>NW_027072034.1:63070322-63566201 GCF_038088225.1 Cyrtonyx montezumae | reverse complement strand
ATGATCTTGAGATAGAACATTGCACAATGTATTTTTCGAATCACAACTTGGACAGTCACAGTTTCCAGAGAAATTACGAAAATAAACACATTAATGCATAATTCTTTTACTGATGCAACTCTGAAGAATTTAAAACCCAGCCTTCAAATCTTTGGAACAGAAACTGTCCATTACCGAGCCTCTAGGTATTCCTGTGGTCTTAACCTGGATGGTGAGAGAGCATTTGAAACAAATCAAAGTCCAATTAATAGTTCTCTTTATTCATAAATAGCAAATATAAACTCTTAGAGATTTTTCTGTTAGAGTGATAAGAGAGTCTAGACATCTCAGAGATATGAGGTAGATAAAGTCTGGAAGGTATAGTTTTCTCAGCAAAGCAAAAAAAAAGCTACAGTCACCTTTGCCAATAATTTGGATGAGAAGAGCAAGTAATGTAAGTTATAGTCCTTATTGGTGTTCATAAAACATGCCCTTTACATATCCGAAAAGACACTGTAAAGTTTTCAGACACTTTAATAGATGATGTACTGGCATTCAATACAGTCTTGGATGGATGGACAAGTTCAGAAACTTCAGGCAAAACCAGATTACATATATAACAACATAATATCTTTTTAGAGTAATATTTCTTTTCAAAGGCCAGTTTATGTCTCCAATCAGTTCCCTCTTACTACACCACTGCTTTGTTTTATCTTCTGAGTAGAACTTATGATCTGAAGCAAATTTAAGGAAGCCGAATCTCATATTAAACCTCATTTTTTTTAGGTGTCAGCAAAGATGGATTAAAAAATATTAAATAAAAAAAAAAAACCTACCTTTTATCACTGATAACTGAATAATGGTTTGAAGCCTGTGCAGAAAGGTTTTCTAAACGAACGAGTTGGAAGACCTTTCTTTCAATATCATCAAGAAATTCCTGCAAGATGCTTACTGCTATTAGGACCAAATCTTTCTATGTGACTACAAAACAGAATAAATAAGCTCTTATGGATTCAAGTTGAATTAATGACAGCCTGTGTACCCCAGAGCGTGATAAATTATAGTTTGCTGCTGGCAGCAGGAACTGTTCAAACAAATATTTCTGCATTATGAGAATTTGCTTAAGGCTTCTATAGAATTCATGTTTCATAGGAAATTGCCTACAGGGAAGATTGTTAGGAAACTTAGAAAAAGATTTTCATTTTGCAATTTCATCAATGTCTGTAATTATCAACATAGCCCATCATTTACTAATTGGTTAGTTGTACGTATGAGACCTTTATCTTGTACAGTAATTACAGTATATAAAAAACAATACACTTGTTAGGGGTGACTGAATGTAAGTGGGTGGTTAAATATCATTAAAGCTGTTACAGAATATATTTATTTATGAATAAATATTTTCAGTTTTCCTTTTAGAGAAAAATTACTGTATGACCCTTAAAAAGAGATGCCAAGTGAGAAATTTCTGCGTAACAGCAGTATTAGTTTAAAGCATGCCTTGCTAAGCACATAAGAAACCCAGCTGATAAGGAGATTTTGAACTTGACCATGGACAAACCTGATACTTATTATCACTGCTTTTTGTCTTACATCTCTTGCACAGTCCCTTTGTGTTCACTGCATTTTGTTGTTATCTAGTGCCCTCACATTTTCTTTTTTATTTGTTTGAATTTGTAAGGATTTTGTTTACACTAGTTACTTACTGTCAGGAAAGTGCTACAAATACGGTTCTAATACTAATGTGGAAAATCCTAGGACTTTAAATGCCTATCAACTCAATATTTTAACCTCATTTGAACATCAAGATTATCCTTTAGAAGTTGGTCAGAATGGCCTGGAAATTTAATGCTGGCTTTAATTTGATTGGAACATTCTCAGAAAATTAAGCAAAAATGGTCTCTCCAAAAAAACGGGGCATTTCATTGCAGTCACTTCTGATCTGAAAACACTGATGTACTCTTACTCTTCACTTTGATTGAAATTGCCAGTATGATCAGTCAACACTTTCCACATTAGTCTTTGCAAACAGATTGCAAACCTACTGGTGCTTTAAAATATGATAATTAACAGCAGATACCAGTGATCAGAGAAACTCTCTCAATTAATATACTTGCTATAATTATCTTTTACACATCTTCTATGTTATAGACGGAATAGCATCTGATATTATTTTAGCATAACTTTTGTCTTTCATAAAGGAAAAGTTTTTAAATAGAAGAGCTCTGTGCTGTCATGATCTGTCCCCATTCATTCTTCTCTGGGATGTCCTCTATATGTTCAGTGGAAGAGAGGAAAATGCTAACAGCTCGTGCTCCCTTTATTTGTACCTGTTTTACATCCTGATCATTTATCAGCTGAAAGGGCAGCCTGGCTCTCCACAGGACAGCTTCAGCCAGGGTGGAAGTACTTCTGTATTTCATGTTGACTCAGCAGCAGAAAGCGACCAGAGAGAATTGATGAATTCAGTCAGTAGTTATTGGGGTTTTTTTTTGTTGTTGTTTTTCTTTTTTAGTTTATTTTTTTTTTATGGAGAGAATCATCAGTAGTTCTTTCTTTCTTAAATGAAGATTTATTTGTTTGATTTAGTGTAATATTCCAAGTTTGCTGTAGACCACATCTGATACCCTTTCCCACAATGATTAATGGAATGTTCCCACACTGATTAATGGAACATGAAGAAATGGATTGCTTCTGTGAGTAAAATGGCTGAATCCAGATTTCTGTTCCCTGACTTGTTTGTGACACAGTATAAAACTCACTCAGACAGCAGATGTATTTTTTTAAGGATAAAAAATAAAAAATAAAAGCTCACTCTGTTTCTTCTTTTTTTCTTTTTCTTTTTATTTTCCTTGAAGAAAGTGTCTCATTAACTCATCTACTTCCAGTACTTACTTTTGTTATATCTTACTCAGCCATTCATCAGAAGTGTCAGTTTTGGTATTCACTGATAGACTATGAAGCAAAAGGAAGGCTTAACTCTCTTAGACAATTATTAATATATATGTGCAAATGTATAAATTCATTTCCGTGAATTTATATGCAAATGTGCATGTATATATGTACATAAAAACATTGAAGAATTATCTGTATGAAAGCAAAAATAACAGTTGGCTATAAAGTGAACAGCTGTTGTAGCCTTCCTGTGTCAGGATGCAATGTTGGGAGATAATTATGTAAGGAAAACATCAAGAACTTCATAAACATTTAGTGTGCGTAAATGTCTCTTTTGTTCAAGCGTTACTTGCTTTGTCTTTCGCAGACATAATTTATGAAAGAGAATACTACTAGCTTGTCTTCTTTTTAATTTTATTTTATGTTCATACATTTCCTGAAAGAACAGTCGGGAAGAGTTCCACAGCTGCCACAGCAAAGCGAGGTGCCACTTGTGCTGCTCTGCTCAACTTGCATTCCTGGTAGCTAACTCTGGCTGCAAACTTTGTTCCTGGAAAAACATTTACACATTTTTAAAACCATTTGTATGGTAAACGAAAGCACATGCTATATCCACTAGCTGACATGCCCAGAAGATACTGAAGAAGTACTGTTAAGCCATGACTTTATTAAAAAACTGGGGAGGCAGTAATATATGTGCATATAGTTCTGTATTTTTTTTTTTTTGTTTTGTTTTTTTTTTTTCTTTGTTTGTTTTTTTCTCAGCTTCTAAAAGCAATACAGTTCTGTTCACAAGCTGAGAAGCTCCTACTATGGGGTTCATGGATCAGCAGCAAGTGCAACATCTCGTGAGTACAGCTGCGACTCCCTGCAGCTTACAACAGATACCCAGAGTCTCTTTGTAACATGCTGCATTTAGTAGCCACTAATGTGACGGCTTTAAAGGAACTTGGTAACGTGATAGCTTGCTCAAATTGATAACTTGCTCAAATTGATAGTAATTCGTTACTTATCAGGAGGTAGCAACAGCAGAATTTAGTAGAGATACACTGAATAATTCAGCATTTGATCACTGGTAGCAGTTAAAACAAGAAGGAAAAACTCACCGAAGTACAGAACTAGTCCTAACTTATTTTACTTATTTTCTCTAGTAAAATAGAAAAAAGGATTAGTACTGGTTTCAGGATAGTCCTGAGTTTGATGAATTCATCTCAGTGTAATTTAAGCTGTTTTGCATAAAAATTAGATATTCACTGATGCTTGCACAAAGATCTGTTCAGTTAATTGCATCCAATGGCACATATCCATGATATATATTGGTGACTTCTTGAGTTTATTTACAGAATATTTAAGTACTTGAAAGCTATAATAATAGGAGTCTGAGGAAAACAACACTGGACTGTCCTGTATTCTGTACTATTCACTGGGCAGAGGGTATTCTCTGTAAACTGGAGATTTCAGCCTTCTCAAACAGGTGACAATGTAACATAGATCTCCCAGGCACTCAGTAAACTGAGGCAATTTATGCGCTGTTGCATAAAAGCAGATAAAGAGATCGGGTTGGTGGAACTTCGTTTTTCAGTACTAAGAAATCAGCTTTTTGTTTTCTCTTCTTATATGACAAATGCCTGGAATGTGTACCTTATTTTGAAGAACATTGCAAAGGGGAGCATTTCATATGATTTTTTTTTAATGGAAAAATGAATTAAATATACTCAGCTCATTAATGCTTCTTTTAAAAAATATAGCTTTTAATACCAAATTACCCTTTCTTAAAATAAGATAATGTATGAATTCCTCCAGAGGTTTTGAATATTTCAGAAATACATAAAATAGGGCAGTGGATTTTGAAACTCCTGACCTTTTCTCTTTCAGCTTCAGTGTTTTGTGGTTTTGCTTGCTGACAGAACATTTTCCCCACTGTTCTATAAGACTCTAAGCTGTGTGGAAGAGAAAGGCAGGAGAACTATGAAAATGCAGCATACTGAAAAGGTTGGGGTAGTAAAGCACCTGTCACAGAATGTATGGGATATTAAAATTTTGATGCTTAATTGCAGTGACTATGGTTTCAAAGGAAAAAAAAAAAAGACAATTGTGCCATACAGACATAGTCTCCTGAAGAAGATTACAAATGAATGTGGTAAAAACTTTAACTATACCTACTGCAATTTCATGTTGGTTATTTCATGGCTTTTAGTGCTTATATAAAGGAAATGCAGGCAAACAGAATGCAAAATTCAGCTCACTGAAATATGACTGGTGAGAGCTAAGATCATTATAATTTTTTCAATACATAAGGCTATATTTTAGTCTCTCCTTACTTTACAGTAAGAACTGAGGTGAAAGAAAGAATTTACATCACCAGTGTGAATGAAGTTTGATTGCCTTTGTTGTTCTAAAGTCTGCAAGCTCTGAATGAAGCCTTTCCTGAGACTGAGACACTTTTAATGTCACTTTTCTCAGTTATTCAGCAACAAGCTCAGTGTGCCCTCCTTCCCCTACCTGGCTAACCATTTTCACAGCCTTTCCAGGAACATTACAAAACTTTATTGTTCAGTCAGGTTTAAATCAGCTAACAAGTTGGAAATATAATTGTATGCATAGGCAGAGAAAAATTTTACATGTGTCCTAGCTGGAGGAGGAAAAGACTTGGTGGAAATACATGGTAGAAACTTCATGTGAAAGAGTGGTTCTCATCCTTCTTTGTAGTGAACGCTTATACTTTCCAAACAGAGGTTTGATTTCCACCTTTGAGTTCTAATTTCTTGTAAAAAGGCAAGATCACTTCCAACATGTACTTTCATCAAACTGAGTATATATATATATACATGTATCTTGAAGTATTTTCCTTCTTTAAATCTTTTCTTCATATATTACTATCTGTGGAGAAGAGAGAGGGTAGTATTCTATAAAATTTACTTTCCCTTGAAAAAGAAAAGTCCAGAAATGGTGAATCCTGGTGGTATTCTTATGCTAAGTCTTTCCTTTATCTCCTGTATTACCACCATATTGACATATATTTCTAGAGCAATTTGAGCACCCCATAAAGCGAAAGTGAGGATGGAACTTCAAAGTCTGTCTGAATGGTTGGATAATGTCCATGTTTCCAAGTGTCTGAAAAGTCCAAGAAAACTTCTCAGACCATTGCTTTTAGTTTTGACAGGTTTATTAGCCCCAAATTTGTCTCTCTAATTTTGTACCTCATTCTAATTTCTGAGCACTTCCTGCTTTTCCCCAAGTCATTTTGGAGTTTTACTGACAAGGAGAAGCCTGCTGGTCACCACTTTCCATCAGCTCAGATCTCCTGGACTGCAGCAAATCTGGAAAACCTTATACTACATGCAGTGACATTGCCAGCTTGGACCTCTTAATTCAGAGCATGAACAGTTTGCACAGCCATATTTTTCCTCTCATTATTTTCTGGCTCCTCTTCTCATTTTTGGTTTATAGCATGATTGTACAGTAGCAGATTTCACTTACAAGCTGGTGTATTGCCAAAGGCAGAGAGGGTGAGAGAAGGAAAAAAAACTGCTGCCTTGGATTTAGTTTTTTACCCTCCGGGGAAGTAACAGTCTAGGCTGTCTTTATGAACTACATCTTTCTTAGTGATGTCCTAAGTGCAGTTGTTTTGCAAATCAAGTTATATTTTCAAGTAATTTATTTTTTATTTTTTTGTATTTTTATCCTTCACTTATTACACACATAAATAAGATGCTCTGTGAATAACAATTTTTCAATAATTGTAGAGTCAATTTTTGTTAAGTAAATGTAATCTGTATACACATTCTAAGGCACCTTATCCATTACAGCACTGGTCACTATTTTCTGTGAGTTATATCTTCAACTGTCCATAAAAAGCAGTATGGTCTAGTGATATGACTTGGAAAAATGGGAGGACTAGAGCTCATCTTAGTGGTGTCCTTGAATTCCTGTGTGACTGTGACCAAGATTATTTCAGTATATCATGCCTCTCTGCTTCTAAAAATAAAAAAAACAACCGTCAGCAGACCTATGTGATTCTCCGATAAAGAGTGCCGTGTGAAATTCTAACTTCATATGGTCTTCGTTCTTTCATCTAATGTTCAGTCTTGAATAAGTTAAGAAAATACTTCCTTTGAGTCTGATCCTTACTCACTTGCACTTGTGACTCAAGGACACATTCTCAAGGCAGCATTCTCCCCTCTCCCATACCAATTTAAATTATGTTGAAAAAAAAGATATTTTCTTACTTTACCAAATCTCCATTCTCTTTCTTTGTCATACTGATACTTTAAAATGCCTCGATGTAACAGATTTTTTCTTACCAGATAGCATGTTGCACTGGGTAGTTTCCATGAACTTGCTTCTATTTTCATTATTTTCTTCATGTACTGAACTCACCTAAGTTTGGCAATATTGTAACATAAAAACAAAGCATATTTTGTTGCTTAGACCTGTTTCTAAGGCAAGGACAATAGATAAGGAGCATGATTCCAAACACTGTTAATTCTTGTTCTCTTTTTAGTGTCACCATCTTTGATATCACTTTAAGGACCTCATTCCATTGCAATTAAATTCTAAAGGAATCTTCTGAAGGACATCAGCAGCCATATTCAGGTTTTAATTAAACGCTGTTAGAAATATTGTCAGCCCACTCATCCTCTGTTGGGGAAATCTTATGGATTTCTGTGTATTTTTAGACCTTTTAGAAATGTATGATGTTTTAAGTATACCATAAAAGCACTTGGTTAATTTTTAATCATATGAAATTCAATTTAATTTCTAACTATTATGTTACTTCTTTGCCTTCCTCATTTGTTAAACTCTGTCTCCTGTGAGTTTGCCTTCCTGCCTCTAAGTAGTTTCTTTGAAGATATCAGCACCTTCCAGTGTCAGTACTGGAAAACATTTCTTTTTCTTCAGTTTATGCTCTTAAGAGTAAAGAAGATGCTGTTTAGTGAAGTTTTTGTTATATTTTCAAGAGCAGAGAATGAAATGAATTTAGATAAATGTTGTTTATTAACCTGTTTGAGGAAGCTTTATCTCAGGATAATAATAGTATGGCTCATGGAGAATAATTTAAATCAAATTGTTGGTATCTAGCACATATGTACTTGAAAAGAACATTGATTATATTATTTTTGTATGCATTCTTGCTACCTACAATGCCTAGAATAGCTTGCAATCTAGTGACAATGATCTATGCAGTTATACTGATAAAGAATTTAAGCTTGAATACCCATGACTCTTTCTTAAATTGCTTTCATCTTGATTTCCTGCGTTTATGTTATGATGTCTGCTCCATGTGTTTGTGAAGTAGTCATTTCCATTCTGTATAAAAGCTGAGATACATTTCAAATAACTGATCTTATATATTTGAGGTTGTATTTTATCCATGGCAAATCCAGTGGAACAGCAAATGCTATATGAAATACTGCAAGCCACTGGTGTTTCTTTAAGCTTTAGCTCAATGATTACCCTTTTATAAAGTGAATACCAGAGCTCTTCTTAACTTTACTTCAAACATAGAACATAGAATCATAGAATGGCCTGGGTTGAAAAGGACCTCAAAGATCATCTAGTTTCAACCCACCTGCTGTGGTCAGGGTTGCCAACTAGTAGACTAGGCTGCCCAGAATCACATCCAGCCTTGCCTTGAACGCCTCCAGGGATGGGGCATCCACAATCTCCCTGTGCAACCTGTTCCAGTGTGTCACCACCATCTGAGTGAAAAAAATCCTCCTAACATCTAACCTAAATCTCGCCTATCTTAGTTTAAAACCATTCCGCCTTGTCCTATCACTATTAGCTTGTGTAAATAGTCATTCTCCCTCCTGTTTATACGCTCCCTCAAGTATTGGAAGGCCACAATGAGGTCTCCCCAGTGCCTTCTGCTTTCCAAGTTAAACAAGCCCTGTCTCCTCAACCTTTCCTCATAGGAGAGGAGCTCCAGCCCTCTGATCGTTTTAGAGCTCTATATCTTTTTTGTGCTGGGAGCACCAGGCCTGGACACAGTACTCCAGATGGGGCCTCACAAGAGCTAAGTAGAAGGGGACAATCACCTCCCTCTCCCTGCTGGCCACTCCTTTAATGTAGCCCAAGATATAGTTGGCTCTCTGGGCTGCAAGTGCACACTGCTGGCTCACGTACAGCTACTCATCCACCAGAACCCACAAGTCCTTCTCCTCAGGGCTGCTCTCCAGGAATTCTTCCCCCAGTCTGTATAAGCACCTGGGATTGCCCTGGGCCAAGTGCAGCACCTTGCACCCTGGCCTTGTTGAACCTCATTAGGCTCATATGGTCCCACTTCTCCACTCTGTCCAGGTCCCTCTGGATGACTTCCCTTCCTTCCAATGTATTAACTGCACCACTCAGCTTGGTGTCATCTGCAAACTTGTTGGGGATACACTTGATTCCATCATCTATGTCACTGATAAAGGTGTTGAAGATCACTGGTCCTAAAACCGACCCTTGTGGGACACCACTTGTGATCAGCCTTCACCCAGACATAGAACCATTGGCTGTGACCAGCTATTCAGTTCTTAATCCATCAAATAGCCCATCTTTCAAATCCATGCCTCTCCAACTTAGAGAGAAGGATGTGCCCTTTCCATGTCTGCTGATGCCATCGCTCCATCACAGAAGGCCTCCAGATCATTCAGGCAAGATCTGTTCTTGGTGAAGCCATGCTGTCTGTCTCGGTTCAACTCTTTGTTTTGTATATGCCTTCACATGGTAATGAGGAGGATCTGCTCCATGATCTTCCAAGGCATAGAGGTGGGGCTCACCTGGGTCATCCTTCCTCTCTTTCTTAAAATTGGGAGTAATGTTTCCCTTTTCCCAGTCATCAGAGATTTCACCCAACAGCCAAACCAGAATGTCATATCTGTTGCTTGACTACAGAAGCAGGCTTCAAGTCAGAAGATAAATATATCTAGAAATGAAAAGAAAGTAAAAATATTTAAAAATACAGTGTTGTTCTTTGCTGTACAATATACTAAACTAAGTAAAACTTGTAGAATTTCAAGGAAAGCATAATATTTTTATTTTTATATTTTCCATTTCACAACACTCCATCAGATCTGTGAAAGACTGTCTAATTCATGATTTTGGCTTTCTTCTTAGGGATATAATTTGCAATGGAAAGCACTGTAGGGATGTTGGAGCTCACAGAGTCACAGAATTGTAAAGGTTGGATGAGATCTCTGAAGATCAGTTTCTCCAATCCACCGCTAAATAAGTTCCATACAGTAGGTAGCACAGAAAGCAACCAGGCAGATTTTGAATATCTTCAGAGAAGGAGACTTCATAACCTACCTGGGCAGCCTATTCTATTGCATTTTCAGTGATCCTAAATCCTAAAATGATCCATTCATTTTAGGATTTTTGACTGGACTTCTTCAATGACCCTTGACATTATAGGTAACTAAGTACTTATAAAGAAAACAAGTATTTGCAAGACTCCCTGACAGAACACTGTGATGTCTCTTTAAGTATGAGTTACATCATACCAAGCCTTCTGCTGTTTTAGTATTCACATGCTATATTTTTATAACCTTCTTTCAAACAGATTTTCAGATGGAGTGATAGTCAGGACAATAATTTGCATTAGTGTGCTCTCTTTGTCTGTTCTGATTAGAAATAACACTTCTCTAGTTAAAAGCACTGCTTGCTGTGACAGTTGTGTATGATGAACAGCCTTGTTTTGTTTTTTTTTGCAGTCTCAGGATATCACACTATATATGCATTTTAAATAGCAGTGTAACTAGTATTGTTCTTGTGGAAATTAATTTCTCCTTCAAGCACAAGTTTCTTTGCTAGCCACCTCAGTCCTAACATCCATTTCTCACCTCTGCAGAGAAGGAAAAATGAATGTTTTGCTCAGATCAACTGTACCTCAAGATCAGAGAGGAATGAAAACTGAATTTGAGCACTCATGAGACTCTTTCCCTTCTTTGCACCAGCAGGTGCTGTTTTGTTATTATGCTGGCAAGAAAGGCACTCAGACTCCGCAAAGGATAATTTTAAATGCTGTGTATTAGAGCAAACAAAGAATAGTATGGATACTTCAGAAGGTGGGAGCCCTGAAGTGACCAGCACCAAATGGGCTTATGATCATGGTACAGCATGCTGTGCAGCATCCATTAATGCAGATGCTCCTCAGTTTGCTCCTATGAGCTCCAATGGGATTTTTATACAAAGAAGAAAACTCCGTTCATCGTTTCTACTATCCAACAAAAGAACATTCCCATGAGAACTTGTTGTTGCAGTTGTATATGTAGAGGTAAATTTGTGGTTTTATCTGATTTCCTTTTGAATTATAAGGGACAAGAGAAACTTAAAAATACTTAGTCTTGCCTAGGTTTGCACTAAATCAGCTAATGCAGTCAAAATAATTTATTTTTTTTTCCCAAGGTAAAGCTGGAGAAAAATAATGGTGAATTAGGTTTAGATTTGTTTCAAATAATATTTCTCATTTGTCAGAGCAACCAAAAACACCTGAGAACCCTCAGCATGAAATTTGTTTTCATAACAGATTTGTCCATCTTTGGTTTTTACAGCTTCTCCTTGTTTAATAATTGCTATGCAAATTGAGAAAGTTTGACATGCTGTGTACTTGCACCAGCAGTGACATCGCCATCTGAGAGTTTTCCTTTGGTTATATTGTGCATTGGCCCTAAGGAGCGAAACACATGCTGCATTAAAGCATAGAAATGTGAATTAATCATTTTGATACCTTCTCTGCACTGGGAAATTTAGTATGATGGGGTACTTTTACTAGGAAGCTGGAGGCTTTCTTGTCCAAGCTTTACCAACAGCAGTAGCTCTTTTTGAACAGGCAAAGGGAGCAAGCTGAGGTTGGATCCCAGAAGGCTGGGTTCCTTATGGATGCCTTGTGGCTGTTATTTCTAGGCATCTAAATATAAATCTACTTTGACCTCTTTCATGCTGCTCTAATCTGCCCTTTGTACTTTCTTTTAGAACAGAGGAATGTGTGCACTCTCAAGTTTTAAGACACCAAATATAACATAGTTCCAGATGATACTGAAAGATACTCCCACAATGTTTTCAAGGTAGGAATGATTCCTATCCTAGCAATCTAAGCTTTGTTTGTTTTATGTAATGTTTGTTGAATCAAAGATTACGCTGGTGTAGTAATGTAATGTAATAAACCTTCTACAGAAATATTCTTAAATTATGAGAAAGCATTCATCAGTTCCAGCTGCCTGTGCATCCTGAGATGCCTTTCACTATGTGCTAGCCTATTTGAACACTGTTAAAAAAAGGAAACTTAAGCAAAGAAATAATTGGACACACTTGTCCTTTGATTTGTGGATATGTTTGTGGTTTGTTATTGTCCAGTGAATGGTTAGGACTGCACTTGCACTTATCTGAAATCTATACCAGCACAGTGCTTCTTTAATTAGAATAGTTGTGGGTTTTCTGCATGTAAGTGGGATAGGAGATGTGTAATGAATGAAGTCAGCAGATCCTCAGTAGGACACCTTGCTGGTTGAACATTCTTTAAGTGTTTTTCTCTTACTGGATTATATATGAGAAATGATTAAACAGAGAAGTCATTAGCACATCCGAATGGTGAAATTTTATTCATAGAGTAGGCCTACCTGGAACTTCTCAGGGCAGCGTCAATATACGATCAAAGCACACGGGATTTGTAGGTTCAAACTCCTCAAGGTTTAAAGACTCCTCTTTTACTCTCTTTCTGTATTATTACTTTGTTGTAAATTGTCTAGAATTGAGCTGTAGTACATTGAACTGACTGTTTAGCTTCCTCCCTCCTTTGTCTGAAACAGCTTTTCTTAACAGCTCAGATTTTAAATGGCTTTATTAAGAGCCAGTAAAAGTTAACTTTTACCTTTTGTACAGTTAAAGTGACTAAATCAGAAAAACAAGATACATAGAGCTAAAAAAAACAAAACAAATAAAAGTACTCAAGTAAAATCCAGTGCCTTATAGGTTCCCAAACTTATTCTAGCTGGCTTTAATTATTGCTTTATTTATTTTTGCTGAAGATGCTTCAAAAGGGATTATTAGAACAATAAATATAAACTACTGTGCTTGATGTGTTCTTCTTAACTTGTAGCGATGTGTCCAGACCACTTTGCATATTGTTATTTTTCTAGTCAAAATCAACAAATTTCTTCATTCTTCCCCTCTAGTATTTTTTATTTCTATTCAGTGTTTTGCATTTCTGACTTTATTATTAATTTTTATTTATTCCCCAAATATCTTAATAGTTTAGTTACAGTATTCTATGATACTGTAATTAATAGTAGCACATTCTAGTTGTATTCAATTTATAGATTTTTAAGTATATATACATTTGAATTTGACTTACAGGATTTCCCTTCTGAATCTGCTCATGTGCATGTAATTCCATAAGCCAAAGGAAATCATAGAGAATGGCAATATTATGTAAAAGTACAGTTCTGCTTCTAGAGAGTGTCTGAGCATCTTGAATGCATTTTTGAATATGCAGACCTTGGTTTTCCTATCTGGCAAACTGATAATGCTAATAATTCCTCATTTATCACTTTTATTCAGATAAGTCTTCTATAACTTCAACTGGGAAGTGCTATTTTAAACAAAATTACTTATATTTCATATGAGCTGCTGTTAAGATATAGCTATCCCTGTCTTGTTAGTTGAACCAATTCCAAACAGCATATCAGACTTCTAGGTTAAAATCTCTTATGTTGAAATATAAAATCAATTTTTACTTCATGAAACTTTGTGACCTGTCTATTATTTTTTAAAGGAGCATCTCTGTTTGAAAGAGATTTCCTTATCCTCAGATAAAATTTAGCAGTGAATTTTAAAAGAGTCAGAAGTCATTTCACAATTGTATGCATAAATGTATATCTCCACCATAAAATAATGATACAGTTGCATCACTTTTAAGCTGTGTTTCTGTGACCAAATATATAAAATAAACTTATAAGTACATGGAATTACGGCATCAGAGAAAGAAACAAAATAGATTTTATGATGTATATATTAAATTTTTCTATTGAAAAAAGTAGTTGACATAGATGAAGATGAAAAGACTTCTCAAGCACTCAGAAGGCTTATTTGTGCTGTGAATGATTTCCTTCATATGAACTACATCTTTTGAAGAGATGAAATATATCTAAATCCTTTGCAACCAAAGCACATTGAAACAGAAAGTATACCATACAAATGAAATATCCCTTATCAAGGGATTCAAGAATAAGGTTTTGTTGATTGATGCAAAATGTATTCCTTTTGCAGGCAGCCTATGCTGTCCTAATTAATCAGTGCTTGATTATCATGTAAAATGACAAAAAAATTGCTGACACTCTTTGTATAAGTAGAGTTTTCTGAAAGCAAATTTGGACAAAAAGTCATAGCTAAACATTGGGTATGTTTTCCTATTTCATTTTCAGTTCTGAGTGAACATTTAGTAAGACTGGCAACTCAAGGCTTGTGTGCCTGAAGCCTTGATGGTGGAAAGGATGCTTCTGAGGTAAGTATAGTGGTCCTGCTAAAGGTATCTTTTCACTCTCCCTTTCATGATGTTCATTGTTGTTGTTGTAGTTGTTTGGTTTTTTTGTTTTTTTTCCCCTCGCTTTTCCTTGCTGGACAGTAATGTTTTGAACCAAAGAAAAATATTACTTCTGCATGGAAGTCTTTATACCAGACATGGTAAGTTATTGTTAAAACCTGGATTTACATGGAAAAATAGCTAGCAAGCACCTATTGTCCTGGTAAAGTGAGAAGGAAACAAAGAGTAAATAAGCACATGAGGGAGTCCCAGACTTCAGAAGCCTTGACATTGATCAGGCAGATATAATATTGTCTGGCCTAATCCTTTTCTAGGGGGAAGCTGTTAGAAACAGGAGATAGTATTACCAACAATGTATCAGACAGAAAATATTTGTCCAATATTAACGCAAAGTATGTCTTCACTGTAAATCATCTTCCTCGTGTCTTGTCCTGTTTTGTTCCCCCTGAGCAAATCTCACTGTCTAAGCATGGATATTCAAGGCCAAATTCATGAAGTTTCAGATGCTGCAATTCACTTCAATGAATGAGATTCAATGAAGTGTTTCCCATATTTCAGTTGTATCAACTGCTTGCCTTTTCATCCCATGAGTCTCAGAAGATGTCAAATAGAAGTCATTAAACATGATTAGAGTTGAGTTACTTTTCTCTGCTTTTGAAGAGCGGACAGATACTTTGCTATTACTTTATAGGGTGTGATACATACTGCTATATTTGCGGTCATATATAGTCTATTTATTTATTTGTTTGCCTGTTTGTTTATTTATAATTTGGACTGTTTTTCTTCAAAAATCATTTAAATATAAACCTGAAAAATCTAGCATAAATTAAGTAATCTGAACATGGGGATGAACTACTTATGATCAATGGTATCTCTCAATTCTTGTAATAATAGTACTTCCAAAGTGTTCTTTTTTTTCTTTTTTTTTCAGAAAGCAGATGTTACTGTTCAGATAAGCTGCTTTCACTCAGTTCTTTGCTGAAGAATGCTGTTGGTGATTGACACTACACCAACAACGCTGAGGCTCCTCATCCCATCAGTATTGTTTGCCCATTTCTCCCTGATTCTCCTTCTTTCTTTTTAATAACCAGAAGAAGGTTTCTTATTATTTTTCTTTCTTTAAGTAGGAGGAGCAGAAAAGAAACAAATTGTTGCAGGAAGAATAGACTTGTTTTTGAATGGGACTTTTTCAGTCTTTGAGACTGAATGAAGCTGTGACATTTATATTGAGCATGTTGAACCTTATATTGCATATATAAAGAATGCTCCTCTCTTTTTCTTCTCTTTTTCTTTTTTTTTTTTAATTTTCACATTACTGTTCACATGACTGAGAAATCACTTATATTTTCATACAGAAATACAGAAAGCTCCTTTTAAATAGCAAAATACTGATCTCATTCTTATATCCTTAGGAGTTTCCATTTTTGGAAATGGTCGTACAGAAATCATGAGGATCACTTGAAGGTGATGTATTATTCAGAATGAGAAAAGATGTCAGAAGCAAGGTTAAATGCAAATAACATGATTCTGAATTTCAGGTCCTGGCGTTGATATCTCAAATCATCTGTGGAACTTCTTTGGTAGTTTGGTAATTAGTTCTAAATCAACAAAGATTCTTCTTCAAGATTCTGAATGAGAAATGAGTAATAAGGAATGAGGGAAGAGAGTTCTTCAAAGTGACCTATTAGAAATGATATTATGATTGCAGAAAATATCAACAATTTTCCAAATGTGTTCAGAGCAAATAATTTATATAACTAGGTGTGTATAATTTTATAGGATGTTACTTCATTTTCAGCCTCTGTAACAGAAAGAAATTGTTATCATTAAAACAGAAGTCTAAGTGTACATGGACATAATGTCAGCTGTGTCCAACCTGAAGCCTGCAGGCTGCATGTAGTCCTGAACAACTAGTAATGCCAGCCCACTAGCTTTGTGTTTTTGTTTAAATCATTGCGTTTATATTTTAATAAAAATATAAAGAAAACAAGTTTTGTTACTTATATACATTAACTATATTATATATTTTATATGTGGCCCAAGACAATTATTCTTCACTTAATGCAGATTGGGCAGTCCAAAAGGTTGGGTGCCCATGATCTATGTCTTTGTAATTCCACCAGAAAATAACATGGATTTTCTGTACTTTGACCATGAAGAGCACCAAAATCTATTGAAATGTGTTGTGGGAATGCAGTACCAAACCAAAACCCAAACTACAAAACGAAACAACACATGCCATAAATGAATCACAAAATCATAGAATCACTGAAGTTGGAAAAGACCTTTAAGATTATCAAGTATAAATGTTGGCCCATCCCCACTATGCCCAACAGTCACATCCCTCAGTGCCACATCCACACTCTTCTTGAGCACCTCCAGGTATGGTAACTCCACCATCACCCTGGGCAGCCTGTGCCAGTGTCTCACCACTCATTCAGAGAAATTTTTCCTAATATGCAACCTGAACTTCCCCTGGTGCAACTTGAGGCCATTTCCTCTTGTCCTATCACTAGTTACCTGGGAGAAGAGAATGACACCTACCTCACTACAACCTTCTTTCAGGTGGTTGTAGAGAGCAGTGGGGTCTCCCTTGAGCCTCCTCCTCTCCAGACTAAAAAGTCCCATAAATTCAGCTGCTCCCAAAAGACTTGAATTTCAGATTCTTCATTAGATTGTTTGCCATTTTGTGGACATACACCATGGCCTCAATGTTTTTCTTATGGTGAGGCTCCGAAAACTGAAAACAGTAGCTGAGGAGTTTCCTCCTGAGTACAGGGGACAATGACTTCCCTGGTACTGCTGCCTATGCTATTTCTGATGACTTCATCTTTGAATGTTAACTTTATTTTATTGTTCATCTTCTGACTTTATTTATATACATAAATTATGCATTCTCTATCTATAATAAATGCATGGGAGAACAAAAGTGTAATGTAGTGAACTTCCTTCCCACATATTAAATAGTTCATGAATATTGTGAAATAAACAAAATCATAAAATATATTACTTCTCTTTCAGCAAAAGTCCTACCTGACAGTGGCAACTGGGAATGAAATTCTGGTTCTTCACAACTGTAATTGGTTTTGTTGCTTATGTGCAAGAGAAATAAAGCAATGCCAGGAAAATGTAATTATAAAACCGTAAATTGTAGCATGGCAAAATAATTTGTTCATATATAAAACTCAACATAAAAGCAGAATGGCTTAGATTTAAAATCAATTAACTTCCTCTATTTTTAATGCTTTGACTTGCATTAAAATTTTGCAGTTTTTTTGGAAAGGACCTTAACAATTATCTAGTTTCAGTCCCCCTGCTATGGGTGATGATACATCTTGCTAGGTCAAGTTGCCCAGGACCCCATCCAACCTGACCTTATACACTTCCCGGGTTGGAGCATCTGCAACTTCTCCGAACAAGCTGTTCCAGTGCCTCACTACCATCTAAGTAAAGAATTTCTTCCTAATGTCTAATATAAATCTACTCTCTAAGTTTCAAGATATTACCTATCACTTCTATCTCTGATAGACTTCTCAAGCTTTTGTGTAGGTTACCTTTAGGTACAGGAAGGTTGCTGTAAGGTCTCCTTTGAACCTTTTCTTCTTCCGGCTGAACAACCCCAACTCTCTCAGCCTTTCTTCATAGGATATGTGATCCAGCCCTTTCCAGTCTTTCTCCACAAGGCTGCTCTCAATCCATTCTATGCACATCCCATATTTGTGACTGAGGTTGCCCTGACCAAGATGTAGGACCTTGCACTTGTTCTTGCTGAACTTTATGAGATTCACATGGGACCACATCTCAAACCTGTAAAGGTCCCTCTGAGTGACATCCCTTCTTCCCAGCATGTCAGCTACACCATACAGCTTTTTGTTGCCTACAGCCTTGATGAGGATGTGCTCAGTCCATATTGATGACAAGGATGTTCAATTCCTTATCTATTGATTGTCCATCCATCAAAAACAAGTCTCTACAGTTTAGAGGCAAGGGTGACATGTGGGACAATGTCAAAGTGTTTCTCCAGGAGATCTTGTTCATCCATGAAAGCCACTGTATGCTTTGGGGAAAATACGTGCATTAAATATTCAAACATCACAGCTGCGGGAACGTCACAGGAGTGGTGAATCTCTAAAACCCCTGATCTGGGGAATGCAGACTGGAGAGAAACACTGAAACAGTTTCATACTCAGTTACTTAGGCTCTCCCTCTCCCTCTCCCTCTCCCTCTCCCTCTCCCTCTCCCTCTCCCTCTCCCTCTCCCTCTCCCTCTCCCTCTCCCTCTCCCTCTCCCTCTCCCTCTCCCTCCCCTCCCCTTCTTTTTTAATTGATATGTTAGCAAATGCTTTAAAAATACATTACTAATTCTATAAAATATCACTGAATTATACTGAGCCATTACTAAAGAAGTTGGATTGCTTTCCTTGCGTTTAAATTTGCAGTTATGATTGCAGAGGCATAGCAACAAAATAATGGAATTTCTTAAAACTTGGAGGAGAAATTAAATTGTCAGTTTAGATGTTATGGAAACTATCACTGAAGTACTGTAGAAATTAAAATCACTTTACCACTTATTAAAGTGCACTCAGTGACATCACTGCAAACTTAGCTGCTTCTTCCAAAACAGGAGGTGACTAAAACAATGCTTGATCACCCATTTTTCATGCAATGTAGCAGAAATATTGCAGTCATATATTTTGGAGGCCTGTCATAGTATGAAGAGCACTTTAATTCAAGTAATTGTTACTGTTATAAGTTTTGAATTCATAGGAGGAAGATTGCTGTTAATGACAGAAATAATGAGGATTACATGATTTAACTGCAGCATTATTTTCTTCCAGCTTTAATTGTGATATCCATTCTTACTTCTATGAATCACAAATACAAATATTTGTGAAAAAAGGTACTTGGTTTAGCAGGAGAGACAAGTCTGAATAAGAATTTCATTCTTTTTACAGGACATCTCGAGGCCATATGAGTTATTTGCTGCACCTGTCTTTCTCTCTGTGTACGTGAGTTCCTGTGTATATTACTTTGACAACTTTAAAATCTCATATGGAGGTTCCACTCTAAATTTTTAAAGAGTTTTCACCTGGACACTTTAAATTTAAAACATGATTTTTGAGGTTTATATTAGCTTTTTAGTAGATCTGGTATTCATGAAAATCATTTGCATGTATGATTCCCCAAAGAAGTCTCTTTAAATGAAACAGTAAAATCATAAAAGTTGTCGCATCAAACTGAGTTTGAACATGTAAATTTTCTCTTCCCAACCAGTGGTATAGCAGCATAATTTGAAAAGGATGGCTGGAAAGGTGTCTGGTTCCTATAATGTGGAAAACATGATTATCTAATTTGTATCAGAGGGATAGTATGAACATCTGTCTGATATTTAAAGCTGTGTCATCTTTGAATGCATTAAGACATTTCTTCTCAAGTAGTAATAAATTGTGGATGAATCCAACAAGGCAAGACAAGGAGAAATAAATATTTTGAAGTGTGTGCACATTCTGATATTTCAACTGATGATGAATCTGTTGATAGATACCATTTAACCCAGCTGAATGCTTGCTTGTATGAGCTATCAAAAAAGGAGAAATGGAAAAGAACTTTAAAATAGATTAATGCACGTTCTTAAAAGTAATTAAATAAATAAATAAACACTGTCCATTCATAAATAGAATAATAGATCCTAGTTTCCAATAAGAGCTGTTTCATGAGCATATATTATTATTATGACTATTATTGTTATTTAACATTTCTCCTTGTTCAGATGCTTAAATCTGTGAAGTTTTGGAATTCAACATAAAATAACTGTAAGCATGAAATGAGAAAGATCAGCTCTGAAAAAGCAGCTCTTATGCCCTTAAATTTTAGAGGAAAGAAAGAAACAAACAAACAACCCTGCTTCATTCTTTCCTATTGCTCTTTTTAATATATTTGTATAACTGCTTTGATTTTCATCTGTCACAGCAGCTTATGCAGAATGGTTTTCAAATTTAATGAAGTAATTATAGAACTAAGTTAGCAACTAACAGTAGTGTGAATCTTAGAGAGGTTTGAAAATAGTGTTTTCCATAGAGATTTCAATTGAGATTCAGAACCTAAGAAATGAATCGTCATTGAAAGCTGTTTTAGATATTGGGAGCTGCCAATAAGAAGAAATTCACTTGCTATCCCTACTAACTCAGTGGCAGAATAAAATAAGACAGTAAGCATTTGGTAGGAAAAAGTAAGTAAGAATGGCATGAGATTTAGGAATAGTCTGGAATAGAACCACAACTGATAAATAAATAAATAAATAAATAAATAAAAAACCTGTAAAAAGTAAATTAGAAATGAAGGCTAATTTGCTCTGACTCTTCCTTCTTTCCTGTTATTTTGGGGGAAAACGAAACAATTTGACACCATACCCTTTGAGTCTTTGTCAGTTCTGCAAGTTAAACAAATCTCAATTGGGATGGTGTGAGGAGTTAGGGTGCAGTGTACTCACTGAGTTATCCTCAGAGAGAAGACAGAGATGAGACAATTTATTTGGCCAGTGCTGTCTTTGCAAGGTCTCTTTGACAAGAGACCCTTCTGTACATGTGTATGTGACATGGAGGAAAGAATGTATGAAAATAAAAACCAGCAAAAAAAGAAGCAGGAGTGAATAGAAATAGATGAGATCTCTAATACAGAATCCCACTTTCCTAGTCTAAACATGGCTGTAAATCTGTCATGGGCAAGTTTCTTTTCTGACTTAGTGAAGGTCCAGCAAAATCTCAGGAGTGAGACCGGCCCAGAATGTTGTAGCACACGATCAAAGGACACGTATTCCAATATCAGCCTCTTGTGGAACTGCTTTCTAAGACCTTTCACTGATATCTACAAAGAAGGGTGTAGCAGCTTCTCGCACTTGTAAATGAATACTGTTTTCCACTGCAACTAGGACAGAGTTTGTGGTGACAAAACAGATTATATATAATTTAGTCTTCATCATTTCAGCTTCAGCTGCCTGCTGACAGAAGTACTGAAACACATTCCTTTCATATGAAACTTTTGTTTTTGTGTGTGTTCTTAGAGCATGTTTGTTTGCATTTCATCATTATATCGTATTGAAAGAGAGAAAAAAGACTAAATTGAATATGAGAAATGTTTCCATGATATATGCATTATGGAAATGATGTTCTTACTGCAGATGCTGATCTATGCTGTATTGTGTTAGCACTATTTTTAATCTTCCATTGTTATGTTACAATTTATATTGTTACAAAACTCCTTAGTTTGCACATAGCAAGCAAAATTTCATTACTATTTTATTTGTAAAATCATGCCATCTCAGTAACTTTAAAAATAATATATCAAACTATTTACATTCATCAGTTAGTATCATCACAAGAAGATGACATTCAGAATATAACATCTATTTTAATAGTCTTTAAAAATAAATATACTATTTTTGAGGAAAAGAATGTCACAAACTTCAGAGTAATTCAAGTGCAGAAAGACCCCTGGAGGTCTCTGGTTCTATCTCTTGCAAGATAAACAAGGTCAGGTATGGGATCAGATCAGGACTTTTTCTGGTTAGGTCTTGAAAGTCTCAACAATGGAGCCTGCACAGTGTCCCTTGTAGGGAAAAAGTTTCTCTCTATATCCAGCCTGAACCTCTTTGTTTTAAGCTATGCCTTTTTTCTACATTTTCCTATGCACCACCGGTTCTATCTGGTCTTTGACATCCACAAAGTTACAGGCAGGCAGCCACTAAGATTCCTTGTAGATCCCTCTTTTCCAGGCTAATAACTGATCCCTCCATTCCTCCATATGGAGCAAGTACTCCAGCCCCTAAATTGTGCTGGGGGATCCAAAACTGGACATAGTGTCTAGATGCAGTCTAAACAGTGACACATAGAAGCGCATAAACCCTGCTCTCAATCTACCAGTTGTGCCCCTTTTAATAACATCCCAGGATGTTGCTTGTTCTCTTTGCTGCCAGGACAGGCTGCTGGTCATTCTTAACTTGGAAAAAAGGAAAACCTGAAAGTAATTGTCCCTAGCAGGGCATCTCTTCCACGAGCATCCAACACTGTGCATAAGGCTGAGCCAAATGTGGAACCACTACAGGCCAGGCTGTCAGACATGGTTGGACAGCTTGACCAGTTCAAGTGAGTTTCTTGTTTCCTGGTCAATGTAAACTGGATGCTATATCCATCCCAGTTAATAAATAAAAATCCAGAGATTTATTTCTGTGTTCTTGAGTGGTGGAGTTCTGTCCTAAGAATTACTCCATGACATTAGATTGGAGTAACTAATGAGGCTAAGCATGTCTCTGTTTTTTAACTGCTCTGTTCTTTTGTCAGCAATACGGAGCATTGCTTTTATGTACTGTTTGAGCAGAATCATCTTGGTGCAACGATGGTGTGAGTTTTTACTCTTCATTGGGTTCAGTGGTTCAAGCAAGATCTCAAGCCTCAACCCATGGCATTCAATGGTCTGAATTTGTTGTCTCTTCAAAGTGCAGAGTGCATCAGTCCAAGTGGCACTGTGATCTTGAGGTGCTTGCATGGCACCTGTCCTGCAGGTGTGCTCACTGGCTGTCTGGTGCAGCATTCTTTTTCTGTTTGTTTGTTTAGGGGTGTTGTATTGGGAACAAGCATTTGTGTGAGCCACCTCTGTGTATGTTAGATGCAAATTTTTATTATTCTGGGGGGCCAGAAACATGTGGTGTCTGTGTAAAAGATGCCAGCACTTGCCATGGAGATGGATATAAGCGTGACATCTGCTAATATGCAGCAAGCCTGATTAGCCAGTGAGTAAGAACAGGAAGAGGCCATTTGTATTATTCGTGTTTAAGTGAGTGCTGTTTATGTGCATGTGCTTCCTGAAAAAGAGCAGTTCTCCTGTCTCAGTACATCTGTTAGTGGCTGGCTGTGTTTTTGCCTGCCTTTTGTAAACATATGCTCAGCCTTAGCAGGCTACAGGAGAAAATTACCCTCGAGTCTCAAAGTTTTCTGGACTCATTAACTCCTTAACTTGCCATAAGCATTCCCAGGATGATGGGTATAGGAGCCCCAGTGTGAGGAGGTGGCTGATCCTTTTCCAAATGTTCCCAAAGTGTTAGAATTTATGACCAAACAGTATAGCAGTCGCTTTAAGGAATATATTCAACGTCTCTAGAAAGTATCAGAATATTTCAATTATGAAATCATCAAATTGTGTTGGCTCTAGAGCAAGCGAAGAGTGAAGGAATATAGCTTAGGGCTGATCTCACTATGAAGTGTTCCCTGGATGTAAAAAATCTCAAAGTATTAAAAGAACAGTACTCTCTTCTCTCAAAAAAAAAAAGAAAAATGAAAAAAAAAAAAAAAGAGAAGACACCCCCTACTCCCCCTCCCCCCTTCCTTTCCCTACAAAATCAAAGAAACTTAAAAAATCCTGAAACACAAGCATTTCAGAAAATAAGTGATTTTATCAATGACAGCTAATCTTTGGAACAATACTCCAAATACACACTAACACAATTAATCCAGTGCATGGTTTTTACTTTCTTTTACAGGATAACTGTCTGAAGAACAACCTGAAGAGATGGAACTGACTGATGACTGGTGGAGATTTTTTTAGTGGCTAGTGAAGCAGAAAAAACAGAGAAACAAAATGGATTAACACCTTAATGATAACAGAGACTTGTAATGATGGAAATGTCCCAGGCTGGATCACTAAGATAACTATTAAAAACAATCTCTTGTTACTTTTGTCTTCTATAAGTGGCACAGAAGAATAAATGACTCCTTCCAGTCCTAAGGGTATTGTTAATGACAAGACAAGCTGCTTAGCTTTGTTTTTTTACCTTTCTTTATTCATTTGACTTCCTATCATATCTAGACAGTTTCAGAGAGTTTTATAATTTCTTGTAAAATCTACCTTGGTCACTTATCATTCTAATGGATGTTTAATATCAAGCTTCAAGGCTCACTAACCTTTTCAGGACTCAGAATCAGGTATTTTACATCCAGAATATACAGTTATATGCAAAATGCTCCGAGTTAACTGTCTTATGGCCTTTATATTCTCTTGAATGATCTACTAATTTCTATTGAAAAAATGAAAATATTTAGTTAAAACTGTAGGCATAAAAGTAAGTTCAGAAGGCATACAGTGTATGCAATACACAGCCATTACACTTAGCCCTAAATAAAGACTGAAGAAAGAATGAACAGTAGTGCTGCAAGGAGTCTCTTCTATCTTTGTGAGCTCCCAACTCCCACTTAGTCAGGAACAGCCACTTGAGTAAACAATGCAAACAAACTCATTGAATAAAGAAAGGAAAACTGAAAACCTGCACTAATTATTAAAAAGTAAACACTTCATACCCTGTCACAAAAGGATTATTTAAAAATAGTATGAAGAAGAAGAAAAGGTTAAAAAACCCTAGTGGAAACTGAACCATTCTTATTATATGCACAGTCTATTCTGAGGAAAACAATTTTGTCAGATCACAGTGTTGTATTTTTGTTATGCGCAGTTTGGAAAAACAGAGCAGTCTCTGCTTTACTATGCTGATTGTTTTATCTCATGCATGACCATGTCTCTAGATTTGCCACCCATAGCCAGCAGTGACAGCCTCTCTACCCTCCATCACCCTCATTTAAAAAAAATCTGTTAGATTACATCTCCAGGGCAGGCACAAAAGCAACTGCATAGAGATCCCTGATCTGATCTATAACAGCTATCTAGTGGGATTCTAGTATTGAGAGCAGAGCACAGAATTCATGTACCCTGCAGCAGCTTGGCTCAGTTTTGCAGCCTATGCAGCACTTTGTGCTGCCACAGCTAAATTGGTACTGATACTTTAAGTAAGTGTCGCAATATATCTAAGTCAGTTTTATGCTAACTGCAGTCACTGCTACAACCTCAGCATTGGTGCTCCCTCCTTTACAGCCTGCATATTCAGCCACCACTCCATGTACTTATTCATCCATGAGCCTATTTGCTCTTCTTTCACATACAAAATAAATTATACGTGTTCTTTCAAATTGACAAATAATTTTAACTTTCTGGCTTCCCTACTTCTATATCATCGAATACACGTTACAGAACGTTGCTGGCTAGCTCCTTATTTCTGCAAAGGCATAAAGGCTCTTTATTTCCGTTATCACATTGCAGTACTTCAGAAGAAGCCAGACACTACGTACTTTGAATACTTACTAAAATATCTTGATCCTTAAAAAAGAGTTTGATATCTTTCACTATCTTTTTCCCTACTTTATCCTGGGGTCAGTAATTTTGGAATTATGTGAAACCTAGAGAACTGGGAAAATGAGCTGGAGAGAAAAACATACTTAATTTTCAGATAACAAAGCAGTAAGGAGAAGAACTGGATAAGTCAAGATAGTAAAAGCACAGAAAGGTTGCCCTGCCCTCTCTAAACACTTGGACCAATTGCTTCATAAATAAATGGAAAAAGCAATGCATTTTGTTATGTTTATCGTGTTTCTATGCACAGGAAGAAGTGAGACTGCAAAGAAAAGAAGCAGCATCATTCATAGCAAGTATTTACTAGTGTAAAAGCAATAATTTCACAAGCAACCCCCAAAATTTTGTCTTTTAATGATTTTTTTTCTTTTTTTGCAGGATAAGTTCACTATGACATTCAAATGCAGGCAAAATTCAAAAGACGAGAAAGCAGGTGGGTAATATCATAATATGATTCAGTTAGGAGATTCAAGTACATTCAAGAGAAAATAAACCTGTTCAAGAAAAAAATATACTGTGAAATTGGAGGACAGATACATAATTTTCATCATGACAAAAATATGGCAAGTATTATGAAGTACTCAAGAAGTCTAAATAGAAATAAGAAACCAGATGGAGAAGTAAAATGGAGTGAATTCCACACTCCTAAATATCTCCAAAATATTTAATTTACCTTTGAATGTGTTAAAGGGAAAAGATGAGCACCACAAAGTTCATTTATAAGATGTTTTTCTTGAAAGTTTGCTTCCCGCTTCCCCAGGAAGTTGAGTATGCCTCACACATTCCCCTGATTTCCCAAGCTTTATAAAGAACAAAGAAAAGTAACTAAACAATAAATGTGAGGAGTTAGGTTTTAAACATAACCACTTCTACATTCATATATGCTTTACCAAATTGGGTCTGTTGGATTCACCCCTTGGGAAATAGAACAATTCATTCAAAGACTGGGTTGAACCTTGCTTGTGTGTGCACTGAGTCTTAGATGTTCTCTCTCTACTACACTTTTCTCCTAAGTCATGAATTCATAATCGTTTGAGACCACTGAAACTTTTTCTATGAGACAACGGGAGAGAGTAGAAGTGTTGTTCCCTGCACTTGTAGGTGGTGATGGTATAAAATATAAATAGGAAGTAAAAAATACAAAAATCCAATAACCCAATATTCTCAGTAGTTACCACAGATTCAATTGTGCTACAGGATAACTTAAGACCACAGTAGAAAAGACTCAGTAGAAAAATGCATTAAAACAAAAACCTCTTCATTTAAGCAGGAGAGATCACTGCCTATGGTTGGTTTCTCTGCGAATGTAAGGAACTGTTTAAATGATAAGATGTTTCAAAGTAGAAGGTAGTGCACTACAAGAGGTAAAAACAGTCAAACTACCATAACAGTTCTTGCCTGTATTTGCTAACCCAGGTTTATCCTAGACTAAAAACAAAACACAACTGGTAACTTTGAAGTTCTGAATAACAATAGGAGCCTGTCCTATGTCTTACCTATGTCTGTCATTCAACATGTATGAGTTAAAAGGTTAATATTATTCCTTTTTCATTCTATAAATACCACTTGATAGACTTAAGATTGAAGTAATACCTTATTTGAAAAATCAGGGCTTTTAGGCAGTCTGCTGTGACTGGAAAAAGAGAAACATTCTCATTTAAAAAAAGCAATAATGGATGCCATTCAGAAAGACCTGAAAATTGGCTGAAGACTGAAAATTGGCCCATGTGAGATGAACTTGGATGTCCTGTTGGATTAAAAGCTGGACATGAGCCAGAAGCATGTGCTTGCAGCCCAAAAGGCCAACAGTATCCTGGGCTACATCAAAAGAAAAGTGACCAACAGGGAGAGGGAGACGATTGTTCCCCTCTGCTCTGCCCTTGTGAAGCCCCATGTGGAGTACTGTGTTGGAGCAGGTCCAGAGGAGGGCTATGAAGATGATTGGAGCACCTCTCCTATGAGGAAAGGTTGCAGAAGCTAGAGTTGTTAAGCATGGAGAGAAGAGCACTCCACGGAGACCTCTAAGCAGCCATCCACTAGTTAAAGGTAGTTTATAAACAGGAGAGAGAAAGACTTTTTACATGGTCTGACAGTGATAGGATAAGGGAGAATCACTTTAAACTGAAAAAGGAGAGGTTAAGGTTAGATGTTAGATGGAAATTCTTTATTCAGAGGCTGGTGAAGCACTGGATCAGGTTTCCCAAAGAAATTGTTGATGCCCCACTCCTACAGGCATTCAAGGCCAGGTTAGATGGGGCCCTGGGCAATGTAATATAGTGGGTTACAACACAGTTTGTGGCAGGGAGTTTGGAACTAGATGACCATTGATGTCCTTTCCAACCTAAGCTATTCTATTATTTATATGAAGTAGAATGGTGAGGAAATAAATGAAACAAGCATAGGAGACGGATCTCCCAAACTTCAGTTTATCAGTTTCTTTGCTGCTGCTTCTAGGTTGCTTAATGTGCTGTATTTGAACTTTAAGAGTATGTCATGTACAATTAGTATGAAATGAATACTGTACCTGAACCAACTTTCTGCTTTTTTTTCTCTAAAATAATGGAAATGACAACAGAATTAGAACAGAGTTAGTAAATAAATAAATAAATAAATAAATAGTTAATTAAAAGCACCAGGGGTTTAAAATATAATGTGTCTGAATTACAATGTAGGTTTTGACTTTTTTTTTTTTGCTAGGTACTGGCTTAGAAATCTATTCTATCTAAATATTATTGAGAGATTACTCTGTCAGAGCCAAAGAAGAATAAAAGATATGAGCACACAAAATTACAGCCTTGCAATTTATAGGTAATTTAATGCTGTTATATTTCAGTTTTTCTGAAAAGCTTAAAAAATGTTTTATCGTGCCAAGATGATTATACAGATACAGTTTTCTTTAATGGAGACCTTAAGGTCTTGAAAGTATATTCTCCATCCCCATCCTAAGCAACATAATTTCTTATTTAAAAACAGTATTATAAAAGAATTATGCCTGATATTAAGAAAATACTCCATTTATGCACACATGCCTACACATCTGGGCACAGGCACACAAAACATGATGACCTTTAATTTCCATTTATTGTGTTCACCACAGGTGGTTTTCAGTACATAGACTTATCTGTAGAATTATTAATAGCTTGACATTTATGGATGAGAAAATCTGAAAATCCTTTTTGATACATTCCTCATGGCTAACATCAGTTATGCAACTAAGCAATGCAACAAAGAGTTACTGAACAGTAGAAAGGATATGTCATAAAACACAGTTGTGTTATCCATTTCTCACTCTTTCATCAACCATTTTTGTGTATAACCCAAATAAGATATCTACCAATTAGTTTACAGTGAAGTATAAACTTTCTCAATTCATTATAGAATAGACATATTGATAGTTATAATTGTTAAGAAGAGTTTTTTTTTGGGAGCCAAGAATGGAAATCAAAAAGAGTTGAGTAACGTCTTCCAGCTACAACCCTATGTACAATGGCTGCTCCAGAAGTAATGCCTCTTCTTTTATTATGTTGGTTGAACATCAGTGGTAAATGTTGGTAGTATGGCAGTGGACGTTGAACCTTTTCACCAATATTCTATTACATTTTGTTGCCATGTGACAAATGACAGCAGAGGGACAGTCTGACAAAACTGCATCTGACATGGAAAATAGAAAACTGCATCTGACATGGAAGCTCATAAGAAAAGCTGAGTCATTGAATTCCTCTATGTGGAAAAAATTGCACACATTGACATTCATCGATGCATACTGGGCATTTATGGAGACCAGGTGGTAGATGTAAACACAGTGAGGTGATGGGTGATGCTTTTCCACCAGTGGTGACAGTGACAGTAGTCACCTCTGCTGGTGCAGATTTTTATGAATGCAGCATGCAGGCTCTTGTTCAGTGCTGGAAAAAATGCACAACAAGTGGTGGTGATTATGTAGAAAAATCATGTTTTCTAGCTGAGAATGTGCTCTATCAAATGGTGTTATTTTGCTCTTTGTATCTCTTGTAGTTAACATGGAAATAAACAGAAGGCTTTAATTTCAGAGCAACCTATGTACTTTTGAGTGGTTCAGCACTGTCCTAAAAAAAAAACTGTTTAGACTAAAATTCAGAGCTTCTCAATTCTGTGTTTGCAATATCTTTGTGAGAGTCATAAGGAAAACAGGATTTCTTTCTTCCCAAGTTCTCCCAGTTGGAATAGGATGCTAAAATATTCCTGATGTACTTCAGTAGAGGAAAAAGTAAAAATGTCTCTGTGGCATAATGTTTGGACTGTTGTCTACAAAGGAAAAGTTCTGGGCTTCAGATCCTCCTGTAAATCATTCATTACTTTGCATTAAATCTGTAGGCAGCATTTTACAGTGCTGTGAATACATGTGTGCATTGATGTCAAAATACCTTTACACCATAATTCAAGATGGTAATTTAAAAGGAGCTTGTCTAGTAGATTCCTTTGTACCAAATCCTGGGTTCTGATGCAGCCAAATTTTTTTACATAAATGTACTGCAAGTTGTTTTGATGTCAGACTAGGAACCATGGAAGATTACATGTTTCCTTTTAGGAAAACATAGCATAATGAAACTTGACACTGCATCAAAAGAGACATTAAGCAAAACAAATACTAAGAAAATATCCAAGCAAATATTAAGAACCTACACTAATTAATTGATTTTACCACTTATACTGGTGGCTTGTGTTACTACAATGTATTTTAGTTTCATAAGTCAATATATTTAATAAGTTGAAAATAGACAGAATACATGAGTAGAGATTTGCTTACAAATATTTGTGCCTTACCATCAAGAGTAGACGGGTAGGAAAGACAACTGTAATCTGGGCTGACCTTTAAAGGTCCCTTCCAACTCTGAAGATTGTATGATTCTATGAAGTAGCAGTATTTATATGCAATAAAAAGTGACGTGTAGAATGTGATAATTGTAAATCTCTATGTAATGACAATAAATCATTACAAAAAAAAAGTATGCCAGGTTTTGCATATTCTTTTATGAGTTGAAAGAAACTAAGTGTAGTTTAATAATTTCTTCAAATTATTCTGAAAATGTTTCATTTGCTTTGCAGCTGGAAATATTCCAAAATTCCAAATGGTAATTTCATTTTTTGTTATGTGGTGGTAGTTTTTTTTTCTTTTTTTAGGGGGTTAGGGAGTTGGCGTTTCCTTTTTAATATATTTCAGAATTTTCTGGTGATTATTTGAAGACATTTCAGTATAAAAAGAACAAGTGGGAAATTTTAAAATTTTATTTTATTTGCAGACTAGATACATATTATTCTTTAAAGGTTTCATTATACACCTACATGTGCCTTTTCATCCTGGCAAATACTTTTATGTGATGAACAGAAGTACCACAAGTAACTGTAGTATTTTCATAAAAAAGAATTTGATAGAGGCAAAGGGAGGGGACAGAATGTAGTATGTAAGGGATACGTGTGTTGTTGTTTTTTTTTCTTAAAAAAATTTTTGCTCTAGGAATAAACGTTCTAAGGAAGTTTAATTCAAGTGCTTTATTTTTTGTTGTGCTTGATCCTCTCATCGAGGTCATCAGTAAAGATGCTGAATAGGACTGGCCCCAATACCGACCCTTGAGGAACACCTTTTGTGGCTGATCATGAGCTGGATTTAATTCCATTCACTATCAATCTCAGAGCTCGGCCCTCCAGCCAGTTTATTTACACAATGTACCTGTCCAGGCCATGGGCTGCCGGTTTCTTTAGGAGAGCACTGTGGAAGATAGATTTGCTGAAATCTAGGCAGACTACATCAAACTACCTCATTGATCAGAGAAATCACTTAATTATAAAAGGAATTTAGGTTGGTCAAGAAGGATCTTGATCCTCGCATTGTCCCTCACATGCCATATGATCTCACTCAAAATGATCTGCTCCATAACCTTTCCTTGACACTGAGGTCAGGCTGACAGATTCCCCAGATCCTTATAATGATCCTTCTTGTGGATGGGAGGCACACTGGCAAGCCTCCAGTCCTCTAGGAGCTATCTGGTTGGCCAGAAATGCTGATGGAAAATGGCTTGGCAGTCACCTCTGCCAGATTTCCCAGCATCTTGGGATGGATTCCATCTGGCCTCATGGACTTGTGGTGGTCCAGGTGGAATAGTAGGTCTCTGACTGTTTCCACTTGAACTGTGGGGTGTTTACTCTTCTCCCCACTCCAGACTTCCAGGTCAAGGGATAGAGTACCCTAAAGATAATGGTTCTGACTTTTAAAGACAGATGTAAAGAAGGCACTGACACATGGAATCAAACTCTATAACCCACATAAGATTATAAAGCAGGTAAGTTTATTACAGCACTGTGTGTGAGAGGGATATCTCTTGCCTAACTCGCACAATGGAGAGAGAAACAACTACATATTTAAAGGAATAGCATATACATATTCATTATATTCCAAAGACATGGGCAGAAATTTCAAGATAGGATTAATATCTCTGGTGGTTGTGGGATTAAAGCAAATAGTCATTTTTGCTGTAAATTTCAAACCTAAAGAAGGGATAGCCCAAACCAGCTTCCAGTGTTGTTATGTTGAGCTGAGATGTCTGTTTTGCCATCTTATCTTCAACTGCAAGATGTCTGCTTCTTATCTTCACTTTACAACAGGTTCCTCAGCCTCCTCTGATTTCATTTTTGAGCTTACATTTACGCAGTCCTCCTGTCCTTCAGCTTCTATCTACTCAAGTTATGCAAAAGTCTCTTTTCACAATATGGAAAAGTTGTTCTCATAATTCAGCATTGAGAAATTCAGCCTTTTCCTTATCCCTGGAGGTTATATTCCCTGCTGCATTTAGTAAAGGATGAACATTCTCCATAGCCATCTTCTTGTTGTTAATATATTTCCCAAAAAGTTTTTTGTTCTTTTTTACTACAGTGGCCTAGTTGATTTCAAGTTTGGCTTTTGCCCTTCTAATTTTCTCCCTGCATATCCTAACAACTTTTTTGTACTCTACCTGAGTTGTCTGTCCCTTTTTCTGCAGGAGGTAGATACTCTTCTTCTCCTGGACTGTCAGAAAAATTCCCTGTTCATCATAAGTTCATAAGTTCATAAGTTCATAAGGTTGGAAAGGACCTATAAGATCATCTAGTCCAACCATCCTCCTATCACTATCTCTACCCAACTACTAAATTAAGTCCTTTAGCACCTCATCTAAACGCTTCTTGAACAGCGCTAGGGATGGTGCCTCAACCACCTCCCTAGGCAGGCCATTCCAGTGCCTGACCACTCTTTCAGAAAAGAAATGCTTCCTCAGGTCTAATCTAAATCTTCCCCGGCGCAACTTGTGGCCATTCCCTCTCGTCCTGTCATTACTTATCAGGGAGAAGAGACCTACCCCCTCCTCACCACAACCCCCCTTCAGGAAGTGGTAGAGTGCAATAAGGTCTCCTCTGAGCCTCCTCTTCTCCAGACTGAACAATCCACCCTGGTCTTCTTCTCAACCAGCTCATCTTATGGCACAGGCAGACAGCCTGCTCCTGCTTCTTTACCCTTCAGGATTGAATCCCAAGGTACCCTCCCTACCAGTGTCCTGACCATTTCAAAGTCCACCCTCCGGAAGTACAAGTTAGCAGTTATGATAATCTCTCTCCTGACTTCATCAAGAATAGAGAACTCTACCATTTCATGGTCACTCTGTTCAAGTCAGCTCCCAGCTTCCACATCTCCTTACCAGTCCTCCTCTGTTTGAGAACAGCAGTCTAGCAGGGCACCTCCCTTCATAGGATCTCTTATCGGTTGCATCAGGAAGTTATTTTCCACACACTTTAGAAAAACCTTAGCCTGTTTTATCTGTGCTGTATTATATTTCCAGCATATATCAGGGAAGTTGAAGTACTCTGCAAGAACAAGGGTTGGTGATTGCTCAACTTCTGCCAGCTGCTCATAGAGCACCTTGCCTATGTCTTTATCCTGGTTAAGTGATCTATTACAAACTCCCACCAGGATGTCAGCCTTGTTGGCCCTGCCCCTGATCCTTACTCATAGAGACTCAACTTTCTTATTCCCAGCCTTGAACTCAACAACATTGAAACACCCTCTAACATAAAGCCATGCCACCACCCCTCCTTCCTTTTCTATCCCAAGAAAGGAGGGGACAGACCCTTTAGCCAGGTGTGTTGTCATAGGACAGGGGGAAATGATTTCAGACTAAAAGAGAGGAGGTATAGATTGGATATAAGGAATTTTTTTTTTTAATTATAAGGGTAGTGAAGTACTGTAACAGGTTATTCAGAGAGGTAGTTGGTGTCTTGTCCCTGGAGACTTTCAAGACCAGGCTGGATCAGGCTCTGAACAACCTGATCTAGCTGTGGATGTCCCTGATCATTGCAGGGAGTTGGACCAGATGACCTTTAAAGGCCCTTTTTAACTCAAAGGATTCAGTAATTGGATCAATACTGAAAGTAATGGATATACATCCTGATATATACATTATATATTATCCTATATATCCACTGTGGCTTCCAGAAGTTCCAAGGAAGTCCTACAGGGGTTGAATAGGACCATACTTTGTTTCTGCCCTACTTAAGATGTATATTTTGATGTGTTCTGTAATATTTCCTGATATTTTCCATTAATACAGGACATGTAAATTTTTTTAACAACTACTAGCAATCAACTCTAAAATAGAGGTGCTTCTCATCATGTGAAGAAAATTTCTATGTCATAAATTTGAGCTTTCATTAGAGCAGTATTTTCCCTGATAATATTATTTGACATTTGTGCTGAATTAAATATTATAGAGGGAAAGCAATGAAGTTACTGTTCCTCTGTATCTATAAGGAAAATAAAAAAAGGTAAGTACTTTCTTCTGTTTTACTCACAAAATATTTCACTTCTGAAGGGGGGAAATAAAAAGAGAGAGAGCACTTGCCCATAGGCTTAGTTAGACATCCAAGAAGAAAAGCATTTATTCTAAATTTAAAAGTGAAACAAACTGTAGAGGGCATGTTCACTGGATGCAGGTAAAATCTTTTGTACTATTCTGTTATTCTCTATGCATATGCAATATTATTAGATATTATAAAGGTTACAGAACTTTTAACTTTCTGGTTTTTAGACATAGAAAAAAAAGTATTTTCAAGATACTTTCTTCACTCATGCAGATCATATAAGAATTTCATTTGCCATGATTTTTACTGTATTAAACTCCGCTGAGTACCATGGTTTTTTTTTTTTTTAATTATTTATTTATTTTATTTTCCACTAGATAGAAGTTTCCAGTAGTACTTAATGTTTTTAAGCTGTAGAATTACTTGCACCTACTTTAATCACTTAAATTTCCTTTTTGATAGTTGTACGGGAACCACGAGGTCATGGTCTGAACTAGTAATTAAACACCTAGTGAAGGCATAGCCAGCACAGGTGGATGCAATTCACTAGTGCAACTGGAATGTCCACCCCTTTCTAACCTCATTTACCACAAGGGAAACATCTCTACTTGTAGATTGTCTTCTCTGATGTTTTCAGTGAGCCCTGATCCTTGGAAAGGGGTAAGCAGTTCCTTTTTTATTACTGGATTATGGCCCTGAGCAATCAGACCACTATGGTCCTGAAAACATTAGATAAGAGATTAACAAGAATTCTGAACTAGAGGCTCTAGTGGAAGCAGACTCTAGAAATCTGGCTAATTGTAACTCAAAAACACCCCAATGAAAATCCAAGGAAGACCTATGGGGGGTACCATCCAAAGAATGGCTTCCTCCCCAAACTACAGTGCATTTCTGAACTCTCCTGTACAGCTAATGAGCTGATGGACTTAGTCCAACAGTTCTGGCAAAGGCCTAGAAATTTCCAAACTGATCTCTATCATGACACAACCAACACTGAGGCAAAGATTGTATGTCACTGTCACACACAATGAGAAAAACATTCCCTAATTCAATGGATTATGGGAGCCTGTTGACCAGCGTGGCCCAATAAACCAGATATATTCACCCATAGTGGTTTATGGAATTCTTTAGAAAAGCTCCAGAATTCCACCTGGGAGCTAGGTATGAGAGATGCCACATATGAGGACACTTCTGTGAGTCCCAACTCGGTAAAATTCACTGCAGGGATGAGAGATGTAATTCTACAGCAAGCTCCCCCCCACTACTATGGGACACTCATAGATATCTTAAATCGCTTGGTGTCTTTCAAGGCCACAATTCAACAGACTACTCAATTAGTGGCTGACTTTTAAACTGAGTACCTAAGATCAAAGCACAATATTTTATCAGCACAGAAAAAGGAATACTGTCCAGCTGAAATGGTTGTGCCTGGCCCGTAGCAGCCCTGGTCTTGCCTCATGATGCAGCCCTGCAGTGCTCAGTGTCAGCACCTTAGCATCTGTACCTGGCATACACAAATACCTGTTTTATACCTGTTACTTGGCACCATATAAGCACTTATCCTCATAATTACTAGTGGAATTCTACAATTTACAGTAAAAAACTGTATGATTCGCTACTGAAGTTTGCTAGATTTATCATTACACAGGTCAATAACTCTTTTTTTCTCTATGCTATAAACAGCATAGTTATGGACTCAGCTCCACCTAATTTGATAACTAGAGGATTTTCTGAAATTGCTATGCCCTCAGAAGCAGCTAACTTTTGTTCCATGTAAATCTTTACTTTTTTTTTTCCTGTATTTTTAATAACAATAATATCTATTTAGTGCCTTTGCATTCCAGCCCACCACATCGAGCAGTTTTTGCTCTGGAGCTTCACGTTCTTCTGTTTTTTGTTAGAAATTAATTTCTGTGACTAATAGCCGAACATGTGGAAGAGAATGGAGGACATAGTCAGTGCTGTGTTGTCTCTCTGACACACTCTGTCTTGGACAAGTAGCCCCATCCAGCCTTCTCAGCAGCCCAGGCCCAGTTCTGGCTGGCCCTGGTGGCCCTTGTCCCAACCCATTCCCTCAAGGCTTCTTGGGGTGCTGACAGGACCCACTAACACCCCCAGCACTGCCCACTATGCTCAGGGCAGGGGGACGAGGGCAGGTCCTGCCTGCACTTAAATCACCAACACTTGGCTACCAGTTCAGGGCAGTCCCTGTGTTTCTATGCTCCCTGATACTATAAACATAAAGATACTTCTTCCTCTCCCTCCTTCTAAATAAGCATTCTTCTTTCTTTCTTGATTAAAACAAAACAAAACAAAACAAATACAAAAAACAAAAACAACAACAACAAAAACCACCTGGAAGTTTACTTTGCATACTTTGTTGATCTGGAAGGCATGCTGTACAGGGTTGTAGCCAATATGTTTTTGTTTAAATTGTCATATGCCTGAGGCTTTAATGATGTTTTTGATCTGCTTTGATGCTTTCTTGAATAAATAATTCATCAAAAGTTAATTTTTGTAAAGAAAAGTAAAAAAAACAACTATGATACTGTAGTGACATGACATGACAGATAGTATAATTGTAAAAAAATAAAGGAAAAAACCTAGTTCAGTCAACACCTTCTTGGAATTTAGGCTTTGTCATTTTACAGCTTCATGTTAGAGATGTATTTTGCATTCATTAGATATACATTAGATATAAACTGTGTATAGTGCAATAATGAAATTACAAAAAATGCTCTTTAATTTTTTTCTTTTAACAATAAAAAGGCAGAAAGCAACAAAGCATTTACCAAAATGAATGAGAACTGCTCCAAAAAAAAAAAAAACCGCTATTTCATTATGCTTGCTCATGACATTAGAAGTGGATGTTGGTGATATGGCAGTAGTGGTTGAACCTTCCTATTTATATTCCATTAAATTTTGTTGTTGTGTGACATGGCAGTGGAGGTGCAGTCTGACAGAAAGGTGTATTACCTGGAAGTGCAGATGAAGTGAAGTTGTGTCATTGAATTTCTCTATATGGAAAAAAATTGCACCCATTGACATTCAGTGATATTTACTGAATGTTTTCAGGCCAGACAGTAGAGCACAAAATATGAGCCCAATGAGTCAGTGGGTGGTGCAGTTTGATAGTGATGACAGAAACAGTGGTCACCCTTGCTGGTACAGATGTTATGATAGTAGCGTGCAGACTCTTATTCATTACTGGCAAAAATACATAGCTAGAGGTAGTGACTGTGTTGAAAAATAGTGATCTATAGCTGAGATCTTGCTCTATTAAATTGTGTTATTGTGCTCTATGTATTTGTTGTAGTTTCCATGGGAATAATCTGAAGGCATTACTTTCAGAATGACATATCTAAATTATTTTAGCAAATGTGAAAATGAGAATGCTATCACATTTTATTTCATGCTAAGACATCCCCAGGCACATGAAGAGGCAGATATCAGGAATTAAACTTTGTTTTTATTCTCACTGCTTTTGATTTTCAATTTTTTTGTTACTTTTGTGGGTTTTTTTTCCTCCTTATGTTAATTGCAGCACTATAAAAGAAAATAAAGTGGGTAAATATGAGGCAGAAAAAACATACAAATGAGACCTATCATTTTTTGTAGAAGGTACATTTGAGCTATTGTCTCAGTGTAAGTGGTTTACTACCTTTTTCATGGGTATTATTTAATATATTTTTCTTTCAGAGAAAATACATGCATAGACTATTATTCATAATGTGCTGAGATGTTAAAAATTCGTCCATATTTTAAAGTTGCAATATTGGAATTAGGGAATTTTGTGATTTTTTTTTTTTGAAGTTTGTTGCCTTTAGGAATTGCATATTACTTTTGCATCAGCCTAGACCCTAAGTCACAGAACTGTGAGGTGTATAACACACATCTTATTATTAATAACGCACATATCTTATGAGGTGTATTAACACACATTCCTCATATGGAACTGAGCTAATGAATTGTGAGTATATTGTGCTGTTATATATATATACTGTGAAATACTGAGAGTATATTGTACTGTCTACAGACATAAAAACTACTTAGGATAAGATGATACCAACATGTTTAGAAAAATAGAATTATACTTAGTTTTAACGAATATAGCAACTTAGAAAATTAATCTTGCTATTTAGTGAATTCTTTGAATATTCCTCTTAATAAACGCTGTTTATTAATAAACTAATAAGGAAACTCTGAGTGGTGGCAAGAAGCAAATCCTTGATTGACAATAATTCTTGTCAAATATTATCTTTGGTGGAAGACAGACAGTTTATACCTCTTCTTTGTCCTACAGTGATATTTTTTCCTTCTTCTCTACCTTTTTTCATATCATTTTCTGATCTTAGGTCCTATTATACATATATTTGGATCAGGGAACTAATTGCCAATTGTAATGTTCCTAATTTTTAATGCACAAAACCAGGAAACAACCATATTTAAAAGAACAAAAAAGAATGTTTAAAAAGAGAACGAGAGAAAAGACAAACTAGAAAGCAGAAGATTCTCATTTACTGTATTTTTTCTGTCACAATTGCTGATGGAGAATGCCAGAAAAAATAATGATGGTAGGAGCAGCTTCAGAAAACTCTGAAACTTCTGTTTGTGGAATGATAACAGTTTTAATATGTTTGCATCTTTTATAATTTGGTATTTGCTGTATTAATGAACTATTTTTTAAAACGATCTTGTACTGACACAGAGATGGGATCTATCTTTATGGTTAGTACTACAGTTTTGTGTCTACAGTAATCAATACACTCTTGTTTAGATATATTTTGTGTATTTTTTAGTTTCAAATACACTTAAGATGTTAATTTATGGTTTGTTTACATTTTTATTTCAATAGAGTAATATTTCATAGTTTGAAACGTTGTAAGATGTCTTGACATATACTTAGAAAGTTAAATAGTGTTTACAATCTTACAATGTATTTCAAATGTTTCTAGCTTGGTTTTAGGAAGAAATGTTCAAAGCAAATGCTTTGCTGTAGCTATGGAAGAAGCCAAGTATTGCATGGATGGACCCTCTCAAAATAGCATTTGCGAGACACTTTAGAGGGAAAAGTTAAAAGGTGTAGTTGTTGTTTTATGCAGTTTATTGTATAATATTTGATTTTAAGCTACTGATTTATTCCTGTTTCAGTGACATTCAACCTAAGTCATTAGATAAATCTGTTATTCTCTCCTGTTAAACCTAACCAAAGCAAATCATACAGGTATTTTCTTGTTACAGGGAGACTTACTTTCATATTTTTCTGTGAAGAGTCATAAATACTGTATATATATAACAGCCTTATACTTAATTAAAAATCAGTTTGATCATGAAAACAAGCTCTAATCTCTTCCTATGATTTAAGTTAAATAAAACTCTACACAGCATCTAGACAGCTTCATTTGCCTAATGCACAGAGTAAGCAATCACTGAGTTACATCAGAATTCAAGTTTTGTGGCTTTAGTTCTGAGTACTTTCAGTTAAAAATATTTTTAAATATAATTATAAGTATAAAGTGTACATATGAAGATTTTTTTTGATGAAACATTTAAACAAGTAACAACCCTGTGACGCTCAAATTTATTTAAATGTTCAGAAAAAATCCTTCAAACGTCTGCCATAAATGATATGCATATTTAAATGTTCATTCTGTGGTAAAAACTTAAAAAAAGTCTATTATTGAAACAACTTTCACTCTGGTAAGGAAGGAAATAAGTCCCTTTTTTTTTTTTTTTAATTGTTAAGCAATATCAGTTAGGGAAAAAGCGAGAAACTTTGAACTGGAAAATGTTGAACTCTCATCACAGAGCTTCTCTGTAGCACTGATTTATATTATATTTATTAAAAGCAAATTTATCATTATGCACTGAGAGATGCCATTCCTTTTGTTATCTGCCTGTATAGTAAGGCACCTTTATTAATGTTGTATCTAAAAAGATATTAAAAGATATTAAAGAATAGTAAAAAAGACTACCTCAAATATTAGAATGATTTACTTCTGGTGCTCAAGTATTCTTTTATCAGAATACATGCCAAAGTTGTTTAGTTCATATTCTAAATCTGGATTTTTGTATTTTGTTACATTAATTGCTGTCCCAGCTTGTCTAACTCTCAAGTTCTGAGGACAGTGAATAAAAAAATCAACAAATTCCGTCAAACCTTTTTTGCAGGTATTGTGTGATGAAATATTGCCATTGCCATTATCTGTACAGAAAGATGTAATCCTGGTATTTTAATGTGATGAATAGATGTTCCTGGGTTACTCATTTGCAAGTCAATAAAATTTAGTTCCATTCAAACAAAGATAATAGATGAGCTGTTGATAAATTTCATTAGCATACCAACATGAATTACACAATCATGCGTATGGCAACAGAATTATCTGAGTATCAAACACAAAACAATTGTTGAAGAGTAGGTATCAAAACTAGAATCATTGCTGTAAGATTTATTCCAAACATAAAGCTTCAGCAATTTTTCCTGAAACACTACTCAAGTTTCAGTCCTTTCACTTTGGAGCTGACTGGCTTCCAAAGCAGTATGTTTAGTTTTATTATATGGAATTTTGTAGGATTCAGAGATCTGTCTTGTTTAATTAGAAATCATTAAGTCACTCAGGGCTTTCACTGACTTTCATATCAGGCTTTGGAGCGTGATTGTGTTCTGGCTTTTCCCATATGAGATTTCAGAGACAGCTATTCATCCAGCAAGTATTAAAAAATTGCATCTGAGAGAGAAATAGGGAAAGCTGTGACCCTAAATCTCTTAAAAGAATAATTCCTTTGTGTTGGAAAGGTAGGAACTCTGCTGAATGAATAACACAAATAAAGCATTTTCTCATGCACTCCTGATATAATTGTTATGCTTATCCCCCTGAGAGGATATCTTAGTCCAGCATGTACCAGCTAAGGAAAAAAAAAGACATATGAAAGCTATTATGAATTCTTTTGACTTTTCTTGTAGCTTTGAGCACTGACAATATAATAGATTAATTTGGAAATTCAGTTTGAAGTTAAACATATGGTCTGGAGTTGAAATCAATCATCTGACTAAGTTCAATGAGACTAGAAGCAGATAAATACCATGGAACTCAGTAGAATAATTCAAAAAAGAATGCAGAAAGAGAAAGCAAATTTAAAAACAGAAATAGTTTCTTAGGCACTTTTTAGTTCTCCACATGTTCGTTAGATGAGATATTGAAGACAAGACTGAAGTTGCACCTATGTGAAGATGAGGTCTAAATGCAAAGTGTAAGTATATAGGATCACACATCTCTTTCTTGCATCTCCCTCTAATATATTCTGTGACTCAAAGTTTAGTAAATAAGATGTTTTATCACTTATCTGCCTTTGGTAATACTATACTTGGTCTATAACATAAAGTACATTTGGTAAAACTGTGTGAAATGGAAAAAAAAATATCTTTACACTAATAACAGCAGTTAGGGGGAGAGGAGAAAAAAGGAACTCTCCTTTATACAGTTTCACAACTATGATTTTTTTTTTTTTTTACTAGGCAGGAGTTGCATGACTTAAAATATTACTATTAGAAATATATAAATACTTAATAAATAGTTCTGCTTTTTTTTTTTTTTACCCCAACAACATACTTAGAAGTGTGAGATGAATTTTGAAAAGAAACAAAGGAGAAATACAAAACTTGGTTTGCCTTTATTGTGTTCTTATTGTGGAGTAATGATGCATATGGATGGAAAACAATTAAGCAAGAAATTCATCGTTTAACTTTGAGGTGCAAGATTCTTTTTAATAAATGCAATCTTGTACATGAAAAGTGTAAAATACAGTCCTTCCCACTACACTTTTGATGTTATAGACACAGATGACTTTGCTCATTGTGTCAATATCACTTTCTGAAATGATTATTTTTAACAGTCCTACTTCAGTTTTTTAGGCAAATTCTTTGGATACCTTCACTTAATACACATTATTTTTCTTCACACTCTAGTCACTCCTGTGTGTGCTAACTGAATTCTTTCTAGAGGAATTTAAACCAGAAACTCCTTTTATACACATCAAATGTTCTCCTGCCTGTGAAACAATGACTGATATTTCTGGCAATTGCAAGCCTCATTCCTGGTGAGATATTTGGTTTGGGAAGATGCTTTAAATCTAGTCTAATATTAATCTCTATACGTATGACTATCACAGATACATGGACTTGTACAACACTCTTACTCAACATAGAAGACAGTTCTATCCACGTGTAAAAGTAAAGATCAATCTATTAACAAAGAGACCTCTTCATCTATGCTGCCACCAGAGCAGTTCAGCTAGGAACAAGAGTGCCACTCTACATCAGATCTACATCAAGCCCAGGGCTGGCTGGGCTGCAGTGAGCAGGCATACTTCCCAGTCATATGGTGCTACCCAGCAGCAGGCTCTGTGAACAACCTACCACCACACTTAACCATTTCAGGAAGATACATGTGTCAGCTATAACCTCAACTCATACAGCTCTGAATTTCTGACACTGACCATGTACATGGTCACTGACACTACCATGGAAAGGAGCTTGTCTCTGTCTTTACTGCCTCCCTTCAGATATGTGTATATACATTGATGAGGTTGCCCATGAACCTTCTCTTTCCCAGGCTGAACAGTCTCAGCTTTTCCCTCAGGAGGAAGCAGCACTAGAAACATTAATTAAAATAGAAAATTAAAAATATTATTGTGAAATATGTCATCCTGGACAAAACAACACATAATTCTGAATAATGTTACAAAAAAGATGTAATTTTTAATCAGATCAAAATAACTTGTAAGAAAGCAGACAGAGACTGAAAACTGGATGACAAAAAATGATAGTGTGAAAACCAATTTCAAAACTTTTACAATCCATTAGAAAAAGATTCCCCTGCAATGTATTGCTGTTCACAGCTTACTGCATCCACTGCACTGGAAGTGCTAACTCAAAAGAGATTGATTCATACATACCAGTCACAACTTGCTTGTAAAGATGAGTAAGTAAAACAAATTAATCAAAAACAAAAATAATTCACTAGTAATAATTTAAATATTTAGTAGACCCTATATTAATTAATTTCACTGAAGATAAAGATAAAAATTATTCTAATGCCTTTTCTGTCATTTTTCCATGGCTGATGAATGTGTCTTCCAAAGATGTGATGCAGTATATGTGTGTAAAGATTGATGAGAGAGAAACAAACTATGCCAAGATAGTAGCTGAACAGTGTGCTAGCTCATGCCCTTTTTTCTTAATAACCATATTTGACTTAATGTAGATGAGAGAAATCTTTCTCATGCTGCAGCCATGAGAAACAAATCTGTTTCAACAATTCTTTTTTTCTTTAAATACCTTTGAAGTAAGAGGCCTTCATTCCCTCACTAACCCATCTGCTTTGCTTATTCTGCAGAATATATATTCTGTCCACTTTGCCCTATTCCACAAGATAAATGTTCTTTCATTTCTGTAATAACCTCTGTGGTATCAATATGAGAAAAAAGCCAATAGATCTGATACTTAGTTCTGACTTGTCCTGGAGCTCTTCAGGTCACCCTAATATGCAGTTGGCACTGAGCTTTCCTCTCTTCCTACAGATGGTGGAGATCTTTCATTAGCTATGAGATAGTTCTCTAAAATTCTTTCCATTTTCAGCCACAGTTTCTAAGATCAAGTGTATTATTTGTGGCATGAAATAATTCAATCACTCTATAGTTGTTGTTACAATTGTGGGGTTTTTGATCATTATGTTTATACTGTACTGGATCTTTAAAGGTAAATTACTCCTTTCAAAAGTCCATAAGTTACACAGGTAACTGAGTATAAGTATTTAATAAGTCAGCTTCTGAATAAATTGACTCATCTGAAGGGGCATTGACTCCTTAGTGCCCCTTAAGAGAAAATCCATTTTGAGAAAAAAAATTTCTGTGAAGATGGAACAAATATGAACATATATTATTGCTTTTTTAGCAAATTGTATCTTTACTTGAATTTTGACTCGAAAGTAGAAGTTTCAAAATATTACATATTCCAACATTTCTAGTTTTTTTTTTTTTTTTGCTGTAAAAGAGGCAGAAAAGCAAAGATCTGTGCTACTCACCATCTCCCTTTTTTTGTCCATAAAAAATTTATTGATTTAATGGATGTTTTCATTAAAGACTTCACTCCATCTCGCTGTGCACTGAATCATTCTGAACTTCCCTTTTACTATCTACACATGAACAGAACAATTTATTTCTACAACATTTTGAGCAGTATATATATATTTTCATGTGCTTATAATGAAGATCCTCAGTTTGTAGCCTGAGAGATTATGTACTGTTACTAATGTCACTAGACAATGTAAAATAGTAATTAAAAAAAATAAAATCAAACCAATACTTGTAAACACTTATTTAGAATTTACATTGACTCTCTCTCTCTCTCTATGTATATACTTATATAGAAATTGCTTTCCATTTTGGAGAAATCGTGTGGATTTTGTTCTTTGTGGACTTTGATCTGCAAATCCATCAGATTTTGCTGAACTATTATTTTCTATCATGTAACTGTTTTAGTAATATTTTCCAGCAAGACTTCACAAAAAATACTGAAAGAATTTTAAAATTACAAACTCAGGTACAGCAGAATCAGGAAAACTCAATTTCCACACATCGCATTTATACCATAATTCAATAATGTACCCCAGAAATTACTTTCTCTTTAATTCTTTCCTCACTGATGCAATGGTCCTCCCTTTCCCTGGCTACAAATTCCAGAAAGCAACCAGGCAGTTTTCCAGTGTAGCATCTGGTGTCCAAAGCTTGGCAGAGGCTTCTTTTCAAAATCTCTCTTCTACATTTAAATAGGAGTTTAGCAAGATGGAATAGAAAAACATTAATTACTATGGGTTTTTTTTAACCCTTCTGTTCCAATCCATAGAAGACCATGCTTCTGGGAGTAGCCTTATCTCTTCATCTTGAGCTAAGCTGACAAAAGGTAAATAGGAAGATAAAAGCACTGGATGTGTCTGGAGTCGTATTTCTCTCCATAGTCCATCTCCTAAATTATGGTCAATTTGGCAATTTTAGGCACTTCAAAAAAATATATTGTCATGGAGGTCTAAAAAGTCTGTTACAGACATTCTTGATTTATGGGATAGAGTTTTTGACTGTTTTTCCAACTCCCAATCCCGTTCTTAGGGTCTTTCCTCAAAATCATTTACAGCCAAGTCATTGAGTTTCTGTGGTCATTCTGCTCTTACAAAATTGTTATCTTGATTTACTATTTTGTTCTGGTTTTCTGCATTCACAGACAGTGTTGTCGGTGTCCATCATCATGGTTCAAAGCCCAGAGAGACAGCCCCTGTGCTGTCTTGGTGCTCTGTCCAGCTGGGGCGAATGTGTGGCCTCTTAGTCTCTGTTGCTTCCACGTGACTGTTCCTGGTCCCAGCTATGCATGGCAATGGGAAGCTTAGAGCTTAGAAAGGGGGTGGTGCTACCACTGCCTGACCCAGGTTCCTTCTGCTCCTTCTGGGAGGCTTTGGGTCCAGCATGTCCTGTAGAAGTTTCCTCTGGGATGGAGAGAGCACCTGCTGGCAGGTGCCTAGTTGATATGGTGGTCACTGAAGCAAAACCATGCAGAAGAGAATGGGGCTGTGAGATTTGATTTGAAAGAGTAATGATGTGTTAGGAAGGCCTTTGGGACCTGACAGTCAGAAAATTCAGCGCAGAGTTTCTTATTCTTTGGAATCTCCCACCATGCCACATTGGATCTATCTAGTGTAATAGATCATAGTGGGTGTGAATCACAGAATTGTAGGGTTTGGAATGGACCTTAGAGATCATGTGTATTTGCAGCCACAGGCAATATCCACATAATTCTTTGTTAAATTAATTTTAAAATAATTTTTTTAGCACAGACAAAAGCCTTTCTCTTGAAGAAGATATTGGTGGAGAAGATATTGATAAACTCTTCTTTCTGTGGCACGAGCATCCAGGTTATTTGAGTACTACTTCATTTTATCATTACAAGTGGCAAAAATGTGTGTAGGCTTTTTAACTAGAACTACTTTAAGTCTGCTCATTGTTCAGTTTGTTACAGACTAAAATTGGTTGAATTCCAAAGTATTGTCAGACTGATAAAATATCACTGCAAATAAAATTCTGAGCAGTATACTGCACTTCTCAGCAAAGGTCTGTCTCTGTCAGTTTGTACAACAAGCTCAGGTAGGCAGACTAGAACTGAATAAGTATTTAATGGATATTAATTAAGTTTCCTTTGTGGATAGTGGGCCAGATATTTGTGGACAGTAGTTTTGCTTGTGTATATTTTTTTTTTTTTGTTTTTTCCTCTTGGAAACCACGTCTGCAACTAGCACACCTACTCCCCAGGGGGGTGATTTAGAATGTTTGCATAGTCCAAGTTAGTAAACAAGTATTTCCCACTGATGAGATCTAGCCTGAAATGTTTGGATTTAGTGAAATAAAGAGATGTCATGTGCCATCTAGGTTATCTGTCTGACATTTATTTATGTAATAAGATCTTTGAGACATGAAATGATGGTTAATGGGATTTTGTAAACAAAACTAAGTAGGGTGGTGATATTCCACCTCTGTAACTTGATATAACTTTTTCAATACTCAGTTGAAAATGTATTTTGGACTTATAAAATAGAATGATTTTTTTCTGAAAAGATGTTAGTAGGAAAAAACTGATAGAGCAGGACTGGAGCAGACTATGTTAGAATGACTTATGTTTGTCTACCTGCCTATACAAAGAAAAGAGGTGATTAAATTAATTACATACTTAACATCTATGACAAGAAAAGTAGTAGAAATATAACTGGTAGTTGTAATCTGAGTGGAATTCAATGTTTGCTCTATCTGAAATTTTTCTCTCCCTAGTACCCCAGTTTAACAGTTTAATGTCAGGTTTTCTGACACTCTATAGGTAATTTTGCTAGCATGAACTACTTCACAGAATACCAGATTCCATAATGATAGAAGTAAATTCTTTTGTTGTCTATATGAAGTTGGAAGGATTTGCATTTAGGATATAAACATACTCATTAAAAACATCACTTTACTTCTACATAAATTCTTCTCTAGATTTAAGAAAGTGTTACCACAATACAGCTTAAATGGGTTACTCCTAATCTCATCTTGAACTTTGTCATGCTGTGACTTTAGCTTAAGCCCTATAGAGCCTTTGTCCTATTTTTGTTATAAATTATACACTTCACATTAGATTTTTTGATACCAGCTGAGGTCTCTTGAAAAAGGTTTTAATCTATTTAATACATGTTCTGTTGCTTAGGGCAGAGTATTTCAGGACTATTGCTGAACACTAGAGAGCAAAGTATAGGGGAAAAGAACTGTAAAAAAGGAATTGTAAGTACAAATGTTATGGAATAGAAGTAACCATAAAGAAAGAGGACAAGAAAAGAGGGAGCAGTATTTGGAGAGAAACAAAAGGAACTGCAAAATAGTAAAAACAAAGTTTGCTGATGATGTGTGAGGAAAAAGGAAGGCAAAAAAATTTTTCACCAAGGTAGAACTCTGCAGATTCCAAAGAAAGGTCAGTAGATGAGCAAAATATAAGCCATATGGCAATATAGCAATTATGCAGTTAATGAGAGAGATGGAAAATGAGCATTTAGGCAAATAATGAGAAGATAATCAGTCAAGCAATTAAGCAACAATATGCAATGTGCTATGGCTCCTACCTGTCCCATAAAATTTAGGTAGAAAGAGTCCTGACTTCTCTTTACATACTGAAGTACTGAGCCAGTTTGGTGCTCATTATATAATGAATAATAAAGAGAAGTCAACTTAAGATCCTTTAAAAGTCATTTAAAGTAAATGAAACAAATAGAGTGAGTTCTTAACAACTGTTTTAGTTTCCATGAGTTCTCTCAGTTTGCAATCATCACATTGCTAGGATTAGTATGGTGAAGTATGGAGTAAGCCATAAGAAATGGTAAAACTCGTGTTGTGATTGTTTTACAGCCATTGGAAACACTACCAGAAAACATAATAGAAAAAGAAAAAGCTATCTGACTAAAAGAGTAAAGTTTCTCAGGCTGATAACATTGCTGTTGAAAGGATAATGACTAATAACAGTGTGTGATGATAAGTATAAAAGAAGTAGTTTATAATTAGTATAAATGGACTTTGAAATCCCTTGCAAAGGAGTTTCTGATGTGAATGCACATGTATTATTTCCAAGTTCATGTTTAATGACTTGTCAGTTTCTGGAATATTTTAAAATGCTTTATGGAAAAATAATTAGGTTAATTGGCCTACATATTTGTCATCTTCTCCACAGAGCTCTTGTTTAAAAATTATTTGGGAAAAGAAAATGTGTTTTGTTTATAGTTTTTTCTAGACTGCCGTTTATTTATAGGTTTTTTTTTTCTATTTTTTTCTTTTTTTCTTAAATATCACCAGTAAATGTGAGTACATAAAACATATGAGAGATTCAAAGTATTGGTGTTCTAATCTGGTAAAAAAAAATCAGAATTTCCTCAACAACTCATTTATTATAAGATGAATCCAGACAGTATTCCCTTGAGCAATAATACATAGGTTTCTCCAAAAGTAATGTTTCCTTTAATTATTTCCATGGAAACTATAGAAGCTACAAGAGCACAATAACAGTATTTGATAGAGCAAATTCTCACTTACAACACACAATTTTTCAATGGCCATGACCATTACCTGTGCATTTTCTTTATCAATGAACGAGAGCCACACTTCTAAAAATCTGCACCAGCAGAAGTGACCCTCTTTTGCTGTCACCACTGCTGAAATGCACCACCTACCACATCACTGTGCTCACATCCACTATTTGGCCTCCAGAAACATCCAGAAAGTGTTGATGAATGTCAGTGGGTGCCATTTTTTCCACATGGACGAATTCAGTTAAATGCCATTTATTCATTTGAACTTCTATGTCAATAACATTTTGTCAGACTGCTCCTCTGCTGCCATCTGTCGCACAGCAACAAAATGTAATTAAATATTGGCAGGAAGGTTCCATGGTGTCATACCATCAATGTCTACCTCTGATGTTTTGGGCCAACATAATAAAATAGGAGGCATTACTTTCAGAGCAATGCTTCTATATTTATATAATTCCCTATCAAACGCTTGTCTGCCTCACATTTTGGCATTACTTTCCCCAAATAACAGATAATCACTGTACTCAATACACAAAGCAAACCCAGTGTATATTACTTTTTTAAACACTGTGTAAACAAATCAATTTAATGGTTTTCTATATTGCCTTAGTAGAAGTTTCAAGTCACATGTTTCAGATAAAAATAAAAATGGTACCTCAAATTTGGTGTTTTACTTACAGATAAGTTAAACTCCTTGAATGGCTGTCTTTCCTATTCTTTCCAGTCAGCTGATAGAAAATAACATGGAAAAGAGATTAAATTCAAACACAAGGATTATTTAAAATTTGTAGCAAAACAGTATTATGATAGTAACTGCCAAACAATCAGGGAGTACAACTTTTCCAGGTATATAATTGCAATAAGAAATCAAAGACAGAGTCAAAGAAACATCAAGTAGCCAACATGTAATAATTATGGTCCTCAAATTTGTCGTGTTTGTTTCTGTTTCAAGGACAAGACTTCTAATTTAATATTTAATGTTTCATTTTGTGCTTGGGGATATATGCCTGGCATATTTTTTGTTTATATTTTGTGACAGTGATAAATCATGAGCACCAAATATCTAAAGTGCACAGATTATTGGCTTTGTTTCCAACTGCCAACTGTCCAGCCATTTATTTGTCTTTGTAACATCAATTCCTGTACATAGACTAATAAAGCCACAATTTGTGGTGCAATTTTTCCATGTTTCAAGCAAATTCTATGAAATTTCAGGCTAGTATATTTAAGTTCAAGTACATTGAAATGTGGAAATGAAAGGAATTTTCCTTAAAAAACACAGAAAAGCTGATTTCTGTAGCTTAAATACTGAATCAGAGCATGCTGCATCACAAACAGAAGCCAAGAACTTTTCTAAGAGTGTTACAATTTGAGCTGATTGGAACAGGAAACTCAGAACAGCAGGACTTCAACAGTGTGTTGTAAAAAACTCTGTCTTGTTCAAAAATAATTAATAATGATCCTTTGCAGCATTAAAACATCCTCCATCTGATTTCCTCAAAGTGTTTCTGAAGTATTAAGGAACTTCCGGGTACTCCTTTACAGCCCAGTAAGATGCTCTGTGGTCCTCCTACTGAGGTCCAAGCAAGCTGTATGGAGCAGTGTAATCTTGAACAGGCACAGTAGCTTAATTGGAGAAGTTATACAACTGCAGTAGCATGGCTTGACAGTTGTGCTGATTAGTTGAGTGTCCCAGCAGAGATAATTAGCTCCACAGTGATACAACTACTGTACTTATTGCCATTAGTATTATGTTTGTCACTAGCTCAGAGTTGTCACCATTTGTCCTCTTTTACAACACAGAACATACTCGTAATTTTGATAGTCTTCAGGGTTAGATGTGCATTAATAACTGGAAACCCATAGCACAATAATTGCAAGGATTGCACTGAGAACATGTGACAATGATAAGGCCTTTTCTCTCACAAGTTTAGTGTCTTGTATGGCTTGTATATAAGCCTAAATTTCTAGATAATCTTGACAGTAGTGGTTTAAGTACTGGAGATACATTTGAAAGTTTGTGGAAACTATGTTAAAAGAGCAGTATGTTGTTGATAAGCTGAAAATAGAAGGCAAGTTTTTTGTACACCATTTCAGGGAACAAGGAATTGCTTTATAATATACATGGACTATTACAGTGACATGTTAATATTTTTATAGCAAATCAGTATTTCTGTGGTGGAAAACCCTTATGATGATTTAAATTTAATATCAGTTTCTTTATCCTCTTACTGTTTCATAGCCTCTTAAGGAACTTCCTTATATTCTGGCAAGAACAGGTTTGTCCTTGTTTTCAAAGACATCTTTCACTGAGATGTATTGTCAAAATCATGGAAGGCTTCAATAGCCATTCCATATAACATCTAGATAGGAAAAGGCATACAAATATTTTATGTTAGATGTGTATTAGTTTCCTGTGTTGTTTTTTTTTTTGCCAAAATTTATTTATAAATGTATCCATTTATATATATTGTTGATGCCTCTTTCCTACATAGTGGTCGATATTTTTTTATTAACAAGTATTCTGGACAGTATTAGGAGCACTGCTTTGCTTTGGGAGGGCCAGCAAGTAAATGAGAGTGACTCTTCTCTTCTTAGAACTGGTAAGACACATTATGTTAATAGTTATTAACTGTACTATGGACAGTAATTTCTTATTTTTCTATTACAAATACATGAAGGGTTAATTCTATTCAACAATAGGTAGTCTGGCAGAAATTATCTCTCAGTGTCTGCAAGGCATCATACTACGTCTTTCTCTACATGCCTTTCTCTTATATCCTAGACGGTCTGTAAATATTGTACTACTGCTACTGAAAGTCACCCTGAAGCTCAAGTCTTAGTTTCTTTTTATTTCAGGGAGTTCACGAAGTAAACATTAGCTCCAGGATAATAGTTCTAATTAGGTAAAGGAGGGCTAATTAAGAAGAAACTATGCAAAAAAGAACTATGTCAAAAATGGAATTTGAAAAGGAAACTATCAAACACCAGTGTTTAGTGAGAGAATGCAAAGGTTAAAATAAAAAGAAAATTATGGAAGGGCAGAAAGAAAACAGAAATAGATAATGCATTAAGTTCAGCTCAGGCCTGTCTTAGACTCTTGAATAAGGCATTTAATTTCTTTCCAGCCAGGTAGCCTTGCTGGAAAAATAATGATGTTAGTAACCTATGTTCACATTCATTAGAAGTCAATGGAACTCAAATATCCTGAGGCTTTCCAAAATTCTTTCTTAAGAACATATAAAATAAATTGAATTCAGCTACTAGAAATCTGTATGAAGCAGATTTTTTTCAGGGGTTGATGTTACATTTTGAAGTTAATTTGGTTCAGTGTGTGATGAATTAACCAGTGTCCTGTGGAGTACAGATTCTTAGAGAACCAAGTTTTATCTCCTAATTTATACCAGACAGAAGATATCTAGATGCTTTGCATACAGGGAAATCAAGGTTATGATCTCTCTCCAGTGAGTTTTAAATCTCATTTTAAAAGTAACATGATGATAAATATTAATTGCTTGTAGAGGTGATTAGATAAAAGCTATAACAGTTTACAGTTAAGAACAAGACTAAAACAAAAACACATAGATTTGTTAATCCAGTACACGTAGCACAGATTTTGTTTGAGGCATTGATACATGGCCATGCAGTAAACCCAAAATGCTCTTTGTGGTTATCTAGTTATAATTCTGCATTCCTTACTAAATTGAAGGATTTTTTTCAATTTATAGATTCTTTTTCCTCTTATTCATCAAGATCTTAAGTATCATACATATGTATATTTTATTATTCAAGATCTTATGCTAATTTTATAAATCCAGAGTGTATGGTATGATTAACTCTGCTGGTCATAATTATTCTTTTAAAAAGTGATTAGCACCTCACAGTGCTCAGTACATGATATCTCTAATTGTTTCAAATTCTAAGAGGAGAAAATGATTAGAAGCCAAATAGTATGTCTGAATATCCTATGAATCATTCTGATGTAGATTTTGCATATAAATATGTGTATGTACACATACGTATGCTATTACATATCATATACATCATATTACATATATATGTGTGTGTATGTGCATATGTTTTCTAAACTCTTAAAACACCTGAATGATCAGGTGCTTAGAAGCAAGACAATTGTAGAATTAAGGTCACTCAGGTAATTCTTTCACTGCATATTTTAAAGGAAGAGGTAGGTAATAATGTGGCTTTAGCTTTCCTCATTTTGTTAGGTGCATGCCATTTTCTATCTCTGTCTGTGTATGTCATAAAAAATGAGCATAAATATTGGTGTAGTACCTTCAGTGTTGTACTAATAGTCAAAGGAGTTGATAAGGAGCAGTAGCAATCAATTGAACAATTAGTGAAAATTAGTTCATAGGCATTAAAGTCAGGGCAAGGGCAATCAGAACTCTTGGGAAAAGATCAGACAGACCATCTGTAGAATGTATTGTAACTTCTGTTTCAAACATGGTTCAAGAGATATTGATTTTCCTTCTTTTTTTTTCTCTCGTCCCTTTGCATAGCCCAGATTTTAAGAGAGCTCATAATAGGACATTTAGATCAAAATGGAAAATTATCATGAAGTTTTCCAGCCAGGAATCACCTAATTCTTCAAGTCAGCTGAACTTCACTGTCAGAACTACTGTATGTATTTCAAAAGCAGGATAAACTCTGTAGGTTACCCTCCTCCCAAATTATGCTAAAAAGCCTCTAGAGAATTACCCTATCAATCTGAGTTCTCCACTTGTTGAAAAAGAAGAATTTTTCCCTGTCTCTCATTTTCAGCAAAAAAAATGATTTAATTAGTTTTACTTGTATATATATCTCTCACATTAGGTAACTGATCTTCATTTATGTTCTTTTAATGATAAGGATCTCGCATTGTTTACAGAATTTAGAATGGTATCCTTCCACTTCTCTGAAGATATCTGCTGGTCATTTTTCTTATTTACATGCTGTCAGCACCATCAGGTGTGTTTAGACCAATTTATATATAAAATAGATATTGCATTCCATCACACATATAAGCTAAGATGCTGTTGGAGATATCACTGAAGAAAGATTTTTTTTTCTAGGAACATATTGCTCAACATGTCAGAAAACTTCTGTAGGTGATAGTTTATAGTCTACTGAGATAGCCTTTTTTTGTTATTTTCATATCAGTGAAGAGACCAGTTCTTTAAAAACATAAAATGCAGAAAAGTATCCCCTTTACCCAAATACCACTCTACATACAGCATTAGTATAGGAAAACAGGATTTGCTATGTGATCTCACAGAAGTTATTTTTCTTCTCCTTTAAAATATAATTTTTTAATTAATTCATTTTATGCTAACTTTAATCAGATCAGGATGATGCTGATCAGAACAAATACTTAACCAGTTAAAAGCCTCAGTGATGTGCAGATCTGGATTTTAAAGACCCTAGTTAGCTGTCGCCTATCAAACATATGACTTCTCTGTAGGCCACACTGTACTGTGAGTTTTAAACATAGAATGTCAAGTACAGGGATCAAAAGGTGGAACTCTGTTAACAATACTTACCCTACAAGGAGGATAAGAGCTAACACACCAAAGATCAGGAGAAAAATAATTCATGACTATCTTAGGATCTCTTACAGGGTGTTTTATGGCTTTGGATTACATAGAGAGATCTCATAACTGCATATTGCTGTTAGCCATTGTTACAGAAATGCTTTTTGCCATTGTCTCTTTAACCTTTTCTGTTATGACTAGCAATACCAATATACTGTTCCTTGTATACTAGCAGCACTGAATTTTTGTCTCATCTACTCCAACTGAGTCAACGTGTGTTTATTATATGATTGTACATAAGCACTGGTTACAGAAGTAATAGTCAAAATATGCCAGAATACGCTGGTACAGCATAGTGGCACTTCAGAAAGGGATCTTGGCAAGTTAGGCAAAAGAAAATTTATGTTAAATAGGGGCATACTCAGAACTAGAAATTGGGAAGATCAGACTAAATATTAGAAATACATTCTTTATTGTGAGAGTGGTGAGACACTGGAACAGGTTGTTCAACAAGTTTGTGGATGCTCCCTCCCTGGAAGCATTCAAGTCTAGGCTGGATGGGGCTTTGAGCAACCTTGTCTAGTGGGAGGTGTCCCTGCCTATAGCAGTGAGGCTGGAACTAGATGATCTTAAAAGTCCCTTCCAACCCAAACAATTCTATGATTCTAAGATTCTATGATATTTCTCCTTCTGTTCTCAAGAGCTGTTAAATTTTCTGAAGTCTCATTTGATTCTTGCTGTGGACATGTAGATACTTAGACACAAATATATGCATAGCATACTTACATCACTCCATAAGCAAATTTAGAATAAGAGAGAATGTCACAGTTTCATGTGTGACGGAGAGAAAGAAAGGGGAAAATTCCTCCCTGGTCCCTTTTACTCTCTTCCCATTTTTTCAGGTAGAAGAAAATGAAATAGGCACAATTAAGATGAGTAGAGATAACAGATTTACTACAGATGGTAAAAGAATGTGAGATTATGATTTAAAAAAGGAGTTAGAGGTAATAAATCAAACAAATGGGAGAGAAGAATTTTTTTGACTGTTTTACTAATTGTGCTGCACAGAAGCAAAGAGTCCAGCTCCATATCACTACGCGGAATCAAAAATCATTTGGAGATTACTAGAGACTTCTGGGAACAGTAGTCTGTCTCTTTCCAGTGTATCTTCCTCTCTGAGAGCCAGAACTCATGTAAGAATAGCTGACACTGGCAGGACCCAGGAAGTACAAATCGTGGAGACTGCAAGGAGCTGACCGGGGCTGTGCAGCTCCCCAGCACTGTGTTCCAGCACTGAACAGCTTGCAGCATGACATCATGATATGGAATACTGATAAAAGCAAGACAGAGAATTCAGAGTAAAACGTGGCATACTTTACAATTGCATGCCTTTCACTCATGCAACAATGTTAATCTACAGTAGCAAATTGATTAAGCTGATCAAATGAAGTGGTTAGAAACCTCCCACTAGGCCATTATGGTGGTTCATAGTTGACAAATGATGAATAATGCATAAAAGCCAATGTGCTGACATGTTACTTAATTATACTGTTAATGTAAACATGAGACAAGTATTGCAAATGGGAAAAAAAAAAAAAAGGACAAATCTCAAGTATTGTGATTGTTATCTAGCTCCATACAGCAAAAGTGTCCGAAGTTGAATAACAACTGGAGTGTGATATAGATAATAAAGTAACAAATTACACACATATGTAGTGTGGAAAAGATATGGTAAAATAGTGAAGATAAGAATGATGACATTTTTGATCAAATGTGAATAAAAATTACTGAGACTTGCAAGATAGTCTCAGTGCTGTCCTGCTAATCACTTATGATCTATTGAAGGGCTTGGGTGAAGTAATGTGTACAGGAATGGAGAAAAATATTCAGGAATACAATCAACAAAGGAGCATGGTATTAATTAAGATTGATTTTTGTGGTGGCATTGTTAGTATCTGAGACAGATATACCCTCTTGAGAAACTGAAGTTTCTCCTGTAATTTTTAGTGCATTGTTAGTGAGTGTGACCATATTTTGCAACCTAAATTTCAGAAATAGCTCTTACTACTTGCCAGGAGAACCCACATCATAACAAATTACATAATAAATTAAATGTGAATAAAGATGCTTTAATAGAAGAGAGACTATCAATCATAGTCACTACACCTAACAGAGAAGCAGTAAATAATCACTGAAAGCTTCATTGCTGTAAACAGTCTCTTACTCATCACATAAGCAATATTCTAGTGTTCTTGTGTCTGAGTATTTTTGTAAACCTCCAGAACCAAGAGTAAGCTCTGCTTCAAACATATAGGCCTGCTGTGTTCATGGAGCAGTTATAAAAGGTAGTTTCATTTTTTTCCCTTTCAGGGGCAAGTTTCACTGGGATTTTTCAAACCCTACTTCAGATTTTCCCATTGTCTATCAAATGGTCAAATTGATCTCCATTGGTTTAATATATAAATACCAATCCACGTATGGTAAATCTACTGCATTTCGTTTAAGTCTTGGTTGTGAAAATCTGTTTTCATTTTGACTGACGAATGTATTTACTGTCTTTAAACTGTAACAAATTATGTCGTTAATTTAAAACTATTCATTTTATCTATGAAAAAATATTAATTCCTATTCTAAGTGTTCATTTGGATAATAAACATTTTTAATGTTCTAAACTCTATTCAAAAGTAACATTTTTGGAGAGGGATAGGAAGTATTTGAAGATTTCTACTTGAGCTAAAGCAGAGTTTAATTCTATGTATATAAATTAATATAAATTGTGCAAATTTCTTGATCTAATTTTAAGCAAGTAGAACATGTTGCCTAGAATCTGGATTTAAAATAGAAATGATGATGGACACTTAATTACTAAAGTGTTGTATCTATATGTATTTTCCCTCTTGAAAGAAATGTCTCAGGATTTTGCTTACCAGTAATTTGAGCTATTAATGTAAATCTCTTATGTATTATTAGAGTAGATTTTAATGTCCAGATTGTTCCAGTTTTCATCGAGTGATCTTTTGAAAGACTTGACATTTGGATATTTATGTTATCAACATACTCAGTGATTTATTTCTCTGCAAAACCAGCATTAGACATTGTGATATTTAACTACCCGTAGGATACTAATTCAAAGGAAAATCAGACTCAGTACAGAAAAGAATGAGATTCTTTACAAAAGATTGAAAGAAAACTTTCAATGAAAATATAGGAGCATTAAGGATGAACAATAGATGGTGTGAGAGCTCCCAGGCCCAGGGGTAGAAGGAACAATGTAGGTGATGCAGATATGGGTGTCTGCTACAGATCAAAAGGGTCTTCTTCAGAAACCTAGTCCTCATGCTATACTTGAACCACACTGCAGAGCACAAGCATAGCAGAGGCATGCTCCCCTGAGACTGGCAGATTAGAAAGAAAACGTAACAGCTCACATCCATGTTAGGAAGGATGTACTTTGCTGTATAATATATTCTGGCATAGTTTTGTGGCAAGCTACTGTTCACACAGTGAACTCTAATGTGCACATTCCTCGTCAAGACATGAAGGAAGAGTGTGATCAGTTAAAGGCACAGAAGCATAAAAGATCATAACTCAACTTGTGACTCTGGGGGGAAAAATGATTACCTAAGATTTCAAATAGGTAAACACTTCAATCCAGTGAATTCAAGAAGAAATGTGTAAATAAATAAATAAATAAAATGGGATATTTGTACCATTTGACAGTGTAACACTGTTAGTATACTCTAGCATTTCACTATCTGTACTACATTACACATTTTGAAATATCTAACTTCAGGTTTTTTTGTTTGTTTCTTTGTGGGTTTTTTTGTTGTTGTTTTCATTGTTTTGCTATGTTCCTGTGCTATCAGAGATCACAGTATAATTTTTGAGAACCAACATACCCTTGGAGTAGGGATTAGTACTTTCAATAACTTTTCCCTTCACCAAAGTCATAGGATCACAGAATCATTTGGGTTGGAAGAGACCTTTAAAAGTCTTTTAGTCTAACTTCCCTACAGTAACAGGAACATCTCCGGCTAGATCAGATTTTTCAGAGCCCAATTCAGCTTGACCTTGGTTATCTCCTGAGACAAGGCATCTACCACCTCTCTGAGTGACCTGCTCCAGTGTTTCACCACTTAAGTAAAAACCTTCTTCCTTTACATCCAATCTAAATCTCCCATCTATTAGGGGGGAAGAATGTTTCAGAGAAGAAATATATCTCATGTCTCTCTATTCTTCTTATTCTTTTTTTTTTTTTTTTTTTTTTTGCTTCAGAAATTACTGATCTTCTGTCATTTAATTTGTTTAATTCTGTGTTCACTAGCACAGCCTGCCCAGAGAAGCTGTGGGTGCCCCATCCCTGCAGGAGCTCAAGGCCAGGTTGGATGGAGTCTTGGGCAGCCTAAGCTGGTGGGGGGGCAGCCCTGCTAGTTTCAAGGAGGTTGGAACTAGATTATCTGTAAGGTCTCCAACCTAAGCCATTGTATGATTTTTCCAGCAACACCAAGAACTGTGGACATCCTAAAGTGTTCCCAGAGTACTTCCCAGAAGTAGTTTTCAGGAGAACTACAAAAAGAAGTGAAGCTGTGGCAGTTGTCTACTTTTGTTATTTGTACTTCTTTCTAGAATGAAGCAAAAGGGTGTAGCTGTGTGCAGTAATCCTTTGGCCAACTTTACTTACTTGTGCATTTTCCAATTATGCATGTCTGTGTGTTTTTCTGTCCTGTAGTTCTACTCATGTATTATGTATAACTAAATATTCATTGAACTGAAAAAGACAGACTCTATAACAAGTGTTTAAGGTATATGACTCTGCTACAAAGATAATTTGTTTATCTGCAGTGGGACAATGGAAAAAGATACAGCTACCTCAGTCACCGGCTGCAAAATAATAAAATTAAACAAGTAAGTTTCTGTGATGGAACGCCCATGAATCTACTGCATCCTTGCCCCATTTTTTTTATTTAACTATCTAGAATTCACACATCCTATAAATCTTTTTCTTTTTCTCTTTCTTTTTCTCTTTCTTTTTCTCTTTCTTTTTCTTTTTCTTTTTCTTTTTCTTTTTCTTTTTCTTTTTCTTTTTCTTTTTCTTTTTCTTTTTCTTTTTCTTTTTCTTTTTCTTTTTCTTTTTCTTTTTCTTTTTCTTTTTCTTTTTCTTTTTCTTTTTCTTTTTCTTTTTCTTTTTCTTTTTCTTTTTCTTTTTCCTTTTCCTTTTCCTTTTCTTTTTCTTTTTCTTTTTCTTTTTCTTTTTCTTTTTCTTTTTCTTTTTCTTTTTCTTTTTCTTTTTCTTTTTCTTTTTCTTTTTCTTTTTCTTTTTCTTTTTCTTTTTCTTTTTCTTTTTCTTTTTCTTTTTCTTTTTCTTTTTCTTTTTCTTTTTCTTTTTCTTTTTTTCTGTGGAAAGCCACAGAATATCTTGCTAGAAATTTTCAGCCACGAGTCTTTCCTAGGAGTATTCTCTTTTCTTGTTTACTTTTTTATTTTTATTTTTGTGATTTGTATTTGAGAAGCTTTAGATTTTTTTTTCCTAAAGGAGCAAAAGAAGAAATAATAACATATATTAATGGAGATATGGTGTTGAGTCAAGTACATTATTCTAAAGTGCAAATATACTAAGGATTCCAGCTTATGGAGGTTAGATAACTATGAAATAAACAGTATTTTATTTCAATGTATGGAGTGTTATGTAGGTTTTTATTTTTTGTCTTGTATTCTTTTCCCCTCAGAATTATAGAAGAGTCAAAATAAGGGGGAAAAAAGAGTTTATTATGAGTTCATATTACATTCTAGACCTACACTTGTACAGAAAAATAATATATGGAAAAATGTATTGAAAAACAACAGCATTTCAAATGTACTGATAAATCTTTAGTATTTTATTCTCAAAGCAAGCACGTAAAATAAGTTAGTATCATCTCAATTTCTCAGACAAGAAAATGAAAATAATCATTTAAGTGTTTTGTCCAGCTCACATCATTAGCAGAAATGAAAACAAGTTGCTGTACTTAATGAAAAGATTAAAGTTGGTTATTACATCTTGAGCATGTGAGTATGCAATATGGTGAGTTTCAAATTTCAAGGTTAGAGTTTAAGTGCCATTATGATACTGCAAACTGATTTCATTGTGTTCAGTTCATGAATTTGTACAAGAAAAATCTAAGAAGAGATGCATTATCAAAGTAATGTGTTGAGAAAAAATAGAAAGGACTATTCCTTCCCCACCAATTGAAACAATCAAAACTAATGGAACTTTATGCAAAAAGATTTTATTGTAATAAAAGTATACTACAACTTACAAGCACTATTTAACAGATTGGAGGATGTGCACATTTTGAGAGGACATGGCTGGTTTATTTTCTACTCAATGTAGTCAGTATGTTAGACTTCAAAATAAAGAGAAAACCTGCGTCAAATCTCATTTTGACTTTTGGCAGTTATGAGCTGGCATATGTCAACTTTTTCTCTTAAAACTAATCAGGCTTTGAACTTGAGCAAAGTGTTTATTAGCTTATTGTTCAGAGGCATATGTATAAATGGATTTCTTTTAAAATGATCAGCATCCTACATGTAGTATTTTAGATGCAATATTTTTATTGTGTGTAGTGGTATAAATGAAGCAGAACTAAAATAGGCTATGAAAGATTTTGAATTATAATAATTATTATCAGCCTATACAAGATTAATAGTAAAAATGTGTAGATGGGGTTAGGTTTTACTGGTACATTAAAAACAGTAATTGAGACAAAGAAATGACAACAAATGCATAATCCACATTCACGTAGTCTTCTTCAGTCTCATGTTGTGGATCTTTTTCTTGTGACTTTTGTGCTAGAAGAAGTTGCAATTATCAATTTAATCTTTGCTATCACTGAATCTCTACTGTCTGCTGCTTAAAAATCTTCATGTGGAGCGGCTCCAGTGCTCATTTCCAAACTCTTTCATCATATTTAATCTGATTAAATAGTAGGTCTTGGATAAGTTTTATGGCTTCCCACTTCCCTACCTACTCACTGTTTACGTTGGGAAATCAAAATTAACAGTAGTTTACCTCCAGTTTTGCCCTTGCACCCAAACATTACAAACAACTTTCTGGCAGAGAGTCTGGATAAAGAATACCCAGAAGTTCAGAAGAAATCTGCTGTTCAATATAAATTTACACAAAATAATATTTAATACTGCAGAAAACAGAAGGGCTTTGGATTGTATGTAAAGGTTAAGTTTGCTAAAACAGTGTATTACATTCCTGATTCACACCAGAGGTTGTACATCTTGAGTCTCAGCCAAACCATAAGTGTTTTGTCATTTACATGAGGCTATTGCATATGGCAGTTATTTTGAAAATAAGCTTTAAAGTCTCGTCTTAATGCAAATACAGGAAAATGTCAAGGGAATTCTGTGTCTTCTAAATTGTCTTAGTCCTTTTAAATACTTTCCTCTAAGACATGTCCTCAGCTGTTCAAATTGATATCATGTGGTTGGGGAACTATGGAAATTTTCTCCACTGGAGAATTGCTGCTCAGGTGAGCAAGTGTTCCTGCCTTAATTAAGTTTCTGAATGTTGAAAAATTACCTTTAAGTTCATTTTACTAGCATAAAACTAGAAGCAAAGTAATTGTATCTTGTAAATGTAGGTCTTTTTTTTAATTGCCATTATAGTATGAGCACAGTTGTCAGGAATGTCTAATGATTTTTCCAGCTTGTTCAATTAACCATAATTAGTAATGCAGCAGACACAGGATGCTTAAAAAAATAGAAAAAAAAAGTTGCTTTAATTATACAGATATTTTACATGTATTTTACTTGATCGAAATTCCAGTCTTTTGTAGCATAAACAAATGCTTAAGAAAAGCTCTGATATTTTTTAACACTAAAAATACATCTGAAATTACTCATTCTAAAAAAACCTGTTTTCTATGTCCCAGCATCTTATAATCTATGTCTTTCTTTATAAAACAGACGTTTTAGAAAAACAGAGGCACTTTGTTGTCTTTGTGGTTCCTCTTGGATATGGTGGTCATCATTATGTGCAGCTTATAACTTTTACTTTCTGTAATTTTACAGCAGGCATACATGGCAATCTTTTATTTTTATTTATTTATTAGTTAAAGGATGAGGATTTCAAGCTGTGCTGCTGTACAAAAAATAGTTGTCTGTATGAATTTCTAACTGCCAAGCACTGTCTCTCATCCTTGAATCTCAGAACAGGATTTAAAAATGGTAAAGGTTCCTATTTGATGTAACAGTGGGTTAATAATATTCCAAATCCTGAAAGTGCCTCAAGCATGGCTTTTAAACTGGTTTATCTTTACTATTGTTTTGGTCTAGTAAACTCTGCTTAATGCTGCTATTGTTTTCTAAAGCATTTCTAGTGGTATGGTTAGCAGATATGTCTGTTCTGAAGAATGGCCATTCTTCAGAAGCCATTCTGAAACTGATCAGACCTTGACCTTTTTCTGTTCTAGTCTCATTTCTCAGATGAGTCAACTTTGAATGAGAGTACTTTGCATCAATATTTGTTATAACTAGACTAGAATTTATTAGGCTTCTTTGTGGTAAATGAATATGTGGGTTTTTTTACATACTGCATCGAAGTGCTGATGGGCTGATGGTTATATATGAGGTCTGAAAGCAATGCCTCCTATTTTGTGATGTTAGCCTGTGACGTCAGAGGTAGATGGTGGTATGGCATGAGAGGTTGAATCTTCCTGCCAATACCCTTTTACATTTTGTTGTTGTGTGACAGATGGAAGCAGAGGGGCAGTCTGACAGAATGGCTTATGACTTGGAAGAGCATATGAAGTAAAGGTGTGCCATTGAATTCCTCCATGGGGAAAAAATGGCAACTGCTGACATTCATCTGTGAGCATAGTGAGGCTATGGGTGATGCATTTCAAAGGGGTGATAATGACAGTCACCTCCACTGGTGCAGATTTTATGAGCATGGCCTATAGGTTCTAGTTCATCACTGATGAAAATGCATAACTAATGGTCTTGGCTATGTTGAAGATTAGTGTTTTGTAGATGGGAATTTGCTCTTTTTTTTTTTTTTTTTGTGTTATTTGTGTTCTTTGTATCTGTTGCAGTTTCCATGGAAATAAATTGAAGGCATTACTTTTGGAGTGAACTTTGTAGACGATGTTCATACCCTTGAAGGATATAATCTATCATGGAAGTGCTGGTTTCTGGTTCATCTTACTAGAGATGATAGCACAAGTGTTTAGCTTCAGGCTGTTTCTATTTTTGTGCCTGGTTTCAGGCTTTGTCTCTACGGGGGTTTGTTTTCCCACAGAAGTAGTTGTTAATTTTCATTAGCAAAGAAACAAAACATTTAACAAAGAACATCAATAGGCAGAAAAATCCAGGGCTCTTTTTCACATATATGTTTGATTTTCTGCACTTCTAGATGTGTAATATAATCATAGTTAGTCACAGAGAATGACAGACAGTGCTTTTTGATGAGACATTACTGTGAGTTTTCTTCTTCTAGCAAATCATCCTATATTCCGTCTTACTTTTTGGTACAGGAGTTGGAGAACATGATACGAGTAGTAAAATGCTTCTTGACTGTAACCCACTGTTTGCGCACCATAGCTTTGCTTTTGCAACTGTCAGAGTTTCACATAAGTTGGTGGAACTATAAAAAAATGAGTGGAAATATAAATAATTCAACAGATTAGGAAAAACAAATGTGTTTTTTGAAGGATATATCATTCCTCGCATGTCTCTTAATGTTTTTTACTTTAGTCAAAAGCATGGTGTTAGGAATGTTACAGTAGAATTAAAAGTTTTCACTACTGTCTCACGCAGGAATAATGTTCTTACAGGCTAGATGGGAGGCCTATACACCACTAACTTGTTAAATAATAAGGAGAAAATAAGGAATATGGGATTTTTTTTCACAACACTCATTTCTATATGAGAAATGCTATGTGGTGCTATATTACCTCCCCCTATTCCCAAACCATGAATCAGCTGAATATGTTGTGAACACAAATACAGGCAAAATATGGAAAGAATCAGCCTTGGATACTGTTTCTTTTTATGTGGGCTACAGAATGAATAAATAGTTAACTAAAACTCTCATTTATTACTATTTGCATATATGTAGTTATTCACTGGTATACATCAATCTAATCTCCAGGAAGCAGATATAACCTTGGTTGCTGTATACCCTATGAAGATTCACAGTCACCTTTTAGGAGTTAAGTGCTATATAAATCAGCCTAGCAGCGTGAGATAGGCTGAAACAGATTTTACTTCTAAAGCAGTCCCCAAGGGCATGAGTTCACCCTCTTATGTCTCTTGTGTTCTGGGGGATTAAGTAGCAAGTCCCCACAGCAGAGCTGTGTTTGCACCATATAAACTGAGTGGGCTGCAGTGTACACCACTTTACATTCTATGTTTTTAATCTGTTTTACTGCTATTTGATTATCTGTCTGAGTTGTTTTCCCATTAATTAACTCTGCCACTTTTCACCTCACTGGTGCCATTTGATTAACTTTTGTCTTGCTGCCTTTTGGATTTTGTCCTGTTTAATTCACTATGTCATTTAATTCCAATTGTGTCTCTTGATTCTTTTGAGTGATTCAGCCTATTTTATTATTTTTTAATTATTATTATTATTTTCTTGAAATTACTTCAGTTAAATTTCTGTATTTCAGTTTACATATAGGTTTTAATTTCATACTGTTCTGGGCAGTCAGTGTTGCATGAAAAGAAAGTAGCATTCACAGCTGGAATTGTTTCCCTGGAGCATAATGGACATATGTCCTGTTTGAAAGGACACTTAAACTGAAGTTGTAACAGATTTTTGGAGATGCTAGAATATATTGGTATTGTCTATTTTGGAACATGCCATCAGGATTTTAGTAGATAAAAGACATTTTGTTATTTTATAGAACACCTTTTTATAAGTGTACATTCTTGACACTTGTGTTTCTTTTTCAAACAGAAGGCTTTTGTTTGTTGCCTTTAACTCATAGTACTTTTTTAAAATTATTTTTTCTTATTTTAATATACATATCTTGCCTTCTTCCCCATTTTTCTCCAGTGTATCTGAGTGAAAATATGTAAGTCATAAATATGTTTATTTCTTTGTCACATATCCATTAATGTGGAGCAGCCTTAGAATCCGTCTGTCAAAAATAATACATAGACAATGGAAAAGAGAAAATTACTATTTTTGCTTAGAATGGGGCTGTGTTATTCTACTGATTCTTCAGGAAAAATTATTCCAGGAGCTAGTGCTACACTTTAGAATTTGAAGGCTGTTCAGTGATAATTATGGGCAGAGTAAGACTGATAATACAATCCTTTATTAATCTTTAGTGGTATTATTTGAATAATCCTGAGATTTCTGAGATGACTGTGAAGAGTGCAAAATATTGAAATCCTTCAAGGATTTAGTCTATGTTATTTATTTGTCAACTTAAACTTGCTTAGCTTACTTCCTCTAAGTTTCTGTGGTTAATACTGAGGATCATGACTAGATCAATATCTTTGGAGGTATTTCTAAGTCTTCAAATCAATGTATTCCTCTACTCCACTTCCTCTTTCCACTTCTATTGTATTTCTTTATTTCAATGGTAAAAGATCTCTGTTTACGAAAATACCCTTCTCTAGACTTTTATCTATCAGTTGCAGAGAAGGTGGCTGTGGAGTCCAGTCTACGTATGTATCCCAACCCTCCCTCCCTCAGGAGCATATATCAGATGCATCTGAAACTACAATGGGTTAATTATCCTATTCCACTGTAATAACTAGGAATCAGGCTGCCTGACAGTCCCTGAACAATCTAAATCACATTATTTGTAACCCTTCCCTCTTTCTTTTCCCAGGTTCTTCTCCATCAGCATCCTTTTTTCTTCCCTCAAAAATACCTGATCTCCCATTCTATTCTTACATCCTTATTCAGTTGGACCAAGACTTCCCTTGAATCTACTACTACCTTCAGTCTGCAACTCTGAAGCTATCATCAGCTCCTTTGCTATCTCTAATATTTCCAGATTTTGACATTTCTCACATTGTTGTCTTGTTAATGCAGTCACTGGTCAAAGCTGGTCAACAGCTGCACTTTCCTGCTTCGTAACACCTTGCAATTTCTTGTGTTATTACCTTGCTACTGTTAACTACAGGTCAAGTCTTGGCCTTCTGCACTCATTTCCTAACACTTCCACTTTGAAAAATAGCTCTAAAAGGTAAACAGTTATGGTTAACATAAAAAGGATCCTAATGACCCCACCAGAACCTGTATGTACCTCTTATGTACTCCTCCTTGTGCTGCACATTTGAGAGCAGGAGCCAGGCTCTATTGGACACAGCCTATAGTACTGAGGTGCATGTTGTTGCAGTCCCATCTCTCTACTTTTTGGGCCCCACTATGGCTCACACTGGATTCACAACAAGTCATAAAAGCCAACAACACCACCGTAAGGTTATTAGTCTAACACTGCCATAACAGTCCATGTTGAAGAGTCTGCTCATTGAGCCTAATAGCATACACCAGTCCTTTTTGTCCATCTGGACACAGGACATCAGTGTCTGAATCCCTACACTGTTTCCTGAAAGTATGCTTGAATTAAGTAGCTATTGCAATGAAACCAGTCAAAACATAAAAGACTTAGTTATCATGATCCATCTGCCACCACCTGCCTGTTCATCTCTCTGCCCCATCCTGGCCTATTGGAACTATTTAATATATTTAAAATATTAATTATAAATGAGAGTCTGAGAGAGAAGACACCTGCTAGAAACAGGTAAGTGTCCCTAACCTTCATCTTCAAAGCACTGAGAGTGAGAGATTCCTTCCCTGTGACATCAGTAAGCCTGGAGTAGGACTTGCTTTTCTTCCTTCCCCTCCTTTCTCCTTTTGAGATGTACTGAAAATTTCTTCAAGCGTCTTTTTTATTTATTTTTTAATGAATTGATATTTCTGCATTTTACAACAGAGGAGGTGGGAGGTGGAAATTAAGAGTATTTATTACCTTTCAACGTTCAAAGCTCTGCAGCCCTTGGAATGTATAAATATCTAAAACCCAGTTGTAAAGAACAGTTTTAATTCAGGAAGAAGGCAAAGTGACAGTCAGATAATTCACCTAATTCAGCATAGTCCTCCTAACTGTGGTCCCACAATGAAAACTGGAAATTCGGATTGGTTTGTGTTATGATAATGAAGCACACTGCTGAACCTAAATCTGTTTGGGCATCACAAGTATATGCAGAGTAAACAAAAAACCTGTCAAATCAAGGCAGAGGCTGAATTATCATATTAAAGATCTATGTGTTTATGAAGGAATCATCAGAACCTCATGTTGCATAGGATGCAGATTTCAGGTGGGTTTCATGTCACTAAAGCTGAGAGGTATTGTGTTGAAATTACATAGAGAGAAAAAAAGGAAAAAAATCATCCTTAACACTTCAGTATTGAAGAGCCTGTTTCATACTAGAGTATAGAGAGTATGAAGAACTCAAATGAATATGTTGTAAGGAATCTGACAGAGTTAGGTGATTTGGTTTAACTATTACATCACAGTTATTTCACTTCAGACTTTAAAAACCAATAAAAACCTTAAAAAAAATTTAAAAACCTTTAAAAACCAGCTTACTTTGTTCTTACTTGACCCCGCACCGAATGACACTCTTTTGGGATTTGGGATCTAGGTAACTATTAATGATACCATTTTTTAAAAACAGATGAATCAGAGTAGTGAATCACAGTATTGTTCCTCAGACAAAAGAATGAATAGTGTAAACTTTCTGTGTTTTGTGGCTTCAGGAATTTTGTATAGAGAAATGAAGTCAGAGGAATACATACAACAGTTGGAATAGAGTTCTGGGTCCAGAAGATGGTCTCTTATACAGCAGTTCCTAGGACTGGCATGGTTAATAGAAAAGCTGACTACCTAAATACTCTTACAAGGAAAAAAGCGTAGGTACTTCATTTCAGATCTTGCTGGTAGAGTCAAAGATTTCTCTCATGAACAGTATTGACCTTTATAGAGGACTCCTGTTTACTGTTTCCAGGACAACCTTGATAGCTGTAGGCCAGTTCAGTGATTCAGTATAATAAAAGCAGTAGCAGGCTTAATCTTCAGGGACATCAGTCATTTATCCCTAGGTCACTGTGAAATATTTCCCTTTGATGTGACTTTGGCTTAAACAGCCCCTCATTAAATAAACAATCCGGGTGCTAAATAACTACCTGTGAAGCTAACTCCAACTTTCTAGCTAGAATAACCAGATCTGTAGCCACTTCCTGCTTCTACTTTGTTATTTATGTAAGATATTTCTCTGTAAAGTAATAATGACTATGTCAATTTAATAAGCTAACTTGCAAATTTTTTCAATAGCTATAAAAGGCAAATTTTGGAAACAATAATCACTTTGTTTTATCTTCATAGTGTAATTTTCATGTGCATAATAGAAAAAAAGCAGCTCACTCTCAACAACTTCACTTGATCCTGCTTCTATATATTTAAAAACTGAGTAAGGGGCTGCTCAGAATATAAAAAATTATCTTTTAGTTTTGAACAAGTCTATTGAACACAAATCCTATTCTTAAAAAATAAAAAATCAGCTATCTATACCAGCTTGTCATCTCATCACACATGAGATGAATGTGCAACTAGCAAAGTATAGAGATACATTTTTAATGCTGAATTTGTATTCATCTACCAAAAATAATGGTCTAATCACAAAATATACTCATTGAAACCTACCACAAAATGGACGAGTCTAGATATACTAGAGAAGACTTCACAGAAACACAGTTAAACACATATTAAAAAAAGAGCTGAGACACAGCTTGTTACTTCCATGGTGATTATCCTAGGCAATTTAGTTATTTCTGTGTTTGAGGAACTGTGAGTTGGGCAACACTGATGTTTTGGAAAAAAAAAAGAAAGAAAAAAAAGATATCTATAAGGTCATTTGATTTTGCATGGATATTCTCTCTTAAATTAGGGTTATGCTTCAGGAAGCACACCATAAATTTCTTCTCCCCTGGTGCATGCTTTATGCAGATCTGATCTGGAAGTGGGGAGAGCAGGTATATAACCAAATGTGGGGATTTTTGGAAGCACCGAACTTTTGTAATATGACTTTTGGAAGGCTAGTGAGGGACAAAATCAGATATTCTCTGATAATATCACGTCTCAGAGCTGTATAATGTTTCACTAGCAAGCTGGAGTCATTCTTGTCTTTACTGACATGAAAAATCAGTTTCACATGGTGTCTGAACTTCAATTTAGGAACAATTCCTGGAGTTCACAAAGGTTTGTATGTTCTGTTTTCTTGCAGAATTAACTCAAATATTCAAGACATGAATTACCCATGACATTTCACTCTGTCTAATCAATGTGTTATCTACAGGAGATGGATTTATTCTCTTTATAGAATTCAGAAGACAAGAAATAAAAAGTAAAGATAAACAAGCATAAATATTGTATATTTAACCAGTTTTATTTTGTTTCAGTTCATGCAAATGGAAACAATATAATTGTATTATGATTGTTTTGCAAAATTATATTAAGATAATTTGTATTTTGGTGTCTGTGTAATTAGATCATAATCAAATAATTGCATTTGAACATATTTCTTATCTGAACTTCCAGTGAACGCTATTCCTGGGGCAGAAAATGAGCTATGAAATCTATCTCATTGGTGAGAAAGGGTTCATTTCCAAGATAAGATAGGCCATATGACCACTCAGTCTTAGAGATAGTGAGGTCAAAGCTGAGGATTACAGTAACACACAACAGTATGTTGTTAAAGTGATTTGTTATTGTAAGTATTATTGCTCATCTGTTACCTCTTCTGAAATTGGAAAGGAGGGATGGATTTCAAGGATATTCAGTGATTTAACATCTTTCATCTCCCATATAAAGTGTTACAGATATATATCAAGTTGCACCAGCTTTTAGAGAAATCTACGGCACAGATTTGCTGAAATCAGAGGACTGAGTATAGGCTGGTATGGACATAGGCTTCCTAGCTGTGTTACTGTATGTAAGTGATACTCTGATTTCTTTAGAACCATCCACGCACTGAAGGCCTTCAGGAAGGTGTGCAGAGAAAAGGAGTAAATGTTCTTATGATTTCTATAATAATGTTGACAGTATTATTGAGGGGTTTTGGAGATAATTGGCATGTTTGGCCTTCTATGATGGCGGGATGGCATCAGTGTACAGGGGAAGGGTGACAGATATCATCTACCTGCACTTCTGCAAAGCCATGGTACCTCACCACCACCACCATTCTTTTCTCAAGTTGGAGAGGTATGGATTTAAAAAATGGACTGCTCATTGGATTAAGAACTGACTGGCTGGTCACAGCCAAATTGTTGTGATCAACAGTTCTATGTCTGGGTGGAGGCTGGTGACAAGTGGTGTCCCCCAAGAGTTGGTCTTGGGACTGGTGCTCTTCAACATCTTCATCAGTGACATAGATGATGGAATCAAGTACACCCTCAGAAAGTTTGTGGGCGACACCAAGCTGAGTGGTGCAGTCGATACACTGGAGAGAACAGGTCATTCAGAGGGACCTGGACAGGGTGGAGAAGTGGGCCCACATGAAGCTAATGATGTTCAACAAGGCCAGGACCAAGGTGCTGCACTGGGCCAGGGCAATCCCGGGTATTTATACGGACTGAGGGAAGTATTCCTGGAAAGCAGCCATGAGGAGAAGGACTTGGGGGTTCTAGTGGATGAGAAGCTGTACATGAGCCAGCAGTGTGTGCTTGCAGTGCAGAGGGCCAGCTGTATCCTGGACGGCATTAAAGAAGGAGTGGCCAGGAGGGAGAGGGCTGTCCCCCTCTACTCAGCTCTTGTGAGACCCCATCTGAAGTATTGCATCCAGGCCTGGGGGACCCCAGCACAAAAAGGACGAAGAGCTCATGGAACAGGTCCAGAAGAGAGCCACTAAGATGATCAGAGGGCTGAAACACCTCTTCTATGAGTAAAGGTTGAGGGAACTGGGCTTGTTTAGCTTGGAGAAGAGAAGGCACCAGGGAGACCTCATTGTAGCCTTCCAATACTTGAAGGGAGTGTATAAACAGGAAGGGAACAACTATTTACACATGCTAATAGTGATAGGACAAGGAGGAATAGTTTTAAACTTAAATGGGAGATTTAGGTTAGATGTCAGGAAGAACTTTTCACTCAGACAATGGTGACACACTGGAACAAGCTGCCCAGAGAAACTGGATGCTCCATCCTTGGCGGCACTCAAGGCAAGGTTGGATGTGTCTCTGGGCTGCCTGGTCTAGTAGTTGGTGACCTTGCCCATGGCAGGGGGTTTGAAACTAGATGATCCTTTTCAATCCAGGCCATTCTATGATTTTATGATTATATGATATTAGTGTTATTGTGATTACACTACCAGTAACTCTTGATTAGGGTATAAAGATTTTACTTAGGCTACTAATTCTTGGCTCCCATTCATCCCTTTAATTTTTGTCCTAACACAGGCAACAAAAATCGAAGCCTTAAAGACTGTACTGCTCATATCTGTTTTCTAAAGGCAAGGGATAGGGATCAGGGTGGGGCTGAATGTTGCTTCATTAAGCATATATTGAAATTATATTTGAGAAATTTCTTATAAGCGACATTTTTTTCTTATGTAATTGAGTTAAAATATTTTAAAGTAAGTTAGCTTCTAAGTAGGCTGCGTTTAGTGACTCCTGTTTAAGACAAATATTAATCTCCTCTCTCTTGTTTAGGTACCTACTTTTTGGGCAGACTGGACAAAACATCGTCTAACTTCTGTGGTCTGTGATAAATGCCAGATGTAGAATTGCAAGTATATAACCACTAGGGAAGGAAAAAACTATTAATGAAAGTCAAATATGAAGATGTAGCGGGAAAGAATATGCCTTCCCCTCTACAACCTCAGAAAGTGCATACTACCCCCACTAAAGAATTGTCACTTACTGATAAGATAAAGGAATAGTATTGAGAAAGGTCTTACCTTGTTCAGCTCTTTGCCTTCCATGAAGTCTTGTGAAGTCTGTTTTCTTTCAACACAGCTGCCTGCAATTCAGATAGGAGATACAGAGGGTGAAACACATGCTGGGTCACTGTTTCATGGTGCAAAATTTTACTTCCAAAAATAACTTTAAAAGAATCATCAAAGCCATTATGGTCACAGAGATTTCAAAAGGCAGTATTTTTTGTTTCAATATCTGTCCTTTACATGCTAAGCTCATTCTTACCTTTTGCCTTATGTTAACAAAAAGAAAAGTTCTCTCTCCTCATGACAACATAAAGATGTAATACCATTTTTAGAAATGTTTTTTTTTTCAAATTTTTAACTTTTTAGCGCTTTAATTTGTCCTAAGTATTTCTTTTCAGCTTGTTTTTTCTTATTATTCTTTGTCCATCTTCATCAGTTTATCAGATTTTGATGCTTGCTCTATTCAATATCTTACTTCATTTTCCATATGATTTTTAGATTTTATTACTGCACTAGCATCTTTGTTTCTCCACTTAACGGTTTTTAATACTTATAGAGATTGTGTCTTTGTTGGAGTTGTGTTTGTATCCATTCGAAGGAGCTGATGTTCTGTAAATATTGTCTTTGCTAGCTATTGTTGCCAGGAGAGCTCACAAAACTGACTAGTGCACAGAAGTCAGTTTCTTTGAGCTACTGCTTGTTAGAGATTTTGCATTCTGTGTTTTTGCCCTGGGCTTACTCTGACTGTTTGTAGATATCCCACAAAAATGGTTTACAGTTGTGCTTCTGTCTCCTGAATTGAAATGCTAATGTGCCTTGAATTAGCGTGCATGTCTTTTTTTATGAAGACTTGTATAACATTTGATGTTAAATGTTGAATGTATTTTGTATTTCTTTCCTGTTGATTATGCCTCATGATGAAAGTTGAAAAAGCCATCCTGATAATAGCATTATGCATAAAAATAAAAATTGTTCTGTATTACTCAGAATATTGAAATTAGGCTGGCTACTGCTGTAAAGGAGAACAGGAAACCCTTTTACAAATATATTAACAGCAGGAGAAAAACTAAGGAAAATTTCCCTCCTTTACTCAACGAAGCAGGCAATATAACCACAGATGATAAGGAAAAGGCTGAGGTTCTCAATGCCTTCTTCACATCTGTCTTTAATAGACAGGACAGTTATCCACACGGTACTTGCCCTGACCTGGAAGTCCGGGACGGGGTGCATAATGCACCCCCTGTGATTCAAGCAGAGATGGTCAGAGATCTCCTCCTCCATCTGAACTGCCACAAGTCCATGGGGCCAGATGGGATCCACCCAAGGGTGCTGAGGGAGCTAGCAGAGGTGATTGCCGAGCCACTTTCTGCCATCTATCAGCATTCCTGGTTATCTGGAGAGGTCCCACAAGATTGGAGGCTTGCCGATGTGACTCCCATCTACAAGAAAGGCCGTAAGGAAGACCCGGGGAACTACAGGCCTGTCAGCCTGACCTCGGTATCAGGGAAAGTTATGGAACAGATGATCTTGAGGGAAATCACACGACACGTGCATGGCAATAAAGGGATCAGACCCAGCCAGCACGGGTTCACCAGGGGCAGGTCGTGCTTGTCCAACCTCATCTCCTTCTATGACTGGGTGACCAGACAGGTAGATGAGGGAAAGGCTGTTGATGTAGTCTACCTAGACTTCAGCAAGGCCTTTGACACAGTCTCCCACAGTATTCTCCTAAGGAAACTGGCAGCCCATGGTGTGGACAGGTTCACTCTTCTCTGGGTGGAGAACTGGCTGGAGGGCCGTGCCCAGAGGGTAGTGGTTAATGGAGTTAAGTCCAGCTGGCGTCCTGTTACGAGTGGTGTCCCCCAAGGGTCAGTTTTGGGGCCCATCTTGTTTAATATCTTTATTGATGACCTAGATGAGGGAATTGAGTGTACCCTCAGTAAGTTTGCAGATGACACCAAGTTGGGAGGATGTGTCAAACTGCCTGAGGGTAGGGAGGCCCTTCAGAGGGATTTGGATAGGCTGAATAGCTGGGCTGAGCAAAATGGGATGAGGTTCAATAAGACCAAGTGCTGGGTCCTGCACTTTGGCCACAATAACCCCATGCAATGCTATAGGCTTGGGGCAGAATGGCTTGAAGAATGTAGAGAGGAAAAGGACCTGGGGGTGTTGGTTGATGCTCGGCTCAACATGAGCCAGCAGTGTGCCCAGGTGGCCAAGAAGGCCAACAGCATCCTGGCCTGTATTAGAAATAGTGTAGCCAGCAGGAGCAGGGAGGTGATCATCCCCCTGTACTCAGCTCTGGTACGGCCGCACCTCGAGTACTGTGTTCAGTTTTGGGCCCCTCACTACAAGAAGGACATTGAGGCCCTGGAGCATGTTCAGAGAAGGGCAACAAAACTGGTGAGGGGTCTGGAGCACAAGTCTTATGAGGAGCGGCTGAGGGAGCTGGGATTGTTTAGTCTGGAGAAGAGGAGGCTCAGAGGAGACCTTATTGCACTCTACCACTTCCTGAAGGGGGGTTGTGGTGAGGAGGGGGTGGGCCACTTCTCCCTGATAAATAACGACAGGACTAGAGGGAATGGCCACAAGTTGCGCCGGGGAAGATTTAGATTAGACCTGAGGAAGCATTTCTTTTCTGAAAGAGTGGTCAGGCACTGGAATGGCCTGCCTAGGGAGGTGGTTGAGGCACCATCCCTAGCGCTGTTCAAGAAGCGTTTAGATGAGGTGCTAAAGGATTTAATTTAGTAGTTGGGTAGAGATAGTGATAGGAGGATGGTTGGACTAGATGATCTTATAGGTCCTTTCCAACCTTATGAACTTATGAACTTATGAACTTATATTAACAAACGCGGGTATTACTCATTGCCTTGTTATTGACTATAGTAAATTCATAAATCCATTTCTTTGTAGTACTTAGCTGATTTTTCATTTTCAAGGAAACATTGAAATTCCACTGTTACCGTGGAAATTTAGTGCTAAGACCATCAGCCCCAATCTAATTTTTTAGGAATTTTCTACAGTATAGGGGGATTGTGAAAGTTACCCTTACAAGATGAGATACTGAGGGTGTCTGTTGCTCACTGCATCACTAGAAAGCACATAGAGAAAATCACGCTCTTGTTACTCTCATTTTCTAGGTACTACTGAACTTGAACTCATTTTCTGTATCTTCTGGTGCACAGTAGTGCAGTTGATTACACTTCTGAGAAAAGTATTCACTGTGACAAATTTTCTGAATTTTAATACTACAGTAAGTCATATCTTTCCTTAATAACAAGTGCAAATAAAAATGAAACAAACAAATTAGGAAGTGTTTTAACAACTACTTCTGCTCCAGCAGGTTCTTCTACATCACCATTCTGCTTCAATTTAACCACTAGGCTAATCACTTAGCTGAGTCTCTATTTATAATAATTATTGCTGAATTTAACTGTTATGTTCTGTTTTCTTTTTCACCTCATCAGAGAAAACTAAGTAGCACTAGTTTTTAGACAACAAAATTGAATTGTTCTTCCAGTGTATGACTTTTGCCATATATATAGCCAGAAGGCAGGATATATAAAGATTATTCCTCAAGAGAGGCATTTCTGTGCTATTTCTGTGTGCAATCTTTTATGTTGTAGTTTCAAATAAACATTCCTATATGATGTTGCATGAATAATTTATGTCAGATGCTCATAATTAGTTAACTAAAGTTTAAGAAAATTCAAAAATAACAGTTCACATTTTTAATAGATATTTTTATTTTATCTTGTATCAATCTTGACTATTGTTTGTTTATTTTAACCAGTCATAAAAACTGCTTGTATAAAATCAGACCATCTCATGAAGATTTGATGCAGCAAGGACATTACTAATTCATATTACAGTCTCAGGAGGCTATTAATCTATGACTTGGTAATTTTCCACTTTGAACAATTCTTTTAAAGTCAAATTATTCTTGAGTTGCAGGACTAATAAAATAACAGCATTTGATGATGACCTATTTAACTTTCTGAGTTTTACAGAGTCCAAAATCAACAATACTCTCTGTTGTTGGGAGAAGACATTCACTATTCAGAAGATGTTAATATATTGAAATGCATTTTCATTCTTTTTTATCAAAGTTACAGATTCAAAAAACGTTTCAAATGCCAAAAAGTATGTAGTGTTCTGCAAATCCAGATTATAAAAATATGCTTGTTCAAAATATTTTGCATTTTTACAGATAAAGCTGTCATTATAACAAAAATAAGTAAATAATAATACATCCAGATAAAAACAATTGTGCAGTCATCTGCTAGATATGCACAAATTGATAGCTAGTGATTTACTTCAATTTACTTATAACTCCTCTGAAATTTATATCTTGTGTAGATTAAACTGGCGGATTAGAGTAACGAAAATTTAACCTGAAGATTAGTTATTATGAAACACTCCACTTCTTTGGAAAGAGCTGCATTGACTCTTCTGATTACTTGAGCATCTTGACCTCCAAATCCGGAGATACTTCATCCCATTTTATATAATTTAAGTAATTCCTCACCACAACAGCTCATTCTCTGGTGTTCCCTTTTCTTACTATGGGAGTGTGATGTTCACACACCTACCAGGGAAGAATAAATACTGACCAAAATGGGTTGTCTTACCTGCTGCCCTTGGTTGTATTATTGCGGTCTCAGTGATGTCTATTTGTTACCTGGCAGATTAGTTAGTTGATTTGACCTGAAGGAGTTTTTGGGGATCTTCATCCCAGTTCAGCTCACTGCATGGTCACAAAAGCTGATGCTGTCATCATGGAAGATGTAGAAGCAGGAGGGAAAGTCAGGCTTTCCAAGGCAGTCCCAGTGGTTGTCTGATTGCTCCAATGGTAGCAGTGCCAAACTGAGTATGTCAGACTGAGAGAATAAAAATTAACTTTGTGAATGAAAATGGCAGATAGCTTAGGTTCCTGATGTTTTCTTCCTGGTTTTATTTAATCAATCCAAATACTTTTAATTTACTGCATATATTAGAATATATCTTTGAGTATTTAGAATCTAAAGCTAACTTGATGACAACTTACCTGTACAATAAGGTCAGGACAGTTTACTTTTTTTAGAATAAACTTGAAGATGTATTCCAGTATTTCAGTGCATAGTTTGAAAGATATCATCTGATGGTTTAACATGTGATGGAGATGGTATTTTTCATTTGTACATCACACAACAGTTTGGGGGCTCTCATCCTTTATTCTTACTGTGATATTTCTTTTTAAGAAAATAGTAAATGACAGCAAACACATCAAGGCCTCATCTATCAAAGCATAGTTCTGTAGACAAAGTTCAAACAAGGAAGATAAAAAGGTGGATTCTTTCCCATTGGATCTGAAAATTATGCTTACAGCAAAAGTCAACAAATTGGTGAAAAAGCATATGCAGAGTGATTACCAGATGTGGAAACAAGGGTGTGTCACCTGGATACAAGAATGCTGTCTGGACTTGCAGAGAGGGGATTAGGAAAGCCAAGGCGCAGATGGAACTGAACTTAATGAGTGATGTTAAAAACAAGAAGGGATTCTATAGGTACATTGACCAGAAGAGGCGGGCCAAAGAGAGTGTACCTCCTTTTGTAAATGAGAAAGAAATGGCTATGACATATGGAGAAGGTTGAGGTACTAAATGGTACTTTTTTGCCTCAGTCTTCACTGGCAGACAGGTTTTGGCATGGCCTTTGGCTGTCCAAATTGCCCTCTAACTGTGAAGGTATTAGTTGGTATTCTTCTACACTTTCTCTCCCCATGATTCCATTATTTTTTATTTATTTCTAATGAGGTGTAAAATGGCTCTGTGAAGGCAGTGGAGGGGTAAATGAGCCCAAGTGCTTCCTGAGGTTATCTTTAAGGGCTATAAGGTTATTTTAAGTACTATAAGGTACTGTTACACTCAAAGGGCACCTCCTTTTCTGAGAGACATTTGATAGGATGGTCTCATGAGTGAAGGTGCTTCCCACCGCCCTCCCAGCAAGCAGCTGTGAGTTTTGCTGAGGGGGATGTGCACCTATGGCAGAAGTATATTTTAGAACTGTAAGGAACTTAATACAAAAGTAACGAGGTGGTAGAAGTGGGGCCATGACTTGGCAAATCATAGTTGGTATGGCTGTATTATAATTATTGACCTCACTCACAGGCCTTGGGATGTGAGTAGTTGTTGCAGAGCTCTGGGCAGCAACAAACACTTCAGTGAACCTGTGACTAGAGAAAAGATCCCTTGTTTTTTTTCAACTGGCAGTGCAGGGGTGTCTACACCAAAGAAGCTGAGTGATGTTGGCAATATTCTCCTGATAAAACTCAGAAAAACTTCTTGCTCTCAGGGAAGACATAGGGTTAATGGTCAAGCTGTGCTCTTGTAACTGGGACAACCCAATGATAAAGAGTTGGGGAAGGGTTGCAAGGGAGATTTGCAGGAGAAGATGTTTATAAGCAAGAGCCTGCTCTTGCCTCCTTGTCAGTGGCAGCCCTTAACTGTATGCATTTTGAATTTTTCAAAATTAGTTTGTGGGGAACACAAAATCTTTAACTCTCTTTATTAAAAACTCAAAAGAAACTGAGTTATCCACCATCTGTAAAGTGGTTCTTATGTATTATTCAGACTTACTGAAGAAACAGATGACTGTGCACATTAACGAGTGACAACAGGAATAATTTAAGAATAGAATGTTTAATTTCCAAAGGAATTATTATAGATTTTAGTCAGCCAGATTCAAGTTGCTCTAGATAAATCATCTACTAACTGTTTGATTTCTAGAGACCAAATGATGAATAATAGATATGGAGTAGATCTATAAGATCTGATTTTTTTAGGTCATGATCACATTCTCAGTATCTGGAATAGTGACAACTTCCATTCTTCCTCTTTCTCTCAGATCTTATACTGAAGGAGAGTGTAATTTGTTATTGCAAATGATGTATTTTCTCCTAATTTTAAACATATCTTTTTAATTTTATTTAAGTTTCTCATTTTGTCTTCACGGCCATTTCCCCTCCTAGTATTTTTCAAGAAGCTTTCTTTGGTAATCTGATCAATCATTTGCTGTTTCTATTTTGCTCTGCTTTGCTATGAAAGCACTGTAGATCACCAAGAAAATATTTGCCCTGGAAAAATGCTTCCCAGCAGGTAGAATTCACCCTTCAGCAATTGCTTCTCTCTGTTGCTGTGATGCATGCAAACTTAGCTTTTTTACACCAACAATGACTTTGTTTTGTAAATGAAAAAACTGCACTGCCCTACATTATTTTCCTTGGTTTTCTAGACAGCTATTAGAAGAATAAAATAATCGCTTAATTATGCGTTAACCTTTTCACAGCTCCATGTGTATGATGATATAGTCTGGAAGAGATGTGAAAATTGCAATCTTGTACTGGTTAGTCTATAGCACCTTGATGGTAACAGTCACAATTCTCTACTAGTAAAAAATTGTTGTATGTATGTTGACTTCTCTTGAGTATTTACAACAGGGAAGTACTATATTTTCCTCATCTGAATGTTTTTAAATTGACAAGACTCATTACATTAGTTCTATAACTATTTAGATTATAACTGTGAACAGAAAGTGCATATTTTGAAAACTTATAAAGAAGCAGCGTTTTAATGATGACAGTGATGCTAATATCACTAACTAGAACTTTAAAATTTGAAATGTGAAAGATAGTGTGCCATCAATTCTTATCTCTTGTGAGAACCTAGTTATGTTCTTGCACTACCATCTGGATGAAACCTAGTTTTGAGAAGTAACACTCAGTTACATCATTATCACTGGAGTTTGGTCTGCTATAGGAGACAAGTGACATTTAGTCATTTTCTCACGCTGCAGTGATGTATGTCAGTGTCAAATTAAAAGATAGGCAAGATAAGATTCATAGCACAGAGTAGATTAACAGTTAAAAGTGAGAAAGTATTACACTGGCTATATATTATTGATTTTATATTGAATGTTCACATAAAAGTTGGAAAGTATTTATTTTCACACAGCAAACACATCTCTTCTGTTCATTTCAGTTCTATAGGCTAAAAGGATTTAGTGAATATTTATTTGAGTGTAATAGTAAAAAAAAAAAGTAATGAAATGCACACTACTGGTGAAATAATTAGAATTGAAAAAAGTTGCAATTATTACTCTTGTAAAAAGTTGAATGATGACCAGATTTTTTTAGTAATGTCATTTAGGATAAAATGGCAAAATGTATGTTTCAGTGTGGAAGTCTTGCCAATACATAAACTATCCATTTTCTCATGGGTTTGTGATAAACAAATATAATATGGATGTTACTAAAAGTGCATTTATGTGTGAAGAGTCTATGCCAGTGTCATAATTTTGGTGCTTCTTTTAAATAGTTACATAATACAATTAAATTACTCTACTTGATAGAGCAGGCAGCAAAATTGGAATGGGTGTGCATCTTCTAAATTTTCCACCAGAGATGGAGCTTTTTAATACAATTCTGTGGGCAGAAAATCATAAGAGGAGCAATGTACCATAAAGCTGGAAAACAGCTTGCATTGCAGCATTTATCCCTCCATAAATACTGCTGCACAAATATACAGAATAAAGCAAAAAAAAAAAAAAAGTATTCTTAAAAACATAATGGTTTTAATAACAGGTTTTAAAAATCTTCTTTATGGACTATTTTCACAATCTCAGCTTCCAGACACCTTCTGAGGTTCTTTGTGTAGGAAGTGGCTGTAAAATTGAGGTAGCTGGACTCTCATTCAATGTACAGAATCTAATTAACATGTGCTTAAGAATATGTTTATTAACATTGTCATGGTTTTATGATTTTTGGTACTGGTATTCCACATCATAACATCATGTAGTGCATTTAGAGTTAAAGAGTTAATGCTCCAGCTCCATGGACCATCGATAGTTCCAGGTATGCCTGTCTCAGAAGAGAAGATGAACTCCATTCCCCAGAGGACTTTGCGATGCTTTGCGTTCTTACATGTTTACGCTCAGAGGGAAAGATAAAAACTGTCTGCAGTCACGGGACCCTCTCTTCCCTTCGGGACCGAGCTCGGCAGTGGGTGTTTGTTGCAGCCGTCCGCCTTCAGCGTTAGCGTAAGGCCTTCGGTTTATCGGACACTCTCTCTCTTGCTCATTTTATTTGATTCATTTGCCTCAATTCCAATTATATTATATTATATTGTGTTATTTTCCTTTCTGATATCTTATTTAGTAAATTAGCTTTCCTCCTCAGATCGTTGCCGCTGTTTTGTTCCTGGGCCCATCTCCCTTCTCCTTTTTCCCTTTTCCCCCTTCCCCTTCCCCGGGGTGTGGGCCCGTGGGTCCCCTGCCTCAATTGTCACGGTACCGGGTCGAACTGTCCCGCAAACCGCTGACAAACATGTACTTTGGTCTAAGCATGTTACTCAGAGGAGCCATAGTATTTTATTTATTTATTTTTGGAAATAGCAATACAGATGCAGTTGTACAGTTTTAAAATAATAAATAGAAAATAAAAATTAATACACTTACTAATAAAATTAACAATTATAAGCAGTTACAGATTATGCTGTCTGGATGTTTTGAGGAACAGTAAAGCTAGTAAGCAGAGAGACTTAGCCAGCTCCAGATTTTGAAATAGCTGGAGAGACAGGCATGGGGCTCTGTTGACCTCCTTGACTTTTTGGGATTTCTGAGATGTACTTAAACACTGCACATTCTCTCCTTTCAAAAGCATCAAGTGTAACCTCTTCCCTCAAGAAGAACATCTAGCAATGTTTTGTTTTTTTTCCCCCAACTTCTTGAAAAAGGGCCTGAACAGAGCCTAACCTGTTCTTTTGTTAAAAGAAAGATTGAAAGAAGGCTTTTAACTTAACTCAAATACTTCTTATTTGGTTTTTTTTGTTGTTGTTGTTTTGTTTTTTATTAGTCTGTCTTCATTAGATTTTATTAAAAAAGAAAAAGAAAAGGCAATATTACCACATCTATTTCATCATTCCTTGTTAAACTGTAAGCAGTGTTCAAAGAAAGCAAAACTACTCACTAGCTGCAGATCATTAAGCTCCTGTTGCACACATTTTGTTTTTGATTTCTTCTTAATCTTCATGAATACATACTGATATTTCAAAGAGGTTTTGACTATTACGGGAATCCTTTTGAATCTATAGAACACCGTTTACATGATAACTAATGAAGAATCCATATTCCTAGTAGTGAGCAATCTGCTAGAAGTCAGGTGTCTGTTATAAGAAATATCTGTGCCAATATTTATTATGAAATACAACTTTTTCATGTTCAGACAGAAGTTTCATGAAACTCATTACCTTCAAATATTTCCCCAATAATCAAGTCTATAAACATCTAGTTTTAAGGTCACTAATTTATTTTTTGTCTTATATTCACAGCAGATATTTGATATGCTAGTCACATTTTTCTTACACTTTCTATTCTTCAGCTCTGTATTTCTCTCATGCAAAATTATTCTTTTCCTTCAGTTCACCCAAAATTTTCAGTAGAACTTTGATGTACTCTATGTAAAGCATTCAGCTCTTGTGGTCACTACTGTACTTGGTGTAGATGTAGAATTTTCACTTGAATGTGTGTTAGAATAATTGAATGTAAATTTAAAAAAAACTTATGAGGGGAAGTAGGAAAAATAAGTGGAAGACTTAGCTTCTAAGAAATTTACAGAGAGGTCTGTTCCAGAGCAGGTAGGTGGTCATACAAAAAAATAAAAAATAAAAAAAATCAAGGTTGGTCGGAAAGACTGGAGGCTCTGATGTTTTTTTTTTTTTCTTCATTGGAACAGTGGTCTGCTGCAGAGATGTCAGGTAAGGAAGCATGAGAATGAGAGAAAATGCTTATCAGTGTTGCAGAATAGCGCTTTCTTCATCCTAGAGTGAAGGGAACTCATACCTGCACTTTAACTATACTGGCTGAGGATCCTAGAGATCTCATGCATGTTTTTCTGTCAGATAGACCATGTTGCCAGAAGAGATGGGTGACAGATGCTTCTCCCAGAAACTAAGGAAGTTTGCATTATCCTACATAATGAATTTCTGAATTGATATTCAAGTGTTTTTATTGTGTGCTGCTGGGATGTATTTTTTCTAATTTAATCTTCTGGATGATGACCCTGATGTCAGGGTCATTTTATCCCAAGGATAAGATTCTCTCTGTTATTATAGTTGAATTTGACTGGGTACTCAAAAGCAGTTAGAAGGTATCAAGAAATGAATTATTTCTTGCTTACAGCTTTGAAGAGTGAGACATTCATGACATTGAATGCAAGAGTTACCTACACTTACACTTACTGTTGTCTCAAGTACAAATGGTTGCCGTGGGCACTTTGAGAGATGCCCATAGTTGTTGCCTCAAAGCATGGAAGCTACAGGGTCATGCTGATTTAGTTTCTCCGTTTAGTTTCTCTTTATGGAGAACTCTCATTAAGCTTCATATTTAGTCAACAAAGATTAACATTTAACTGAGTGATATTTACCTCTGGAAGAAGTCAGAATTAGGAGTAATCAGAAAAGAAGTGTGTTTAGGAATCTTATCACCTAAATCTGAGAAATACCTTACCTCGCTGCCACTACTTAAGTGACCAATTGTTTTCTATTCCTCATATTAGACTATAATCAACTTCACTTTTAAAAGGAGAACTCTGGAAATCTTGATAGATGCAGAGTTGTAGAGGAACGAGTGACCTCTTATGGGTGTCTTATAGGAGCATCTTAAGTTTCAGGCTGTTCAGCTGCCCTGATCAAGAACAAGGGGAAACAGGTCATTCAGGATGAGTGCCTACCATCTGAAGTACTGTCAATGAGACGTAAAGAAGAAAGGGTTTGTCTGGCCTTTGGGTGTTTTTTTGCAAGTGAAAGGCAGCTGACTAAATGCTTTTTGGCTGGACTAATTCAGGGGAGATGAGTCCGTACTCAAATCACTAAAGGATTTTCTTCTGTATTGATGGCCTGTAGATAACCTCAAAGCTTCATAGCCATCTCTGTTCATATTTTTGATCTGAAAATAGCTTTACAAAGTTTAGGGCGTTGTGGTTTTTTGTTGTTGGTTTCTTTTCTTTTCTTTTTCTTTTTCTTTTTCTTTTTCTTTTTCTTTTTCTTTTTCTTTTTCTTTTTCTTTTTCTTTTTCTTTTTCTTTTTCTTTTTCTTTTTCTTTTTCTTTTTCTTTTTCTTTTTCTTTTTCTTTTTCTTTTTCTTTTTCTTTTTCTTTTTCTTTTTCTTTTTCTTTTTCTTTTTCTTTTTCTTTTTCTTTTTCTTTTTCTTTTCCTTTTCCTTTTCCTTTTCCTTTTCCTTTTCCTTTTCCTTTTCCTTTTCCTTTTCCTTTTTCTCTTTCTCTTTCTCTTTCTCTTTCTCTTTCTCTTTCTCTTTCTCTTTCTCTTTCTCTTTCTCTTTCTCTTTCTTTCTCTTTCTCTTTCTCTTTCTCTTTCTCTTTCTCTTTCTCTTTCTCTTTCTCTTTCTCTTTCTCTTTCTCTTTCTCTTTCTCTTTCTCTTTCTCTTTCTCTTTCTCTTTCCCTTTCTCTTTCTCTTTCTCTTTCTCTTTCTCTTTCTCTTTCTCTTTCTTTCTTTCTCTTTCTTCATTTTTGAAATGAAGAGGTTAATTAAAAAGATAATGAAAAACGAAATGGATATTTTTGGATTGCACCTTTTGAAAATGTTTTTCTCCACAAGACCAACAATATTTGAAGCAGGATAGTTTAATTATCTTAAACACCATTATCAATTTTCCAACTAGGCAGAGCTAAAATAGAATAAATTGTCCTGGCAATGCCTCACTTAGGAGAATGTTTGCTCTCTTGTACTTATATCACATAAGAACTAAACATTCATCAGTAAGTGTGAAAGACAACAGGATTTTTTCCTTCAGCAGGTAAGCTGAATGAGGCAAAGAGGTCTTGGCTGAGGTAGCCATGGTAACAAATAATTAGGTGCATGATCCCAGACTCCTGATGTGCACTTCCTGAATAAAATTTCCTTTATTTGAGAGTCTGTTTTTTCATTTTGAAGTTGATGCAAAACTCATCTCATGCTGTCCCTAATCCAGAAGAAGGATCTGTGGGAGAATTTGAAAGCCTTCAAATCCCCAGGAATGCTCAAATAATCCTGGGACAAAAGCAAGCTAGATATTAAATTTCTATAATACCCTTCCATTCCCCTGCATTTCACAGGGAAGGACAAAAGATACCTGAAGAAGGATAGTGATACCACTGATGAGACAAATCAAGTATTCATATATTTATCTCTTTTATTTTCATCCACATATCTGTATATCTATATATCTATGTATAAAATGGTTAGTAGCATATTTTGCCAGTTTATTTGTAACAAAATGGATTTGACTCAATATTTTCCTTCATTGATTTACCTCCTCAGTAAGTGCAGGCCAGAGACACTTACCACTTGCATTTTATGAGACTGTACAATTCAAGTCTCTGAATCTAAAAGTAAAATACTAACAGTGGCAGCTTTATCCTTCTGCTCTAAAAAGTAGCCTGCCCTTGACTGTCCTTTGCTGATGTACACTGCATACTTCTCCCAGTTATCAACTTTCTAGAATAAAAGATGGAGTCACATTATTTCTGAAAATTAGAACGTAAGCGTTGTTTGCTTTAGTTTAGAGTGTAACAACAGTCACAACAGAAGCTCAATCCCACTCTTGCTACATTTCTGATGTTCAAAATAATATGAAGACCTAGAATGTATATTATGAACATACATTAGTGAACTAAAAAACAGTATAAACATGACCTTATTGACTTCACAGAAAAGGTTTACTGTAAGTTTCAGGTGTATTTTTCACTTAGATTTATTTTATATTGTGCACTTCAGTAAGTGGGAACTTTTTTATTTTAATTACTCAATTACTTGCAGAAACAATGATATACAAGCTTTAACAAAAAAGAGCTTTTAAATGTCTGTAATCCAGATGGATTTCACTAAAATAGCAGTACGTGATGCTAGATCAATGATTTTTCCTTTAGTATATGTGCATTTACAGTGCATTGCATTAATGAATAATCACTCAACAAATGTCTTATGTTCTTCATAAAAGATAAAAGAACAACTCTAAACAAATCCAATTAAAAGACCAAGTGAATTAATTTGAATAATTACAACAGAAATGGCAGTATAAATTGTTTATTCTTCTGTCAAGTTGTTCTTCTATAATAAAGTATTAATTTTCACTTCTTGAGATGCAATGAATAACACTTTAAAATTCTGTTTATCATTTCTCTTCATTAAATTAACAAAAAGATAAATCATCTAATGGCTAGTATGTAGACAAAGTTCAATCAAGCAGATGAAGGAAGATAAGTATGAATATATTTGACTACTCTATTGTTCAAAGAAAGGTATTAAGGAGACAAAAGCATCAAATATAGAACATAATACATGAATATAAGCTTTAAGGACAAATGATAAACTGAAAAAAGTCTCTGTGTATGTTGCAGACTTAAAATAAATTCTGAAACAGAAAATTAGAAATGTTTATAGAGATTGCTAGCTTCCACATATCCCCTCAGTCTGTGTTTACACATCTGGCTATGTCAAAGGTGTTGCTTTTTAATGGTGTCTACATGGCATCTTCTTTCTGGGGAAGAATTCCATAATTGCTGAAGTACTCATATTCTTATAATAGTATTTTTAGATTCCCTCAGGACATACTGGAGCTACAGAAGTTAATGAAAGAAAAAGATTTGAAGAACTGTTTCTTCCTGGTTCTGGAACAGGAAAACACTGATATCCTGATCAGCTTTCTTCATGTAGATAAAGAGGAAGATCTTGGAGCTGAAGACACATGGAGCACTAAAATGTCTGAAACTGAAATGGGAATTGAGAATTATGTTAGAATCTGTTAAAAAAAAAGGAGAGAGAAGCATGGTGTTTTTACTTCAAGGAACTTGTGATTAATGCTTGAATAAGTGAGTGAAGTTTCTTAGGATGGAGATGAGTTTGAATACTTTATCTTTAAAACTCATAAGGCTACACAGCTCCTATAGAACTGCAAAGTCAACAGGCTCCCATCTTCTGAGATTCAACAAATACTAGCCCTGCAGCAGGGTATTACACAAAAAAACTTTGCTGGAAAGTTATTTGCTATATTTTTATAGTGTCCAAAAAAGAACCTAAACACATAATTCTTTGCTCCTTGCAGGTCTTTCAGGTAAAAACCTCTCTGTTAAATTAAAATGAGAGTTTTGCCATTGATTTCAGTGGGGTAGGATTTCAACCTTTGTTTTTGTGCTATGAAAAGTGTAGATCAAACATTCCTTTCATGCTTTAGGCAGTCAGTCCATTTCTATCACAAGCATTTTTTATTCATAGCACTTTGTGGTCTGTTCAGGAAAGATCTATAGTCTTGAAAGAGTTTTTTAAATGCTTTTCTCAAGGATACAGCATGATCAATGGAGATGGAGAATCATTTCAGCATCTTTGTGCTTCCCTATGGAAGAAATGTATGAAATATGGCAGAAATAGTTCAGTGTCTAATGTGAACTGGATCATTCAGGAATATCTTCATTTTTTTCCTATTTCTCCAAAAAGTCCTTCTTGAATTCCCTTTCTTGAATGTAAATTCTGGGATTCAGAGTATAAAACTGACTTAATCAGAGATAACTTAAATAAGGTACTATTTGCTAACTATAGAGGAAGATACTCAATAAGATCAACTTAGTTCTGGATAAAATATTAAGTAGATTTTTATGGACTGGCATCAGAAATTATGCTTATGAAAGTTCATAACAAGGAAAAAAGGTAGATGTGTGTTTGGAAAATAATATAAAAAGTACAGATTAAAAGACTAAATCTGAAGTCTAAGAGACAGGTATGTGTAGAAACAGTGTAAGAAAAAGTATCATCTTAGACTAGTGAGTAGAGGCTGTTAAAACACAATTTTAGTGACATTGGATCAATACATTAAGATTTTTTAAATAAAATGGCTGGGTCTGAAGGTGAGGCATCTGTGCAGTTGCGTGTCCCACTGAAACCATGGGCCTGAAGCTGCTAGGCCCTGGGAAGAGGGAACAGAGGAGCAGTGAAAGCAAGTAGGAGCTGCCCACTGACCCTAACACCTGTCATATACAGACCCAGAATTTATTCTTTTAGTTTACACTAAAAATCTTTCATGATGTAAACATGAAGTATTTCATGACTCATCAGCATGTTTACATGCCTTCAGAGAGAGGCTAACCGCAATAACTTCAGGCTTCATTTGGATATACTTCAATGATCTATGAACAATTGAAAATATGGTTGTGTAAAAGACCACATATTTAACCCCACTGAATTAAAATGAGCTGTGAACTCTTTGAAAGTGAAGAGAACAGCTGAACATCATCCTAGAATTTTAATTTACTACAGACTGCTCTTCAATTAGCCTTGGCAGTACTGGGGAATGGAATTATAAATATTAAGACTGTTTCAGTAACAGCATTTTCAAAACTGTTGATTTAACAAGCTTCAAAAACATATCAATACAGATTCTTCTGACTAACTTCCCAATCAAAATTTTGCTCTACTTTCTTTAAATGTTTTGTTAGATGTTTGAAAATAATGGGAAAAAATACTGGGTAACAATGTAGAATACTGGAACTGACTCTGTAGGCATTGCATAAATATCTATCTTTATAAGGCATGAAGCTCACCATACAAGTCGTAAGATAGATGTTTTCTGATATACAAGTAGGAGGAATTCTGAATTTTTAAAGTAATTATAATCATATAATTTAATAGAAACACAACATACTGAAAAAAATACATAATATTTTTCCTGTAGTTTAGCTGATAACATATAGTTCCAAAGATTCAAACTAGTTCACCATTTGATATTACTATTTCTGTTTTTATCAAAAGGAGATATTATTTTGCAGCTTTCAATAGATTGTGAGGTCCTAAGAATGCCTATGTTACTGAAAATACTTTTAATTCTACAAAACTCAGTATGTAGAATACTAGTTACAATTCCAGGTCAGTTACATTGATTTTTCATACTGAGTCATTTGAAACTGCATCAAAAGCTGGAATTATAGGAGGACATATTTTCCCTCAGTAGGGCAACTCTAGAAGCATGTCAGAAAATGAATTAAGAAAAAAATAGAAAGCAAAATGTTGAACTCATAGACAAGTGAAAATTATTAGCTTCTTTCAAAATTATATTAATGAATAAAAACATTGAAATGTGGATTTATATATTTTTAATCTAGATTTGTAAAGGACTGAAACAAAAGAAACAAAAGTGCCTAAGAAACTTTGGAAGAACAAATAAATTATCGATTTCTCCTTTAGAAACATGAAAGCATTTTAAGAAAATGGCTGTTAAAAGCAGGAGCTGATTTCAAAGTCAAGAGTCTCAAATAATTTGAAATGTTGAACTCTATAGGACCACTAAAGCAGAGATGACCTAGTGATTATTATTTTTCACACATTATAGAAATCAGTTACAAAGTAAAGAAAAGGAGTATACTTGGCTACTTGGGAAGCTTTGTCAAAAAATCCATTTCTTGACTGGTGAGTTTTCCTCAGCTGATGTATAAACAAAAGAATACTGATAAAGCTCATGTTAACTGGTTCAAGTATTAATAACTGACAGATCTCATGAAGCAATTTTCAGTGCATAAAAACTCAGATTCAGGAGATTTTTATATAGGATTTTAGACAGAAAAAGTAAAAATATATCACAAGCAAGTCATGAGGACTATACTAAAGATGTGAAAGTATCATAGAAATCAACAATCTGAATAGAGAAAACAAGTAGTTAAGTTCCTAGTGTGATGATATAAAAACTTGACACTTGTGTATACAGTGGAACAGAGAAATGAATTACACAAGATAAATCAGTTTACTTGGCTGAGACAGGTGTAAAATGTGTGGGTCAGGTGTCTGTACGCTAGATAAGTGGCAGGAAATCATGATGAATGATAGAAGAACTACTACAAGTTATTTGAAACCTGGAAAAAAAAATGAGAATTTTCAATTTGCTTAGAATAACAAAAAGAAGATAGATAAGTCTCAGTGCAATAATATCTTCCAGACAAAAACACTGGATATGGTGAAATTAAGAGATATACATTCAAATAGTAGCAAATATTGCTATTTTAAAATCAAGGGAAATGCAGATATCAACCACTAGAAAAGTCTTTATCTTTGATATCCACAGATCAAGACATAACGTTTTTCTACAGGATTTCTTCAGCCTAACACAATCTTTTTAGACAAATATACTGGGCTAAATATAGATATATATTTAGATATATATATAACTAGATGAAAAAGCATGTCCTGTAGAGCACAGAAAGTACAGCTAGACAATCATCACTGTCTTTTCCATCTATAATTTTGTATTAGAGCAATTATTTCCCAATTAACTCTCTAATAATTGAAGTGTTTTAGCTGTGCAGTGAAGATTTTCACATTTCAGCAGCTAATGACAAGCTGAAAGCTCTTTTAAGTACATCACAAGTTGGGATTATCAAAATAGTTGCCAATTTTTTTATTTCTCAAAAGAGGAATAAATGTGTATGATTTCCAAATGAAAAAATAGAAATGTAAAAATATGTTGGTATATGAAAGTCACATATCTATGCATGCACAAATTGTTTGCTTTACATACTTATGAAACCCTTTTCCATTTGTCTATACTTTGGAAGTATGCCAGAAATTGTGATAACAGGTGGAAAACCTAAAAACGTAACAAAAAGAAATCCTAACATTTTGAAGTAGTTATTGAAATGCAATTTGTTGCATAAAATCAGATTTTGAAAGATAAATCAGAAGTCAATTCTCTTAGTAGAAGGAGACTCGCCCTTAAACAATTTGTTTCTGGTAACTATATAGTCCAAGTAACATTAACTATACAAGTTCTGTACAAAGAACAAAAGGAAAAAAAGTCCTCTTCCTCCCCTCTCCTCCCGTTGCATTGATTTTAGATGACTGGATTTATATAAGCAAGCTGTGATTCAATTCTGCTTTCAGTCCATTAGTTTCTGGTTCCACCAGGGATCTGGAGTTGCAAAGGGGCACAAAGTTGAAACATAAACACAGGCAAAACCAAAAGTTCACAGGAAGCATTTTAAAATAAGCAGAGTTCAGTTTTAGCCAGTATCGCTGTTGACTGAGTAAATTTCACTTAGAAAACTGTTGTGTTGTTTTGTTTTGGTTTGGTTTGGTTTTTTAATAAGGAACAACTTTTAAAGAACAGAGAAATCAAACACTGAAAAATGACAAATAAATCTATAAATTTTAAATTCCAGTAAAACCCCTTTTGAACACCTCCTACATCTATAATATGTACTTACATTTTAAAATATTTTTTAAGATCTCAATTCATGATTTCTTTGCATCTATTGTACATATATATTTGTGTGAATTGAAAGAGGATAGGGAAAGAAAGAAATACAATTAAAATAAGAAGTTGTTGTGGTTTAACCTGGCACATGGCTGAACACCACACAGTCATTCATTCAGTCCCCCTTTCTCAGTGGGTTGTGAGAGTGAATTGAAAGAAAAAGCATCATATCAGACACTCTGAAGAAAACAATTCCATCCCAGCTGAAACTAACACATAATTTGAACCACATTCCCATACCTGAAAATGAGCACTATAAAGGCCTCCGCATTTAACTAAACTGAAGGAGGAATGACTTTAAGTAGCTAAATAAACACAAAACAAGAATAAAATACAGCTTCACAGTGTAACCTGTCAGTCACAGAACCATTTCAGTGAGTGCAAAATGAGTGTTATTTGGATCGATTTCCCACGTAGCTAATTCTTTTAAAAGCAAGAAACCTGTCAAAATAAGGCTTTAAAAATAAATGAGGTTTCCAAATGAACAGCAACATGGAGGATTCCAAAGACAAGTAGTATAACATGAAAGATATGTCAATGGTGAGCCACTGGTAAAAAAGAAAGGAAGTAAACAGATCTATAACCGTTACCATTTAGACACACAGGAGGAAAACAAGATTATATATAGAAGAGACATATAAAATAAATGTCTCATTAACTCAGTCTACTTCAAATCTGGATGAGAAGGCAATAGAGATGTTATGTTTCAGAAGTAAGTGAATGTAACTTCTGTGATTATCTAGCCATTATTTATACAAATGAGGACCATGAAAGGTAAACAAAAAGAAACAGGAGTGTACACTAGAAGCATGGAGTTTCAGTCAAAATAACCTGAAGATTATCAATAATCAGAAATTACTACTGTATCTATGTTTACTACTGATTAAATAGTCCACCACAGACTGTTCAGTAAACTGCACTGGGAGAAACTAAATAAAATTGAAAACTCAATATATCTTAACCTAATGTGATAGCATTTCCAGATGTCAGTCATGGACTGAAGACATGAGCATAAGGAATCCAGCAGTCTTTTTATAATGATAATAATTAATAATGATAATTTAGAAGAAAATAAACACAATTGGTTCAGAATCTGTCACTTTCACCAGGATTGTTCCATTGATTTCAAATTCATCTGCTTTAATCAAGTTCCTATGGTAAGATGGCATTTCTTCTCATATCACTCAGTTTCCTAACACATCTAACTTTTCTTAATTTTTAGTAATATTTTTTTTTCATTTGAGCACTGTATTCATTTGCAGATGTAAATAAGCTATACAGACACCATCTACATCCACATTTTATCATTCTGATTTCATAGCTGTATATGCATATCCTGGAAAATCAACCTTTGAAAAGTGTGTTAGTAATTTATCTAACTTACAGTACCCTGTAAAGCTTTTAAGTAGACATCAGACTTCAGAAAATCAGGCCATAAAGCAAGCCAATTTAAATTTCCCTATGTCTAAAATAACTACCTTGGAGCAAAGCAAAATAAAATAATAGCAAAAAAATAAAAATAAAAATTCAAGCACTGAAGAATAATTCTAAAACAAAGTTAAATCCCATTAAAAAACAACAGCAAAAAAACAAAAAACAGAGGGGATGTGGAGAGGAATAGCTAGTATTTTTTTATTATTATTTTAGAATTCAGTTGATCAATTAAATTTGACATCATCCTCTTGAGAGAAAAGCATACACATGTTTTTTGTCAGAAATAATTTTTGATCTGCAAGGAAAGTGAAAGACATTTTTGGTTATAAGCAGATTTTTTTTAAATTCTATCTTAACTCCTCTTATTATCTCTTCTTGCTAGAAATAACAGTTGTGGGTTCTATTTTCCAATCATTGCTGGAGATAAATAATATCTTTATAATTCAAAACATAGAAAGGAATTCAGATTACCAGTTTTGCATCTTGACTGTGGTTTCTTGTTTTTTCCAAAACAAGAGATTTGAGGAAGGTCAGACTTAAGCTATATTATTCATACAAGATTGTGATATTAAAGGTAAGGTGATGAACAGGCTGAAGAAATATTTCTTATTTTTGTCTCTTAGACTGAAATTTCTCAGAAGAGCTGTCAGTAGTATAACTGCTGAACAAGAGCAAATGAGTTCTGTTTCTCATTTTCTTTAGATGTGTATAATTGCTATGTAGGTTGCTATTACTGTAAACAATATTACAGTTAAACTGATAGCTTATATATCATTAAAACTAATAAAAAATCTGATTACTTTTACCCTAAATAATCACAATTGTAAGTTCTATAAATGCTCCATCAGCTGCTAACTCAGTAGTGCATATTCTGTGCACTCAGAGAAAGTGGAGCTTATTTGACTAAAATTTAACATCTGCATTTTAGAGTTCTCAGCCTAAGCTGTGCTTAGAGTCATTATAGATTAGAATGCAATTCATCCCTTCTTAAAGTAAAAGTAAGTCAGATGAATCTTATTTTGGAGAGCTATTTCTTCTCATTGACTATAAGAAGTATGTAACCTGACTCAAGAAGATGCACAGAGCCATGAAAAATGCAAAAGAAATCACCAGAATTCTAGTAATGTCAGAGTCATATAAATACTGATTAAATACTACTTATGGAGATCACCTATTAAAACTTTCATGTCTCCTGCCAACAATAGATAAAATCAGCTGTAGCTTTTTTGGTGAGACTTGAAATTCTTCAGGGCTTACAGTTACTCACTCCTTCTGTATACCCTCTTTTACTACTGCACCAGTTTACTGTTAAGATTGTTTTTCTGATGCTGTGGAACAATTTCCTCTTGCTAAACCACAGCCATTTATTCATGGACACTTTTAGCTTTTTTTTTTTTTTTAATTATAAAACTGATTCTGATTCTCATCATTATGCACACGAAGTTATTCTTCCAAAGATATTCTCAAGAATGCAGACATACCTCAGTGTATGTTACCAAAGAGCTCTTTCACAGATTATTTATTTTTCTCAGACAAAGAAGCGTTTTGAAGTGACATGCAATTTCTAAACGTGTGTAATACAGTTATCAAATCTTCGCTGAGCATCATTTTTTTTAAAGTTAATGTGCTAGATCCTTCAAAGGCTGCACTGAACAAGTATTCTATTAGACAGGCTCTTCATACTGAAAATGCTGTTTAGACATTATTCTATCTTCAAGTTGTAAGTTTATCTGTTAGGATTCTGTTTGTGTGTGTGTTCATGCATCTGTAAGAAAGATGCCCACAGTTGTAATACTTTCTATTGACTTTTCAGCCAAATAGCATGCGTTTGTTATTAATATAGGAAAAATACTTCATTGCTTCATGATTGCAAGTATTAGGTAGACCTGTAGAAAAATTTCATTTGTCTCTTTTTTTCTTCATTTTTTTTTAAACGTTGATGAATTTCTACTATTCATTGTATATATTTCAAAATGCTTTAAAGCATAAACATATGACGTGAAGGGAAAAAAGAATTGTGTACTTTTGAGATATTGGAGAAAGCAAATACAGATAAAGATAGCTCTATCAATATGTAAAACACATAAAAAAAGGAATTAAAGTAAGCAGGAAAATAACAGGAAATAGTGTAAAAGATATTTCAGGAAATCATTCACAGAAAATACTACTACTAATAATAAATAATACTAATTCTGTTTTTAGCTTGTTTCCAGGGGTGAACTTAACATAAAGTTTAAATGAACGTGCACAGAAGTCTAAAACTGATGCTTGAGAATGTTTAGTACCAAAAAAACTACACAAATGATTAAAAGTAAAATATAACAGAAGTTCAGTGCAATTCAGATTAACTATTCAGTACATACATTGTATCAGTTATGTGACTAAGTTACTGACACATAGCTTCTACAGTCTTGTTATTTGTACAGATTACGATGAAAGTTGTCAATAGGAGTTATTCAAATTCTTGTTTATTGGTTAGATGAGCTTAACTACACCACAGAAGAACAAAATTCATAGAACAAAATGACACACTGTACAAACTGTGTAGGAAGTATACAAAACTATAGTTCTTCATTATTTTCCTGCTCCTTATATTATTTTATTCATTTCTATAGGTATTTGTCATCTATCTTTTTAATTAAGGAGATAGCAATAAATTCTATTTAATGTTTAATTTTTTTTCTTGTTTGTTATAGGGTCTTTTCCTATCCCTTCCTGATTAAATTGACTCTTTTATTTCAAATTATATGGGAGAGAAAGGGATCACACTCTCAGTCCTTCTCTCAGGCTGACACAACTACATTTGTCATTTTCTTCATTATCTTTATTGTACTCAAAGCTGAAATTCGAACGACCAAGCTTTTCCCATCCCATCCTGTAATGAATTCTTCCTTCAGTTTTACTCTAAATATTCCAGTTGTTCATGCTGTAAGAAAAATATGACTTCTTAAAATTACTGTTTTTAATAGATGCAGTTCTGTAATCAGTGGTAAAATGCTGTGTATGGAATGCAGATAAATTTTTAAAATGCACCATGTAAATAGTCAAAGGCACCCATTTAGTTGGCTTGTAAATCTAAATGAAAACCTGAGTATCACTGAGAGCATTTCTGTAATTTCAGATTGCACATTTCAAAGGCTATGACTACAGCCATATACAATAAATTAGTTTTGATTAGAATTACCTGTAAAAGATATGTTAAGATTTGGAGAGCTAGTATTTGGAACAGGAAGTTTTTATCGAAGAATCTTGTTAAATCATTAAAAATACTTCTTATGAAGGTAAGAGGGAGAAGGATTTCTCAAAGAACGGATGGAAACTCCAAGCTCCCCAGGAGAGGCACGCACATGGAGTCAGTTGATACTCTTACACTGCAAAGAGAACAAAACAGCAGGAGAGCTGCTGCTGCCAGTAACATTTCCGTGGCATTCAGTTTTAAAGGGGTGAAAAGTTCTCAGTGAATGAATAAAATGGTAGAGTTCTTATGAAGTCTTGTTCAAAAGCTTTTCTTCTCTTAGTTTTTATGGCATTATAGGGAGATTTTTTTTTCCTGTCCATGAATTCTTAAAATGCAGTATACATACATATGTCCGGTAATTTGTAAAGCAAAGGATGACATTAAAACAATGTAATCAGCAAATAGTCTTACTAACAAACAGTTGTCTAAGTGGTATTTTTCTTTATATGGAGGAGAGATGTTGACTAAAGGAACTAAATTCAGTGTACCATACCTACCAGACTTTAGCCTCCTGCTATCATTGAAAATGAGAGACTGTTCAGATCTCAAGCATGTTTATCAAGGAGAGCACAACAATGAAACAAATTTAAAGTAGATACACTTGCATATGCAAATATGATATGTAATTGTATACACTTTGAGCAGGAAAGTGTAGAAAACAGGAGTATAACTAATAAAAATAACATGTCTTCATATGATTTTTCTTTGTATTTCCTAAGTTAGGGAGAAACATTTCTGCTTTAAACTTTACATTAGTGATTTTGATTTTGGAAGTTATTAGCTATAAGCATATAGAAAAAAAATGAGATTTTTTTTTTTTTAACCAGCTACTAGATGAAAGTTATAAATGAATAAAGATTTTCTGCCATAAATCTTAATCTTATGTATTTTTATGCTCTGTTGCAGTATTTAGCCAGCATAAAAACAATTAAATGACAAAATAATGCATTTACTGTAAAGTTGCTATGGGTGTTTTATAAAGAATGTAAGATATGTCAGTGTACCTGTCAGTCTTATATGTTCTCTTTCAATTTAACTTTTCAAAATGACTTAAAATAAAATTACTGAACCAAAGCAATCTGGAGTAAGTAATACTGAAGTACTAGGTTATTGGTGAATTGTTTGGAAGTGCCTAGAATATTATATATGTTATATATACAGTATCTGTGTATACTATATTGAAAGTAAATCATGCTTGGCTTTATTGCCTCAAGAAATGAAATATGTAAATGATTGTTTGGAAAGAAGGTAGTTTACTTAGTACACTTTGAAAATTGCTCATTTTTGTGACAAACCTGTCTAAAGAACTGTAAACAAAAAAGCACAAGTTCAGATATGCAAGTGAAATATGTATCCATAACATAACAAGTGGAACTGCTTAGCAAAGCCAGTTCCATCAACATTTTACCATTAAGTATTATAGAGAATGCTAGCTGAATGGCTGCACGCTTGTTTGTCCTTGGCTGTGATTTTTTTGAACTTAGGTTCAGATTAACAGAAAAATACATGTTCTTACTCTTCATACTGTCAGTCAAGTACAATTAGGGGGATGCAAAAAGACAACTATCCCCTGAAATTACAGTATGAATGCAATTCATTATGAACCATTCCCTTAAACTACAGTAATGCAGGGCAGTAGCATTTAGATGATGGGAAAAAAGGGAATAAAACAAACTGGAGTTATTTTTGTATTGATGACAGAGCTACTCACTGCTTCCTGAGGAATGTTTTGTTATATCTTTGTTTTAGCAAAATTTTACTTACAGACTTTATATATCTATTTTTCAATGTGAAAGTATGTGGTGAAGGAGTGGGCTGAAATCAAATAGTATATATATGGATAGCTAATGATTTTCTTTTAAAGTACTGACAATTATTATTGTTTCATTATTTTGCTCTCTCTCTTCTACTTGTGGCTAAAATTAAATACAAAGACTGAAGAAATGTCAAGATCAGCTATATGATATGGACTTTCTTAGCAAATTAAAATGAGATTTTTTATTTAATATGATAAATGAGTCTTATATTAAGTGGTATACAGAAAATGAAAGCAGGGATGGGTGGTCTGGAAAGAATACAGGAATGCCAGACACGTAGAGATGAGATCAGGAAAGCCAAGGTACAGATGTAACTTCACAACTTCCACAATGTGAAAAAAAAAAATAGAATGAATTCTACAGATACATTTGTCAGAAGAAACTGACCAAGGATAGTGTACTCCCACTAATAAAATGTATAGGGAAAACTGGCTACAACAGACATGGAGAAAGCTGAAGAACTCAACAAGTTCTTTGTCTCAGTCTTTACTAGCAGTCAGGCTTCCCGTGCCTCTCACATCCCTGTATCTCTAAGTTGGAGTTGGTGGAGCAAAACCCCTCCCACTGTAAGAGCAAATCTGAGGCTGCTTCATTAAACTTAATGTGTATAAATCTACTGAGCAAGATAACATGAATCCCCAAGTCCTGGAGGAACTGGTTAATGTGTTTGCCAAGCCACACTCCATTTTATTTGGAAAGTCATGGTTGTCAGGCAAAGTCTCTGCTTTCTGAAAATAATGAAATACCACTCCCATTTTTAAGAAAGGGAGAAGGGAAGACCCAGAGGACTACAGGCCCATGAGCCTCATGACTGTGCCTGGGAACATCACAGAACAGACCCTCCTGAAAATTATATTAAGGCACATGCAAAATGAGGAGGTTATCAGAGACAGACAGCATGGTTTCAATAGGACATAAAAGGGTAGCTTTTTATGGTGGAGTGATTGCATCATTGAAGAAAAAAGTATCCAAACCTTAATATATATCATATTATTTCTTATATGGTGATACATTAGTAATGTGTGAAACAAAGTTAATCACTCTTGAGTACTGGATTATTTTAGTTCTAGCTCTCTGTCAGTAGAAAGCTGGGGAGAGTACTCTAAACCAACAAAGAAAGCCAGCTCACACTGACCCCTCACCTTTTTCTTTCACTGTCCATTGGGTATCCTAAGCCTGTGTAGAAATGAGCACTTGATGGATATTTCTTCAAAAAATTTACACTAATACTTTTTTTACTGCAGATAGACTTCTGGCATTTGCAAAGGTCTGGAGCTGTGAATCTGATAATTTAGTTGCACATTTCATGAAAATCATTTTCCTATGTTTGTTCTCTAGCTCTAATTCAATAATTGCATTTCCTATCCTTATTCACATATTGTAGGAAATTATTAGTATTTTTATGCCACTTTAACTAATTTCCTCATTCAAACCATATCTGAAGCATTAATATAATGTAGAAAGCTCAGTACACCATCCTGCTCCACGTATACTTGATGTTTGTTTTGTGTTGTTTTTAATGAAGTTTATAATTTTTATGAAAAAACAAGCAAACAAACAAACAAAAAAAATTAAAATAACTCTAAGGATAGTGATTTTACTCATGACATTGCTGAACATCTCAGTTCAGATGTGATGTAAAGTGTCATTCTTGTTGATGGGAGAGAAAGACTAACAAATACGCCACACTGCAGAAGCTTCTTGATAAACACTGAGGGGATACTGTGCCAAACATCATTTGATGATGTGCAAAATTAGCCAGAATCTTCTCAGATCAGGATAGTATATAAAAAATGATATCCATGAAAGAGATGTATAATCATTGTTTTATTGACCCTTTGCATCCTTCACTGGGATAGTGGATCCATTACAGCTTACCTTATGACTAAGACTCTAACACTTCAGAAGAGATTTTGTTCCCTTTTATTGATTTCTTTTTTGATGCCTTGTTTTGTCACCTAACAAACTGAGGAACTGATTATACGAATAATAAAAAGAATAGAATAGATCTGTGTAACACTCTTACGTGCCCTGTCAAAGAAAATTTCCAGTTATGTCAGACAACACAGTAGAATCATAGAACGATTTGGGTTGGAAGGGATCATTAGGATCATCTAATTCCAAACCCCCACTATAGGCAGGGACACCTCCTTCAATACCAGGTTGCTCAAAGCCCCATCCAAACTGGCTATGAATGCTTCCAGGGAGGGGCCATGCACAACAACCTTGGGAAACCTGTCTCTTCACTCTCATAGTAAAGAATTTCTTCCTAATATCGTCTTCATCTGTCCTCTTCTATTTTAAAACAATTTCCCTTCATCCCATGAAGGATCAGGTGGAGACCATCTTTATAACTAATCATTTTGGAGAAAGAGCTTAATTTGTTAAAACCTTCAGTAACTGTTTCCAACCATTTACTCCCATCTTTTTGACTCTCCATTCCACAATGTGAGGTTTTATAATGTTGAGTATTCTCCACAGTGTTTAACTCTTAAGAAAAAAAGTCTTCAGTAATGTGATATAAATTCTCATGAGGAATTAAGATATATCTGAAATGTATCCCCATTTCATCATTAGCTGTTTTTATCACAAGGTGAAAAAAAAACAAAAACAAAAAACAACCATAGAATAATAGAATCACCAAGGTTGGAAAAGACCTACAAGATCATTCAGTCCAACTGTCCATCTATCACTAATAGTTCTCTCTAAACCATGCCCCCAACACAACGTCTAAACATTCCTTGAATACCTCCAGGGTCAGTGACTCTACCACCTTCCTGGGCAGCCCATTCCAGCACCTGATCACTCTTTTGGAGAATAAGTATTTCCTGACATCCAGTCTGAATCAGCCCTGGTGCAACTTGTGGCCATTCCCTCTCATCCTATCACTAGTTACAGGAGAGAAGAGGCTGACCCCCAGCTCACTAAAACCTCGCTTCAGGTATTTATAGAGAGCAGTAAGGTCTCCCCTGAGCCTCCTCTTATCCAGCATGAACAATCCCAGCTCCCTCAGATGTTTCTCATAAGGTCTGTGCACCAGACCCTTCACCAGCTTCATTGCCCTTCTCTGGACATGCTCCAGGATCTTGATATCTTCCTTGCAGTGAGTGGCCCAAAACTGAACACAGTACTCGAGGTGTGGCCTCAGCAGTGCTGAGTACAAAAGAACAATTATTTTCCTACGCCTGCTGGCAACACTATTTCTGATACAAGCCAGGATGCCATTGGCCTTTCTTGGCCACTTGATGATACAGTAATCCAGACACAATTTGTTAGTTTTCTTTGAAGAAATAGTTTCACTGCATACATTTCAAGGGAGAACAAAGCATGTTCGTTTTCTGAAAGAACTCCTGTAAATCTATCTTGAAGTTGCTTGTTTCATTAGAGCTAAAAAAAGCCATATGCCCAAACCATCCAATCTTTATGTAAGGTCTTTTGACATTTAAACCTTTCTTGAACGCCTGCCTCTGCTTCTTGCTCTTACAAGTACATCCAGTAGTTAGGAAAAATACTATGTAAGAGAGTATTCAAAAGAAGAACACTTCAGAATTCTCTCTAATAGATTTGTACTCATTACATAGATTTATTTTCTGTGGTTTGCAGAATGTCTGGTCACATATTAACGATTATCCAGAAACAGCACTGTATTCTTGGCTTCATAACTCTGCAAGCATAAAAAGACATCTTTTTTTTTTCAGTAAGTGTACTCAACTAATACTCCAAAGACATTTCTAACTAACTGTTGCCAAAAGCAAAATACAATCTAATGGCAAAATGGATTTTTGAAACACTGCAAAGATACAAATACCAAGTTATGCTGTCAACCATCAACTCTTTTGTGACAGACAGACTTGAAACTAATCAAGTCTGCTTTGATATAGATACAAAGATGCTGAAGTGCTGTGCTGAGAAATAACCTATTAATAAAATGTCAGTGCTAGAGATATTGTAGTTATTTCTTATGGAATCTTGCAACAGATGTTTTAAGATTACTTTCTACAGCAGGAAAAGAAGAACATCTAATCAATAGTGTTATTAGAGCTGGTTGGGTTTTTTTGTTGTTTTATTTTTCAATTGTGTTATTGTACTATGCATTCTGAATTCACATTGACTACTTATCAGTTTGCTTTAAAAATTATTGAAATGAGCATCTGGATTCAGATTCACGTGGAATATAATGAACTATTTATATATCTATATCAAAGGAGAACTTAAAGAAACTTAAAAATAATGAACTGTCTGTGAAAATAATCTTGACTGCTGTCACTACTGATTTTGTTAATGCTGCCTGTGCAAACAGAAGCAAGAATGGAGATGATGAAAAAAAGAAATCATACAGTGTTTTGAGAAAAAATGAGATAAGTCAGGAAAATTTATTGACCAGCTATTAAACTTAATGTATGCAGAACTGATACGAGCTTTACTGGCATCTCTTTCTAATAACCTGTATGGGAAGGATATTTTTTTGTGTTACTAAAATATTCTGCAAATGCAAGAAAATTCAGAAAAGGCTAGAGCAAAAAAGAGACTCAGGTGATGACAAAGCACTTGGGAATTAAAGAATCCCACAGTTAAAGGAATTATTTGAAATTACAGTAGTCTCATCATCTGAGTACAATGTTTATCTATGAAACATCAGCAGAAATGGGTAGTGGAGAAGGTACAGTATGACTGTATGTGTAGAATTTGCAACACTGACTGAGAAATGCATTTCTCTGACAGATAACTGTTGCTTATTTTTGGTTTAGCTATGGCATAGGTCTTGCAGAATCAATATTCAGTTCATGCTTATGAATACAACAGAGCAGGAGCACCAATTCTGCAATTTAGAATTGTACTCAGGATGTGATTAGTCTAGGTGTTTTCCTAAGTGTTTACAGTTTTGCACATAATTAGACAATTGTTCGAGGATTTGTGAAAATGCCAGTTGAATTGGGAATCAGTTAAATCACCTCACCACATGCCCAGATGCTCCATCTGTCTGTTCAGGAAAAAGTGGGTATGGTTGCAGTTGCCAATGTTGTCCTGTGCTCCATATGTCATCACAATGTTTATAGGATCATTTCACTATCCTAGTAAAAAACATACTTTGAAAATATTTTATAGCCATATCAACTGAAGACTTGTTTTGGATCTACTTTTGAAATGGGATGTGGGACACAGTAAATTAGAGCCTTTATACTTCCACTGATTTGTACTGTGTTTGGCTGAGTTACAGGCAAGATTAGTAGCAGGAATGTTTGTTTGTTTACTGTGTAAATGAAGAAGAAAACTGCCCATCCTTGAGTGAAGATTTACCCAATTTCAGCTCTGCCCTTTTATACACTGAACACTCATAGAAGCACCAAGATATTTGTCTTGATGCTTGATTTTTAGGAAATAACTATTGCATTAATAAGAAGAGTAGAAGCCTCACAAGAGTCTCACAACTGTCAAGAAGACCAAAAGTAGTCATTAAAATCTTTTTCAGTGACCACAAAATTTACATAGTATGGCAAGCTATTAAAGAAAATATCTATTCCTTTTACTTGATATTTATTCTTGTGTTACCATTTTGTTTGTTTGCTTGTTTTCCCAGGAGTATCAACGTCTGAAAAATATCAATTATCATAGATTTATAATGGTGATTTATAGTAGATATATAGATTTACATTCTGTGATAATTATCGTTGAAATTGCATACAACACACACAAATTCCTTTTTCAATACAATAGTTATGGCTATTTCAGATGAAATGGGGATGCATCATCATATCATATACACTGTGGAAACACGCAGTGCAGATTGAGGAATTCTTGAGGAAGACTGATAGTATTACACATAGAGTAAAGAGAGATTTTGGAAGGAGTGTAATACTGGAAGAAAAGGATAGACAATAGGAAGAAGGATTTATTTATTTTTAATAATTATTTTAACTGTATTAGTATTTCCCTGTATTTAAGAATTCATATGGCTACAGTGTGAAACATGAACTGAGCTGTTTATAAATTCTTGGCTCAATATATATATGTATAATTCCTTTTTGACTGTTTCAAGATGTTCTTTCCTTTGGTTGGATTTTTAACACTGCATCTCCTCCCAAAGTTTTTCTATGCAAAAGATGTGAGGAAAGTCCTGTTGTGGCAGGTTCTGTCTCCTAGAGAAATGTGAGCTGTGCGGATTGAAACTGTGATTTTTAGCTCTGTTCTTTAAAAAAATGTCCGTTACACACATTTGTGGAGCAGTTCTGCAGTCCTAAACCCATGGTCTCTCTACATTCCTAGTTGATAACCTGTGGTATTGCATAATGTCTCAGGGAGAATAGAACTGAATGGAATTCCTGGAGGGCCCTGTAGGTGATGAGCATCTGAAAACCATTTCTACATTGAATCTGAACTACTACAGATTCGTTCCCCTGCCAATCCCTACCCAAAAGTACTGTATAGGTCTGCAGAATAAATGATTTTTCTCTTTCTGTAACATAATGTCAGAATGCTACGAAACAAGAATTTATGGAAAGGTGAGTGAAATCCTGAACCCAGAACAGAAACAAAAATGTCTGTATCAACACTTCAGTACTCTGGGCTATCTGATCACTTCTAATAATGTGTGTGTATCTAGGATAACGTTACCTTTCTTATCTCCATACAGTCTTGTGGTAGTCATTACAAACTGTTCCTTTTGTTGTTGCTGCCTTAGATCACTTACACTTGGTATGCTTTTTTAATGCAATTCTTAGTTACAGTAGGAGATATTTTGACATATTGAAACTTTAAGAATAAATCACATTTTCTTTTTTGAAAATGATGACTGCACTTTTTGGAAAGATGAAGATTAATGGTCTGGAATTTCTTAACACATCAAATCCTTACATAAGGGTTGAAGTTTCCATGGTAGTTAAATCATAAAAATCCTTTCCCCGTCACCATTTTTTTTGCTTTTGATCGTAACATTGGTGAAAATGGTGATATCAAATAATAGTGTACTATTAGTGTAATAATAGTGTACTAATAGTGTAATAAAAGGAGGAAAAGTCTTCAGAGTTTGAAAACAGTGCTGTTATCTTTTATATTGAACTTTATAACCAATCTGCAATTCACCAAAATAGATCTATAAAAGTTCACTCTATACTAACCTTCATTTTCACTGTCCATAATGAATGGAAACTTTGACAGTGAATCAAGGAATTTCTTTAAAGGGGAGAACAGACAAAGCTCTTCACACTAGGCCTATCTAATCCATTCTTCTAACAGAAGTTCTAATAGATAATCATATCTTCATGTTTGAGAAAAAGCAGTTTTATAAAATTATAAGATTAAAGCTATTTCACAATTATTTGTTGAAGAAAAATTTCTCCTTAAGATCCTGAACTGTGTAAACTCAGGTAGCCTCTTTGAAATTACATTAGATACTTTGAGACACCTGAAGATGTGTGGGTATTGACAGCATCAATTTGTCTGCACTGGATGTATGATGGGCTCTTTCAGTAGTTTCATTTTTTACAAAAGGAATTGGAGATTACTCATCCTTTCAAAGGAACTCAAACTCTAATGCTTTGAGGATAAATACATCTATGGCCCAGTTCTGTTCTCAGTGAACTCAATGTAAATAGTTAGGGATTCATGTTTAAAGAATATTTGTTTTCAAAATCACTGTTTATTTTTTTTCATAACCTAACTGTGTTGATGTAGGATAGAGACAGTAAACTTGAATAAATAGGACATTTCTGTATAAATTAATTCTGAATTACTCAGTAGGGGCTTTTTGTTTGTGTGTTTTTGTGTTCATTTTTAGTGACACTATTTTTTTTCCCCTAGTACAAAGATGAAATAGACAGCAGTCCTTTCGGTTTTAATTTCATGCAGGTTTTTATTAGATTTGTTTTCATTGTTTTCTTCTTCTTTTTTCCCCAGTAAGTATGCTTCTAGTTTTAAAAGAATGCATTATGAGTACACATGAAAATTAATTGCTACAAGTTCAAAAGATCTACTATATTATCACGGTGTACATTTCAAATATTAGAATGGCACAAGCTGTTTTTGTTCTATCTTCTTCTTTCAACTCCACTCTGTCACAGCTGCTGGTGCTTTCCATGATATTGTCTGCTGTCTCTTGCCAAACATTTTCAGGACTTCCATGGTATGTTCTGCAGTTACTTAATATTTCAAATAAAATATAAATTCAGCTATAAAAGTTATATATATATAGAAATATAATCATTAAGCACTTATCCCTCAAATATTTTCAATTTAAATAGCATATTCAACGAATGTGTAAAAGTACATGATGTCAAGCTAATCAATCCAGTAATGTCTGACATGTATAAAAGGAAAACTAAATTGTATGTGAACATGGAGAAGCAGGATACATAAATCAACATATCAGATATTGTAGTTTATATTTTGAAATATAGGAGATATATAATATACTTTTAATGTTGGTCTACCATGAGTAAAATGGGTGACAGTTGCTGTGTGAGTACTGATGGAAATCTGTAATAATATACAAAGAGGGGGGGAAAATAACATTTTACATATCTCTAAAATGATTTTATTATTTATTCCAAGCCGTTGGATAAGTAGAGGATTATATACAATCTATGAAATATGTAATATGCAAGTATGCAGAGCAGCTATTGTGACTGAGAGTAAATGTAATCACAATGGTTCTCTGACAACAAAAATTATACCTTAAAAGAGAACCTGCTTTAACTTTTCATTTTTATTTGCTTCTTTTTATGTAAGAAAGAGTAGGTGGAGAATGAGAAGTCAAATTTAAAACCAGTTCTTTTATTTTTGTTCAGGAAAAAAAAAGAAAAAAAACCCTTTTATTTGAAATAACTTATTTTACTTTATTATTAATTTATTTATATATTGCCTTATGGTTGATTTCTGTCTGTATTATGGTGCATAATGCCATCATAAAAGCTGTGAAACAATGGGTCACCTCCTTTGGTGCAGAGTTTTATGAGTGCAAGATGCAGGCTCTTGTTGATCACTGGTGAAAATGCATTGCAAATGGTGGTGACTATATTGAAAAATAGTTCTTTGTAGTTGAGAATTTTCTCTAGCAATTAGTTTTATTGTGTTCTTTTTTATCTGTAGTTTCCATGGAAATAAATATGGAGTATTACTTTCAGAGCAATCTATATAAATGAGGTTCATACCCTTAAAGGGCACAACCTTTAATAAATACATTGGTCTCTGGTTCATTTTACTAGAGATACTGGCATTTATGTTTAGCTTTGAAATTCTGTCTGTTTTTGTGACTGGTTTCTGGCTTTGTTTCTATGGAGGTTTGTTTCTCCGCAGAAGGAGCTATTTATTTTCTATGACCTATATAAATAGAATCAGAGAATATTCTGAATTAGAAAGATCATTGCAAGGATCATCCATCTCCTGGCTTTATGCAGGACCACCCAAAAATCAAGCCATACTTCTGAGGGCATTCTCCAAATTTTTCTTGCACTCTATCAGGCTTGGTGCTGTGACCACTTCTGTGGGTAGCCTGTTCCAGTGACCTTCTCAGTGAAGAATGTTTTCCTAATACCTGAAATAAACTTGCCCTGATGTAGCATAGTACTTTCCCTTGAGTCTCATTGCTGATCACCATAGAAGGTTGCCAGGAAAAACGTTTTACTCACAATTTACTGTCAGCTAGATCTCTCAGATCCCTTTCTGTGAGATGATCTCCATTTTCTTGCTCATGTATCCAGGGTTGCCCCATCCACGATGCAGAATCTAGAACTTACTTTTGGTAAACTTCATGCAATTGATGATTGCCAAGCCCTGCAACTTGTCATAGTCTCTCTGCTATGCTTCTCTACTCTCAAGAGAGTCAACAGCTCCTCCTAATTTAGTGTCATATGCAAACTTACATAGTATGCATACTAGTTGCTTGGTCAAGTCCCCCAACTTCCCTTGGGCAACTAAGTGAGTAAACTTGCCATAAAAGGAAATTGTTTGTTAATCAGAACTTTCCCCTGGTGAATCTATGTTGTTTTAGCAAGTAAGTGGAACTTGAAAGCTATAATGACAGAATTGCTTTTGAAAGTGTTTCTACCAGAAGGCAGTTAGAACCATCATTTTTTACTGGAAAATCTGTTATTTTTGGTGGTCATCTTCCAAATCCCCAGTAACATTGGTCTTTGATTTCTGTCAGATAAAATTAAGCTTTTAGTGATAGATAGTGCACAGTGCGCAAATGAGTAATTGCTGGAGCTGCAGCTACACTTCTAAGTAGAATTTTGTGTAGATTTTGTACCCAGCAAATGTAAACATCTTCATAAGAGTTGAGTTTTCAGTATTTAGTGTCTTTTCTTCCTTGATTGTGAAAGAAAGGGAAAGGCTTTTTTTTTTTTTTTAAGAAGAAAAGGAAGTATATGATAGATGAACTAATAAGAGAATATGAATATTCACTTATATTAAAAAAAAATCTTAATCTGCATATGTAGTTTTCATTCTTATTCTTATCTGGAAAAGGTTTAATAACCTGTTTCAAAAGTAAACCACACAATGGAGAAAATATTTATTCACAGTTCCTAGAAAAAAATCCAGTGATGATTAGTCTACTTGGCTATATTCTGAATGCTTCCTTTGTGAGGGTACTGAGACAGTAGAACTAGAAAAGCTGTGAATTTCCCATCCCTGGAGGGATGAAGGTCAAGTTTTATGGGGGTTTCAGATGATCTGATCTGGTGGGAAGAGTCCTTTCCATGCCAGTGGGGCTAGAACTAGACTTCTGAGGTCCACTGCAACCCAAATCATTCAATGATTTTTTGTTTCTAAGTGCACCTGTACTTATTTGACCTTTGGAGAAGCAGACACATAAATACCTGAGCTTGTTACCAACTTTGTATATTCTGTGAAGTTTTTATCTTGCTCATTGACTCAAATGTCCTTAAGTTCTATAAGACCAGAAAACGAATGCTGCCCACCGAACTCTTCGGAACATATTGTACCCATACTTGTTTGTGATTTAAGGAAACTTACACACTGTTATATTCTAATATTTTTTATTCTGCAACCTAAAAAAAAAAAAGAAAGAAGAAACAAACAAATTAACAAACAAACAAAAAAAACCAAAAAACACCTACATTTTGTAATGTCTGGAGGATCTTTCTATATTTTAATTCTTGATAGCATTTGGGATCCCTCTCAGCTGTACTTTTCTGCAGATACAAAGTCACAATGTGTGTCCTCTCTACTCTACTTCTCCAGGGAGATTTCAAGTTAACACTACAACCTAAGGACTCAACTACAAAATTTAGACCTCAAACTAAGAATTAAATCCTACAGTGATTTAATTTGTAGCACGTGCATGCACTTTTCTTTTCCTGCTTTTTGTATCCAAGTAAACAGCAGATAATTTTTCTTCTTTTCAGAAGATGCAAATTAGTTTTAGTCTTTTACTTTTTATCTCTCTCTTTTTTTTTTTCTTAACTGAAGTACCTTCTAACAGATAACAAGCACCATCAGCACTTGATTGGCACACTCACACCACTGCTTTTTTGAATGCAGGACTGTGGGCTGTTGACAGAATCTTGCTCAAAAAAGCAGATTGGATGGCAATGTCTTGGAGACTTCCAATTAGATTCAAAAATCAAATTTATTTTGTAATGAAATCTTAGACTATTAGTATACATTATTTGATTTTAATACATTTTATTGCAATAAAATAGTTAATCATCAAGACTACACTAACCACTGCCGTATCTGGCATTTTTATTTTAGAGGCATGTGTTATTCACTTATTTTCTTCCAGTCTTTTACTACAGGAATGTCAGCTTAAAAAAGTAAAAAGGAAAGTAAAATACAGGTATTTGTCTGATTGTATTTTAACACACAATGCTTAGAACTGCACAGTGTATTTTTACATTGTGTACCTACATCTATTTCTATATTTTAGCTGCTCTAAACTGCTTTCTAATGCAAAAAATCTATGCAGTAATGTTTGACAGTCAGAAGGTGTTAACTTCTGCAAACTGAAGCAAAGACACACAGGAACACAGACCCTGTTCTCTGCTTTATAACAATGCCCACCTCATGTTATTACATCTGTATTTTAGCTTGAGATAAAAATACTGTGATTAACATATTCATAGAATTCTTACATACTGTTACATTCAAATGCTTCCGTTGAAAAGAGCATTTTAAATTTTGAACAACTTAAGTTCCAATTGCAAGCTAGACTTTTAACCAAGTAATAAGGATTCAAATGCCATGATGTGATTTGCCAGAGTCATTTGAAATTCTGTAACATACAGTGCCCGGTGCCCAGCTGCAGGCACTGAAAAGCAGAGGTCTACCATAGACACGTGTGGATATGAGGCCCACTCAGGCACAGTCTGTTTTGGTAGCTGAAACCCAAAAACGTTTGGATTAGGAAAACCAAGAAAACATAGTTTAAAATGGAAAATTATAATAGAGTCCCAAGGACCGCTGTGAAGCTTTTCAACTGACACATTTTTTCTTGTTATGAATGAGCAAGATACTATCAACAGTTGTTTGATTAGGAAAAGCTCTAGTTAGTTCAAATGAATTGACTGATGTTAGCTAGCCTCTGGAGAAGCTAGGGGCAGTTTTAAGGAGGAAAGGGTTTGGGCTGAGAAACTATGGTAAAAATGATAACATTTGCATGAGTTCTCTTTTTCAATGTGTTTTTGCTGTACTGACTACTATGCTGAGCACTTCACATAATTAAATATTCCAGTATCTCTGGTAGTCAGCCAAACACTTTTATTCTTCATAAATTTCTTATGACTCAGGGGCATCCAGTGAAGCTTATGGCATGAGGAAGTATGGATGATTATTTTTTTCCAGCTTCATGACCACATAGTATACTAATACTAATGAAGTGTTTCAGATCCATCATGCTGATGCGAATCCAAAAGGATACAGTGCCTTCTTTAAGTCCACCATAAGTTTCAGTATTTAATAATATAAAAATTGGAGCAAATCCCACATATCAGTGTAGCCACAGCTGCAGTAAAGAAGAAGAGTTAATTTTCTTATGATTAAAATGCTTTTTGAAAATGTTTTATTTAATTAATTATTTATTTTAAGTAAGAATCCATTTTATTTTTCAAATGCATCTCGTTCTCTGTGTATATTTCAGTGAAATAATGGAGGAATCCAATCAATTGTAGTGAAATTTATGTAGAAACATGTAATCTTTTAAAGCTCTTTATCATGTAGTTTTGGCTTTTCTAATGTCCTGTACAAATTCTTTGGTAAAAGCTACAGACATCAATAAGAAGATTATCAGAATGAACTTGCTAATTCTATTAGATTTTAAAATGATCTGGGGCTAGACCAGATGTTTGATATTATGACTGCTTCCATGTTTTTGCTGACCAAAAATGATTATTTCACAAACACTGAAACAGAACTGAAAGCTAAATAGGATAAGATATATAGGATGCATCTAAAAGGCAGTTGGCTAGCTAGTAGTTCATGTAGTAAGTCAACAGTTTAATACTTCGAAGATTCCAGAATACACTTAACATTTATGCAAGTTAGGTCAGTTATTAAAATATCAGTTGTTATCACAGTCAAGCTTAGGACAAGAATAAATAGATGTCTGCCTCCTTCTCCCTCTCCCCTCTCTCTCCTACAAAATTAATAGGGGAACACTAGACCTTACTTGTTCAAGAATATGTACAAGGTGGATTTATATTTTAAAGTAAGATCCAGCTTGGCCACACATTTCCAAGAATTTTAATATCAACCTTGTCATATCAATGATCATAAGCATAAGAATATGATAATTGGTTTTTTATTTTTTATTTTTTTTCCTTTCAAAGAAAACTATCCAAGCTTTGAAGTATGAAAAAATCCCATTTAGCAAGGAGAGATGAAAGTATCTATGAATAAGTACATAGAACATGTAAATCTGACATTTAGAATAAAATACAATTCACTGTCTAGGCATAAACCAAATCAGTGTGTAAGACATTCCTGGGGGGAATGAGGGAGGAGGAAGAAAACAAACTTTGATAGGTTAAAGAAACAAGCCATTTTTAAAAATGAATTAACAATAAAATGCCACAGGGAATGAAGAAAAATGACGCTAAGACATTTGATGACAGACAGAACCTTATGTTATTATTCACTTGTGCTTAAAACTGTCAGTAAAGATATCTGCATAAAACATGCTATCAGTTTTTGCAGAGGAGACCAGGTGTTTCATTTCCATGTTTGCTGTAACCTTACACAATGCAGGTAGACTTTTTATTTTATTTGGGCAACAGAAGCTCTGAGTCTTTTTTCTTTGTCCTGAAATTTCCATTTATATAGAGCTGGGCTGAGAGATCATTTGAAAATAATGGAGAAAGTGATCATTTTACAATCCAGTCAGTCTCTGAATTGTAACAGATTATCCCTTTTCCTTTCCCTTTCCTTTTCTTCTCCCCTCCTTTAAAGGTACAGAAGACTGTTTCCTCTTAAAATGAATGAAAACTTGCCACACATTTACAGTTAGTTACTTCCTTAAATTTTGATTAGATGTATGCAATTTGTGATGCTAAAGGATATTAAGGTGTTATTCAAACTAATACTTAGCAAGGAAAGCAAATAAGCAAAGTTGTTTAAAGTACAGAAAAACTCTTACTTCTGAGATAAATATAACTACACTTCTAACCTGACTTCAATTTCAGTAGAGCAGCATTTAGGCTTCATGCTCATAATTGTAACTAGTAAAATTTGGATTTTATTATTAATCTTATATACCACATTATTTTAACTGAGATTGATTATAACCCATTTGAGTTGTTCACAAGCATAGCCACATATATTTAAATGTGTCTGCAATGGAGACTATCTTTACTATAGAAGTATGTGAATTAGATTTGTTCAGGTAGCTGGAAGCAATCCAGCTCAGACCAGCTGGACCTCAGGGCAGTTTCTTTTGCACAGGCTGAATCCAACTAAAGGAAGATGTAGCGTCTATTTTGTTTTACATGAATAAAGCAGTGTACACTTTAAGTTAACAATAAGTAGTTTGGGTTATATGTATGCTAAGTAGTTAACATTTTAAAGACAAAAAGCACAGAGAAGCAAAGGGGGTGTAGAGAGTATAGGAATAGGATTCGATCTCTTAGAGTGGTATGTCCTTCAGGACTCTAAAGTGCCCAGCACATATTTCATGCTGTACACTGAAGTTTAAGAATGGTTTTAGAATTACCTCCATCCTTCACTGTCCTCCAGGACAGTGGAGATCTCCACACAATGTAAATTATTATTTTAAAGCATCAATAGTCCTACATAATTGGAATTCAATAATAGTGGAAGAGTTACTATAATTTCTTTCTTTCTCAGTAAGATATTGAACTTCTTGCACATATGTGGTGTAAAAATAGATTCATCTGTATTTTCAGTATGGCTTCTCAGAGAAGTGAGTTTCTTAACATTTTCTGTTCTTTCACTCATATATTCTGTCATTCTAATATGAGAATTCTGAAATAATCCATTAAAATACAATCATTATTAATTTATTTTGTCTCCATATACTTTCTACATATATATCAAATATCTACGACCCATGTGTTTAGAATATAGACACCACGCTATATACATACTGGAAATTTTTAAGTATAGAATCACAGAAACACCAAAGTTGGAAAAGACCTCCAAGACCATCCAGTCCAATTGTCCACCTATCACCAATATTTCCCACTAAACCTTGTCCCTTAGTACAACAACTAAACATTTCTTCAACACCTCAGCAGCTTCACTACCTCTCCAGGCAGCCTACTCCATCGCCTAAACACTCTTTCAGAGATTTTCCCCTAACATCCAGTCTGAATCTTCCCTGGCACCGCTTTAGGACACACCTTCTGGTGCTATCACTAGTTAAAGGAGAGATGTTAGGAAACTTATTCTCTGAAAGAGTGGTCAGGTGCTGGCATGGGCTGCCCAGGAAGGTGGTAGAGTCACTGACCCTGGAGGTGCTCAAGGAGCATTTAGACGTTGTGTTGGGGGCATGGTTTAGAGAGAACTATTAGTGATAGATGGACCGTTGGACTGAATGAACTTGCAGGTCTTTTCCAAGCCTGGTGATTCTATGATATTATGATATTACAGCTTATAAGTATATACTTATAAGTAAGTGCTTATAAGATGATGTGAATAAATTTTAAACAACATCTCTGGGCTCTGGTTGTAAGATAAAGGAAAGACTAAGGAAACAGCTATAATTACCGTAAAAATACAGAAATATGGTTCTACTCTTAGTAGTTTTAGTACCATCTTTTTGCATTAAACAATGTGATAAACACTAAGTTTTCTCAAATGAAATGTATAAATGTCCATGGTCATATCTGCAACACATTTAATTGGAAAGGAATTCACTGCATTTGAATTACATCACAGTTTTCGAGATATGCTTGTTCATGTGGGAATTTGGCAACTCTTTCTGATTTATCTTAATCTCACATAAGTATCTGTAAATCTCTGAAGTTATTCTTTATATTTCACTATTCAATCATATGTTACCAAGATGTTTAACCAGAAATATCCTTAGAATGGACATAACTTCACTGGAATTTGCTTAGAATTTAGGTATGAATTTAAATAGTTATAGAAGGTTTGGTTGAAAAAAGATTTCAAAACACAGCCCAGATAAAGCTCTACAGTAGCAGAATTTTGTAGATTCTGTCTAAAAAAAATATAATTACGTGAAAAGTCCTGTTCAAGAGAAGATTTTCAAGAGATGAAGTTTACTGTATATTCTCTGACCACAATGTTATCATTAACAAGGTATTTTTAATGTAATATTTGTAACAATTTATATCGTTTCAAAGCATTTAAATCTGTATACTTTCGTATGGGAGAACTAATCTTTGTTTCTAAAATAATGTGACTCTTTTAATGCATATGTGGGAACAGTCCTTGCTACACCTTTCAGTTGTCTCTCACTGTAATAAATATTCCATATACTTACATAATATGTACTGACACAGTATCTAAAACCCACATCTGCTGGGAATAACTCTTTTAGATCTTTGAAGCAGTGTTTAATCCCTGCACAGGAGGGAAGAGGAATGTGAAGCTATAAGATCTTTATCTGTGGCAAAGAAGGGAAAAGTGAAAGGCTAAAGAATATACAGAGGTATTATGGAAACTTAAATTTTTATTTTGCTTTTTTCAAGACATAGATTGAAGAAGCCTGACTGAACTGCTGAGGGAAATAAGGAGATCTAATGAAGGACCAAGACATTGTCATTTCTAAGAGTCACTCTTTCCATTATTTTTATTATTTTGAAATGGCAAACCGAACACATAACAATGAGAATGTAGAAGCAGTACAGTAACAGACACATACATGCTGTATTGCATAGGAGAAAAGATGTGCTTTATATTGCATATACTGATGGATATATTCTGATAAAATATGCGTGATACATAAAAATAGAAATAGATGTGGATATTGAAAAGGCTTTCAAACTATAGAAAAACTCTTTTTTGAATTTAATTTAGAATTTAAAAATTTTAGAAGTTTTAGATTTATCATTTAAGTTTTTAGAGTTTAAGAAGAGTTGATCAAAGATTAGGAAGGACAGGAAATATACTTGAAGCTGAAAAATATTGCAATATTAGCCACATATCATTTATATCAATCTCTTTAAATATGGCTGCGGTAAAATACAAGATATCAAGCCTGTATATGAAATTCATGACATGAACCCTGTTGGCTATGCCTAGGAAAATTGTTTAGTTTTGGATGTCCAGATGCAGAAATTCAACTAATATCTATGTCATGGTGAGAACCAAGCAGATACCGACTCCTTACCAGCTTCATTATTTCTACAGAAAAATAGCCAGGTAGTATCTTAAACACAACAATTTTGTATCCCCATAAGTACAACTTCAGTAGTGATTTCAAAATCCAAATTTATCCTTAAATAAAGCACCTGAAAGCACTGACAGATGACAGGAAGTTGGTGTTGAAGAGTAAAGGGTAACAATATTCAAATCAGTAAAAACAGGTGTTGGTATATATGGCTTTGAAGACACTTTAAATAAGAAAAAGAGTTTGAGTGCTAATTTCTTTAGTATATTCAGAGGCAGAAGGGATTAAATTAAATATAGACAGAACATGTCAGTTGTCAGTTCAGGCTATAAATGGCATCCTTTAACCTGACTTGCAATTTCTGACTGCATAACTTCAAATACAAGCAATCTGTTTTACTGGTTGACAAGAAAGAGATAGAGTGATTTTACTCAGGAGACTGGCTAGGCAGAATACCTAGTAATTTTCTCAGTATTTTACTGTCTCTCTTATGGCAGTTGAGATGTACATTTGATGCAGCAATTAAACATAGACTTCATTTCAGAAGTATAATGATAAGTTTATATAACAAGAGCTATTTATTTATTTTTGTTGGCTGTCTATGATGATTCTTGCTTTGAAAGTTCTGACTGGGTTTAGTATTGTGCAAATCTCTGGGAGTCTTTTAAAAATGCTACTTTTAATAGCCGTTTGCAAATTAGTCTTACCCTATATATTGGATATAGGTTCTGTTTGTTCGTTTGATTGATTTTTGTGAGCATATACTGCTTTATTTTCCCAACATATTCGAAATCTCTGTTGGTCTATGTTTCTGATGCTCTCACTATTTTTTCCTAGTAGCTGATTGAATACGTAGACTCTTCTCTGTTTTGAGATATATCATAAAAATCTGAAAACGATTAAAACAACCATTCTGAAAGATTGCTTTGGATACCTTGTATCTTCCCATTGATAATTTTTTACTTTTTATTAAGAAAAGTGCTTTCCAGTTTTTTGTTACTGCTTTTATTTTTCTAACCTTAAATAATTGTTAATTGTGGTGATTTCATACCAGTGTAAAAATATGTTCCACCACACCATTCTTCCACTCTCTCTCCTCAAAAGAAGAGGGCAGGGAGAAAACATGATGGGAATAACAAAAAAAATAATAATAAGTCATCACCTAATGTGCTGAGATATAGATAATTTATTTAAAATTAAAAGAAATAAAAATAATAAAAAAGGAAAAACCTGTGCAGGAGCAAAGAGAGAAAAATTATTTTTTACTTCCCAGCAGTAAGTGATTTTTGATTGCATCTTGGGAAGTAGAGCCTCAATAAGCATGGAAGGTGTTTGGGAGCACAGATGCTTTAATAACAACAGGCCAAGCCCTTCTTTTCTTTTACCTGCTTTCATTGGTGAGCGTGACACTGTATAGTATGGAATATCCCTTTATTTGGATTAGGTCAGCTGCCCTGGTGATATTCCCTCCTCATCTTTTTCCTGCTGACTTTGTGGGGGGTTGGAGACAGTCTTGATGCTGTGCCAGGACTGTTCAGCAATAGACAAAACATTGGTGTAACATCATTGCTGTTCCAGACATAATTGCTGAGTACAATACTATTGTCTACTGAGGGGAAAGTTATCTCAGATAAACCCAGTATTGCAAATAATTCATTTTGGAATAGATATATAAATAATATGATCACTATCATGGCATTTTCTATCCTTTCAGAAGCTGCTCATTAACTTTAGCAACAAGCTAAACCTATCTAGCAATTCGTATTTTTTTCTCATTTGTAAATGTATGGTTGCTGTAATTTTTGTACTGTTATACTATCTACATAGAAGAAGAGACCATAAAGTTATACTCATCAGTGGATTCTTTCCACAGTCAAAAGCAGTTGTAGGAGTTTTGTAATAAAAGCAGGATGCTGAAGATATAAGCAATACTGAAAAACAGATAGATTTCTAGAGATCTATCTATGTTTGTTTCACAGGAGAATGAAAAAGAAAACTCATCCAGAAAGATACATTTATTTTATGAATTTTATAAATTAATGTGTAGAGCGTTGCCTTTCTTTGTCTTTCTATATCCTCGCCTGGTTTTGGATATTTAGAATAGATGCTCTTACTATTAGTTTGCCAGCTTTTCAGAACTTGCAGTCATTCAATTATATCAGAACAAGCACTCATCCAACAAATTTTATGAGAAGAAGATAAAGGTCTATTTTAAGATAGTTCAGATATATGAGATAAAAACAAGTAATCATCTGTGAAACTGAGTAAATCCAGTCATTTATGATTAGGTAATTATCTCTACATTGTTTCTCTCTCTCAGTATCTCTACGTGTGTCAATTGACTTGTCTTCTAAGAAATCTACACTAAATACTGAAATGTTAGTAGATTTTTTCTGATCAGCTACATAGCTTATTGTTATGAAAATACACTCATTAGAATCAATATGATTAATCTTTTAAAATGAAGTTTAATTAAGTGCTTACATTTGTGTATTTCTGCAGAATGTGAAGTAATGTCAGAAAAACAAGAAGACAAGCAGCATATACTAGTACACTAACAATCTTTTGATGACAAAGAGCATGGGCTGTAATTTTCAAATATGAATGAGGTAATAAAGCACCTAAATTCCAAGGAGAATACCTTTCAAGGGAAATTGTGACTTGATTTAAAAAAATATATATTAATGAATTTCAAGCAGATAGTAGTCAAATCACCAGCACCTAAATTGAAAGCTGTAAATCTCCTTTCCCTGCAGAGAGACTACTTTTCCTATAGCATACTTGAACTCTTTTGTAACATACTTATGACTTAAAATTAACTAATTAATACACAATATATAGGTTTTTGTAAAGAGATGTTTACTAACTTATTTTGTTTCTTTCTGAAATGTAGTGAACTTCAGCTGACTGTATGTGACTCTTGGACAAGATCTAGAGCATCCAAGCTACAGGTACTATAAGGTATAAAATCACAATAGATAGTACCTATCTAAAATTACTTTTCATTCTAAACCACAGAAGTATATGGAATATTGTGTTTTGGTGATTTTTAATGTAAATTCTGAAGTTTTCTCATTTATAAAAAAATTGTCATAAATACTGGAAATGGGAGGTAGTTTAACCTCAGCACATGGAATGGTTGAAAGCTTAGCAACCTTGGCTAACCCCATAAAGTCTATTTGATTGCATATGAAATACATGTAGCTATTTGGAGGCTAGTAGAATTCTAGTGTTGCGTCCTAAGTCATCAGGGAATAAAGACACAAGTGGCTAAAATTCAGTGCATGTAAATATTTTTCTCATATAGAACAGTATTGGCAGAGGAAAAAAAGAATTGCTAATATGTAAAAAAAAAAATCCCAAATAAAAAGAATAGAATACTCTCATTAACTGATTCTTGAATAATGAGTCTCCTATTAATTAGAGATTAATTAGGTCCTCATTGAAATATTCCTTATGAATTTCATCCAGATGCCATGAAAAAGCACTATTGTATGGCTAATTGTCCTGACAGAGATTTCAGATATTCAAGGAAGGAGTAAAAATCTGTAATAGTTTGTTGTGGCTTTGCTGGCAGGTAGCTAAGCACCCCACAAGTCATGTACTCACTCCTAGCTTCCCAGCAGGGAAGAGAGGAAGAGAATGAAAAAAAATAAAATAAAAATAGAACTCATAGGCTGATATAAAAACTGGGAGAAAAGTAGAAAAGGAAGAGGAAAAAAAGATAATAGTAATGATAATTATATATATATATATATTTGTATATGTGTATATATATATACACATGTATATTGTTTATACATGACTAAAACAATTGCTTGCCAATTAACAAATGCTCATGAATGCCCAGCTAGTCACAACCATTTTTCAAGGTTTTTTTGTCATGATGTCATATGGTGTGAAATATCCTTTTCTCCAACTTAGGTCAGATGTCCTGGTTCTGTCATAGAATCATAGAGTCATAAGGGTTGGAAGGGACCTCTAGAGATCATCAAGTCCAACCCCCCTGCCAAAGCAGGTTCCCTACACCAGGTCGCACAGGTAGGCGTCCAGGCGGGTCTTGAATATCTCCAGAGAAGATTCCACAACCCCCCTGGACAGCCTGTGCCAGTGCTCCGTCACCCTCACCGTAAAGAAGTTCTTGCTCACATTCATGTGGAACCTCCTGTACTGCAGTTTCTGTCCGTTCCCCCTTGTCCTGTCTCCATACACTTCTGAAAAGAGTCTGGTCTTGACACTTTGTCCCCCACACCTCAGATATTTATAAACCTGGATAAGGACCTCTTCTCAGTCTTCTTTTCTCAAGGCTAAAGAGACCCAGTTCACTTAGCCTTTCTTCATAGGGGAGATCCTCCAGGTCCTTCACCATCTTTGTGGCCCTGTGCTGAACTCTTTCCAAGAGATCCCCGTCTTTTTTATACTGGGGAGCCCAGAACTGGACACAGTACTCCAGATGAGGCCTCACCAGGGCACAGTAGAGGGGGAAGATCACCATCTCCGTTGACCTGTTGGCCATGCTCTTTTTAATGCATCCTAGAATGACATTGGCCCTCCTGGCCACAAGGGCACACTGCTGGCTCATGGTCAACCTCTCATCCACCAGGACAGACAGGTCCCTCTCTACAGAGGTGCTCTCCAGCAGGTCATCCCCCAGCCTGTACTGGTGCATGCAATTATTCCTCCCTAGATGCAAGACTCTACACTCGCTTTTGTTAAATTTAATCCAGTTTCTGACTGCCCAGCTCTCCAGCTTGTCCAGGTCTTGCTGAATGGCAGCACAGCCTTCAGGTGTGTCAGCCAATCCTCCCGACTTCATATCATCAGCAAACTTGCTGAGGATGGCCACTATCCCCTCATCAAAGTCATTGATGAAGATGTTGAACAAGACTGGACCAGCATGGACCCCTGGGGGACACCGCTGTTTACAGGCCTCCAACTGCACTCTGCACTGCCAACGACAACCCTCTGTGCTCTTCCAATCAGCCAGTTCTCAACCCACTTCACTGTCCACTAGTCTATATCACACCTCCTTAGCTCTGTTATAAGGATGTCATGGGGGACAGTATCAAATGCCTTGCAGAAATCAAGGTAGACTACAGCCACCGCCCTCCCCCTCTCCATCTAGCCAGTGACATCATAGAAGGCCACCAGGTTGGTCAAGCATGACCTCCCCTTGGTGAACCCACGCTGGTTACTCCTGATAACCTCCTTTTCTTCCAATTGTCTGGAGATGGCATCCAGAACAAGCTGTTCCATCATCTTTCCTGAGAGAGGTGAGGCTGACTGGCTTATAATTACCAGGATCCTCCTTGCCCTTTTTGAAGACTGGAGTGACATTGACTATCCTCCAATCATCAGGCACATCCCCCATTCTCCATGACCTCTCAAAGATGATAGATAGTAGTTCAGCAATCGTCTCTGCCAGCTCCCTCAGCACCCATGGATGCACCCCATCGGGTCCCATGGATTTACGAACATTAGCATTGCCTAGACGCTCACGTACCATCTCCTCCCTGACTGAAGGAAAGCCTCCCATTCCCCAGACTCTCTCACTAACCTCCAGGTTCTGGGATTCCTGAGGGAGAGCTTTTTCACTGAAGACAGAAGCAAAGAAGGTGTTCAGTATCTCTGCCTTCTCAGCATCCCCCATTACCAGAACACCCTTCTCACCTAGTAGGGGGCCCACATTCTCCCTAATCTTCCTTTTACTGTTAACATACTTAAAAAAGCCTTTTTTTATTATCCTTTATCACTTTTGCCAGATTCAATTCCAGTTGTGCTTTAGCCTTCCTCGTTACATCCCTGCAGGCCCTGACAACCTTTCTATATTCTTCCCAAGTGGTCAGATCCTTTTTCCACATTTTATGGACCTTCTTCTTCCCTTTGAATTTGTACATGATCTCCTTGCTCATCCAAGCAGGTTTCCTGCCACCCCTTCCTGATTTCTTGCTCAAAGGGACACACTGATTCTGAGCTTGGAAGAAGAGCTGTTTAAATGCTGACGAGCTCTCACAGGCCCCCTTACCTTCTAACACCCTAGCCCACGGGATAGCTCCAAGTAGGTCCCGGAAGAGATCAAAGTTGGCTCTCCTAAAGTCCAGGGTAGCAATCCTACTTTTAGCTTTGCTCCTTCCACTCAGGATCTTGAACTCCACCATCTCGTGATCACTAGATGATCTGTCCCTTCCTAACTCCTTATGTCCCCCAGCTCCCTCACTTTCAAGACTGTACAAGAAGCTGAGAAACTGTAATGTCTTTGGCTCCATACAGCACTGCTCAGCAGCAATTAAAAGATTGGTGTGTTATCAAAATAGTTTTTCTTCTAAAGCCAAGCTGTATCATCATACCAGATGCTATGAAGGGAAAATCATCTCTGTCCCAGCTGAAACCAGGACATTGCTATACCTGTTCCTTAACACATTTATTACTCTTACATTTGTTTATATAACAAATTGATTCTTTGCCATGAGCATGTGATTCACTAATTAAGTATAAATCCAGATCATCAGCCAGCAACTTAAACTGAAATCATTAGACCAGTGAACGGTCTCGTTCATTATTAAGCACTGCTACTGTATTGTCTATAGTTACTGCAATAAACAGATTGGGTGGATATTTTACCCCTCTGCTGTATTACCCATATATTCAGTATGGCTCATGGTAGTTGAAAAGATTAGGAAAAAAAATGTATGTAATGACTTGACTGATGAGTATGGGTATTGAAGCGTGTAAGTGAATGTACCTGAGTTATATCAGGAGAGAATTAATCATCCAAAAGCAATGCCAAGTATGTTATTATGTTTGCAAAGTGCATACCCAAAACGAATGTTTTATTGGTAGGTTATGATTCAAATGTTTAGTTTGACCTTATATTACTGCTGCTTACATCAAATAAGTATTTTTTCTTCCTACAGCTAATTTCTTCTCCCTGAAATTCATCTATTAGTAGGTCATATCTTCTGATTATATTCTAATGAATATTAGTTCCCATTAGTCCATTTGTTGGTGACTTCATATTCTCCTTTTGCCAATTTAGGCTGTAGCTATACTATTAATGATGTTTCATTGTACTTTACTTATACAGGTAATGCTGCACAGTAGAAACTTTTAAATTAAGTGAATATTATGCAAATGCATGTGTCAGTATTATTCCATTTCTAAAAAATATGTGGAAACAAAGTTATGCCAAAACTCAGATGTTTCAGAAGATATGGGAAGAACAACCTGAATTGAAAAATAAGAGGAAATAAGAAAGAGATGGTTGAAGTCTGGGGGTCAGAAGATGGAAGCAAAATCATTGAGGGCTGCAAGGGGGAATATATGGAATGATTGTAGCAAGATGGGGAAAAACAGTTGCCTCAAGAACAGTCGTGGTTTAAAATCTTTGAGGAATAGGCGAGGATTTGTGTTTGTTGGCTTTATTAGTTATGTAAGAGGGAAGAATGTGGAAAGAATAATGGTTATATATGAAATTTAGAGCTCCGTAATTATGCGATGTACTATTTTTACTAACACCATTGATAAAATAACCTGATAAAAAGTACAAGTTTATGTCTTAAATGGAAGTTAAGTAGTATTGATTCTACAGTATAGGATAGGAAAAGTACACACATTCAATTGTTGAAATTTCTTTCAAAAACATATTGTTTATTCAGTCCATCAAATACATGTATTAAAAGGAATGTACTGTTATATCAGAAGGTGCCAAAAGTTCTTGCATTTCTCATTCTTTGTGAAAAACTGACTTGGACATTGTATTTCATGGAAAGTTCAGTTAGCCCTAGATTAAATTCTTTTTGCCAGGACATAACAGAATAATCAAATTACAGAATCTCAAATTAAAAATTATAGATGAATTACAAACAGTATCTTTAAAATCTCAGATTTATAACAGGATTTAGAGTTGTTAAGTTCTCCATAACCAAGGGAAATTGTTACACAAGTGGTTTTTTTTTTTTTTTTTTGGCTAATCTGTGCCTTTATAAACACTTAACTGTCTAAACAATACATTTGATAAAAAATTCAAATAAAGTGACAAGGTTATAAAAGTAAAACTCTAATCTTTTTTAAAGAAAAAAGAATTTCACTCATCTGAAAAAAGGAAGTCACTTTCTTAGTATGGAAGCTAAGTGTAGATTTTGCAAGGTTTTGATTTGTTTTAAGACCATATCTCTACATTTGCTGCTACTTACTCAGCATTTATGACTTTGTCTACCAACAGAAACTATACCCATTAAATACTGTTATTACAGTCTTCATTCAGCCTCATCAACTTCTCCAAATGGAGCTGAGAAAACAAGAGAGGGAAGAAGTATGAAAGTAGATCTAATAGGAATAGATAGTGATTCACAGTGTTTCATAGATACCATTAAGATAACAAACAATGTATTCTCGATGAATAAATATGGATTTATAAAAGCCTTCCAGCTTATTCCTGGTGATAGCTTTTTAAAGTATCAAGAACTAAGGCATACATTTTCTTCAGTCAAGAATGTACAATGCAATTGAGGGGGCATTAATGTTCTAAGGCTTCATTGAATATGTGACAGTCAATGAAAATATCTCTCTTTGACCATGAATTGAGAAAAGATTACCAATTTTATGAACTTGCTCTGGCTGATATTGTTCACTGGATGTTTCTGTGTGACTCGATTAACTTCAACAAATGCAATCACAGTAGGATTGTGTGCGTATAAATGAAGCAAAACAGGCATAACTGGTCAAATGCAATTTTTTCCCCTTTTGTTACCTTGGATGCATTCCAGTTGCATCATGGTCAGTATAACAACTCATTGTTCTTCTTTTGTAGTGTTCATGTGCTTTAGACTAATGTGTCCTGTTCCAGTTCACATGGGTTTTTATAATCCCTGTGACTACAGGAAAATTTGGAAATGTTAAGTTTATGAAGGAATTCTATCATGTATGTTCAGAACTCATGCCTTACATCTATCTCACTTCTGTGTTTCAACAGAAACAAGGTGCGGCCGCACCAGAGCTGAGTACAGGGGGATGATCACCTCCCTGCTCCTGCTGGCTACACTATTTCTAATACAGGCCAGGATGCTGTTGGCCTTCTTGGCCACTTGGGCACACTGCCGGCTCATGTTAAGCCAAACATCAACCAACACCCCAGGTCCTTTTCCTCTCTACATTCTTCAAGCCATTCTGCCCCAAGCCTATAGCATTGCATGGGGTTATTGTGGCCAAAGCGCAGGACCCGGCACTTGGCCTTATTGAACCTCATCCCATTGAGGGATGATCCCAGCTGTTCAGCCTATCCAAATCCCTCTGAAGGGCCTCCCTACCCTCAGGCAGTTTGACACATCCTCCCAACTTGGTGTCATCTGCAAACTTACTGAGGGTACACTCAATCCCCTCATCTAGGTCATCAATAAAGATATTAAACAAGATGGGCCCCAGTACCGACCCTAGAGGAAACTAGAAATTTTAGAAAGATTAAGAATAAGAAGGAAATTCAGGGAATACTGAAATAACTTGGAAAAAGTTTAGCTGTTTAGCGCAGGTATTATTCTCTTCAAATCTACATTCCGAATACTTTACATAATTCTTTGTTTTAAAATGGAATTTAACTTGATGAACTTTTAATTTTTACAAAAGAAAGGAAAATCTAATGCTCTCCCATCTGCATGGATCTAGGCTTGCAGGGAAAGAACTCCACAAAGGAGTAATCCCTAACAAAAGATCATTCCTCAGTGCCACTGAGCCCTAAAATGAGGACTGAGGTGCAGAGCCAGACTCCATCCCTTCCAGTCACACAGGTGAATGGCTTTCACCTGTGCTCCCAGGGCTGACCAGATCTTTGCTTCAGTTGCTCAATCAGTGGTTTGGGCCATGACTCAGCAGTCCCTAAACAGAAGCCTAAAAATATTAAATTGTTTTGTATAATAATATATTTTAAGATTTCTGGATTTTAATTAAACCATAAAGCGTGCTCATTTCTTAAAAATCATAAACTATGATTTTCTAATTAATCATAAACTATGTTTTCTCATTAAAAGAAAATATCTGAATAAATCAGTAATGATCTCTTACAAAACTTGAACTTTTTCTAAGGAATTTTTGAATGTCTATAAGAATATTTTCTAGCCTGTGCTGTATGAGAAGATAAACAGCATAACTGGAGGTACTCATAAAGCTACTGAAGTCAATATTATAACAAGACAAATTTGACATACTGACTGTCCTTGCATTGACGGAGTGTGTCTACATTTATCTTCTGTTGATCTTCACAAGATAAAAGAGAAATCCATATAGTCTCATGAATGTACTGCCAGTGAAGAGACAGTACAAAACACATAATTTCAGTGTTTCATGTTACTTCATCTTAGAAATAATTATTCTATGAAAAGTAGAATTTATTAAAGTATCTATATATTGGAAGTTGTCTTGGCGTAAAATGTTATATTAATCAGTGCAAAAAAAAAATAGTTATACACACAGAAAATTCTGTTTATGCTGGAAAAGTTTGAATATTTTAAAGAATTCCTTTTAAAGAATGTATTGTAGTTCTAATGTGAGTCAGTACTGAGTGAAAAATTTCATGCTACATCATATTTGCTAGGGAGCTAATGTGCATTACCTGTTTTAGCTATGTATATTGAGGGACTAATTGAGGGACTGTAGCTGTTAGATAATTTGTTATCTTGCAAACAGCATCAGAAGATGGAGAGACTCCTTCCATTAACCTACTTAAGTGCTAGATTTCATGTTCCCTCAGATGGAATTTAATTGGTAATAGAATATGTGATTAGGAAGTACTCAATCTTAGATGATGACTCTTGCCATTCATGGGCACATGAAGTAACCTTTTATAGAGTGAGATATACAACTGTACGGTTTTACATCCAATTCATGTAGAGAGGCACAAGAGGATAGAGCTGATTCTGTTAAGAGTCAAATGGAATTAAATATGAATAAGAAATAGATTGCTTTTAGAGATCTTCATCCCTTTTTGTTTTCCAGTCTAACATTTTACAATTTATTTTATATATTTGGGATTTTTGTTTGGTTGGTTTAACAGATTTAGGAATAATCAAAGATGAAATACTACAGTCAATTCTGTAGCACTTACGAAATATGTTCTTCACTGCCTTAAATTTGAGTGCTTCCTCCACGGAAAATCACATTAGAAATAGGCCTTTAGTAATTTAGTAACACTGCCTCAGTGTTATGTGATAAATATCTGTCCCATAAAAGGTGTGGTCTAAAAAGCTTGGATAGGGATGGGGTCAAATACAATCACTACAAAATCGTTGAAATGTGAGCACCTGCCCCTCACTAGATACAAAGCGCTTACATGTTGCAAAGCGATGCCTCTTCCTCAGTCTTAGTGTTTCCTTTGCAAGGATTTCTGTGCACTCCAATGTAGTTTTCCAAATGACTGAAGAGGTCGTTCTCACTGTTTAATGCTCCTGTTAGTAACTCAGAAGTTCTGCAGTTAAGATGCTATGAAAGGGAGAAGCACAAATTCAGGTTTGTGATTTCAACACTAAAATGTGTGCCAGCTCTTCTTAAATCTTCATAAAAAAACCTTCTTTAAAATTCAGGTCATTGAATAGTGGACTTTACTTCTGTCTTTTGTTTGTTTGTTTTAAAAGGAATTCTTCTGAAATGATCTCTTACTTATCTGAGAAAGACATAAAATCTTTTAGTCTGTCCTAGTCTCATGTGATGCATTGGATCAGAGAAGAAATTCTTCAGTACGAAGCACCCACTTTTGAAAGCTTCAGTATGCCAGGATTTCTGGACTTTCTTAGTCTCCCCCAGGTGAACATGCTTTCCTCTTTCTGTATCACAGTATCTTCATAGGAAAAGAACCAGGCTAAAGCTGATTGTTAGCTTACCCCTTCATAGATTCCTTACATTAAATTCAGAACAGAGGAAACCATTTGCAGAGGCTGTGTTTACTGAGGGACTGGAGATAATGTCAATATTAGGGAGTTTTACTTGCCACTCTCTAAATCAAAACAATTGTCTAGAAGATACTACAGTCATTAAATTAGAATAGCAGCCTCATTTTGGATAAAATAGTTGTGAACACTCTTTCTTCTTCTCCCTGTTGAAGTCTCTTCCAATTCATTTATCGGAGTCTACATAATGATTTCAGCTCAGATATATTTAATTTACTTCCTAGTATCTGGTATGCTGCTATATTTTGGATTTAGCATGAGAATAATGTAGATAATACAGTGATATTTCAGTTGCTCCTGACCAGTGCTTACACAAAGCCAAGGATGTTTCAGCTTCTCACACTGTCCAGCCAGTGAGGAGGCTGGGGAAGCTCAAGGATGTGGAGGGGGACAGAACCAGGACAGCTGACCAGAACGGGACAAAGGGATATTCTAAACCATACTGTGCCATCCTCAGCAATAAAATGCCAGGGGCGTTGACTGGAGAGCCTGCTGGGCTTCAGTTATAATGCACTGTCCAATATTTGTTTTCTTTATTCATTTAGTTGTTATTGCTTTTATTTTTTCTATTTTCTTTCACTTCCTTTCTTTTTTTTTCCTCTCTTTTTCGTTTATTTCTTTTCTTATTATCCATTCTTATTTCAACCCATGAATTCTTCACATTTCCTTGCCCTAGTTTAGGAAATTACAAGACTACCTTGAGGGCTGCAGATTCATAGATTCAAAAGAGTGAGCTGAATCTTTAAGGTTGGGAGGGTAAAGACTTTGTTCACCTCAAATTATTAACAATCTATGTTGGAAAACAGTTCAACTCAGTGTGAGATCCAAGGCAAAACATTATAGGCAATTCAGTGATTGGTGAGAGAGAAAAGGAGTGTCTACAACATATTTCACAGTAGACTACACATACACGTTAATTTCCCAGACTGTCATGGATTTCTCTCTGTGCATCACAGAGAAATGCATCAAATCACTCATATGTGTCTATTCCTGGTGTTGTAAAGTGTTTGGTTTCAGGTGGTCTGGCCAGCACTGAGGAGATAATATATCATGCTCCAAATAGAATGGTTGATAAAAGGCCTTGGTAGCACTACCTTTCTCAGTCTCCTGAGTAAGTTTTAAGATATGATTTCAGAGCAGAAAATTAAGTCTTATGCGCTTAAGAAAGCATGCACTTATGTTGGGTTTTTGTTGTTGTTGTTGACATTATATTTTTTTTCTTCAGTTCTATTGGATGTTAGCTACTCAATATTGTACTCATCAGTACTTAGCACTCTGACTTGGGAGTTGATTTATAAATGCAGTTAGGTGTATTTTTGGGGTGTTTCTCTGACAATTGAAGAATAACTGCTACTGGTACAAGAAAACGTTGCACTAGGAGTATCCTAGGACTAGACTGTAATGTACAGAATCACAGAATTTCAGAATGGTTCAGGTTGGAAGGGACATTTGGAAGTCCAGCTCCTCCTGTTCATGCAGACCTATCAGTTCCACAGGACCATGTCCAGATGCCTTTTGAAAGTCTCCAAGGATAGTGACTCCACCTTCTCATTGGGCTATGCCACTTAGTGTTTACACTGGGACAAAATAAAAGTAGATCTGTTTGATCTCTGGCTGCCATGTTTTTCACTTGATGGCAGGATATATATGTATTCTATGTAACCTGGATGATTTCTATGGAACTGATGAGTATGAAAGATGTGTTAAAGTAAAACTATAGTACCACATTCTTAGTGCCGCTCAGTTTTTTCAGATCAGTCTCTTTGACCAAAGGCTGTTCATGTGTTAACGATATGGGATGTTTGCTGACTCAGTGTCTGAGTTTCTGATATTCCTGCTTTCTACTTTCCCTTGTTTTCTTTTATCCTTCAGATACTACATTCCAACACCTAAGCCATATCTGTGTGCTCTGTTGACCTCTTATGACGTAGAAAAGTCTAGTGTATAATTGAGATCAGCAGGAAGAGAAGTCAGGGAAGACAAGGTATAACAGAAATAGCTGATTACTGCAATAAGTTGCAGAGACTGAACACATGCTATGTAGACATTCACTCATTTTTACAGAAAGTAATATTTTCAGTCTCAGTAGTGAATGTTAACGGATTTTATTTGTTTTACATACATATACATAGGTAAATATGTTCAGGATTTAATAAAGGAAAAATGAAGTTTTTTATTTTATAGAAATATTAGGTGTGCATTTCATATTACATTTTACAGTAAATTTTGATTTACTTTCATATAGCTCTGATCTGTCTCCCTCGTTTTAATGTGTCAAATTTTGTAATTTTTGATCTTGATGAGAATTTACTGCCCAAATTCCTAAACTTTAAAATTAAAAATTACCCCTGGGTGAGTTATGAAAGTCATTATTCTTTTGTGTAATATAAGGCTACTATTCACACTGGCAGCCACCTGATCATCTGTACTTTCCTGTGCTTCTATTCTTCTGGAAAGTTCACAGCTGATAAGCTGCTGTTAATTTCTCCAAGAATATTGTCACACCCAAAAAACGGGAAAACCTTACTACATATTTTGTGCAGTACAATATATTAATGGATTTTACTTCTGCATTGATGGTGCTTAATGTATCTCAGAAGTACAATTAAGTGTGTGTAAATGATAATAACAGCATAAAAATGCAGAGACTTTGTAGTCAACAACAACAAATTTGAAACTCTCTATAGTTTATTGTCTGTTTAAAAATATAAAAAAAATTACTCTGCTTTCAAACAATGTCTTAGTTAAAGATAAAAGTGTTACAGTCAAGGCATAGTTTTCACTGTGAATCACAGCATCCTAGTGCTTCAGTGCTAGGAGATCAATCATCAGATTTGTCAGACAAATCACTGTGCTGATACAAGAGTGGTGGGTGCAACACTGCACTGAAATTATCAGCTGCAGTAATGAAAGTGGAGATAAGTTTTCTAGTTCATCATAGTTAAGATTCATGGGACAGACCTTCAACTTATTTAAAGAAGCTGCAATTGTTGAAAGTAAAATATAATTGCTTTGAATATTGCTTCATTTTGAACCTTTTTTTTTTCCTAGGGGAAACAAATAACAATCAAACAAACAAAAACAACAAATGAGAAGCCCACCATAAATAAACAGCCCCAAACTGCTCAGACCCTATATAATTTTCCATCCAGTTTTTACATTTTTCTTATATCCAAGTTACAGTAGTTTTTTTTTGTTTTGTTTGTTTGTTTTATTCCCTATGCTTTTATTTTCTTTTGGTTTTTTTTTAGACTTAACAGCTTGTAATGGTAAAAGAAGGTTAATTGTTGTCTCTAAGGTCCAGTGTTCTGTTTGAGAACCTGGATGCAGACCCCCAAGCAAAGCAAAAGAGATTAAAATGTGAAGAGTTTTACCTCACTTTTTTCTTTTTTTTCTGAAATCTATTGGTAAAAGTCCACCCAACTGGAAGTTACATGTGCTTGAATTTCCATTGCAAATTATCATTATACATTGTGTTTTTCATACCTGACGCATACAGAAGGTAGGTAAAAGTAATGTATGAATTCAATTAATTATTGTGAGCATCTAATTTAATAAAATTAACTTAAAAAAAAAAAGATTGTATATATATATCATAAACTGTGCTTTCAAAGCTCTACTTTAGACAAAGACAACTTTGTTGCAACTGAATATTACCACAATGTTTTTTGTGTCAGTGCCGAGATGCTTCTTAAAGGGAATTGTGAGGTGAAGACTAATGATGTCCTTTTTGCCTTGAAAACTTACAGTAGTTATTTTATTGACTATTCTCTTTCCCCGAAAAGCTGTGTTTTTGCTGCAGTAAACAGCATGGTTGGAAGTGTCAGGACAAACATTGGAGATTAACTCATGATGAAGAATTAAGGTCAAAGACTATACAGAACACTCACCAGCCTTTCTAATTGCAAATCAGACAGAATTTCCACTCCTAACAAAGCATGCATGGTAGAAATGAAGCCAAAAGACATTCACATGTGTTGAAGAGCTTTGCTGGATCAGGACCAGAGAGGCTGGCCAACATTTGCCTGATACACTGATTTCATACTAAGTTACCATATGTTTATAGAAGACTGTTCTTCCTGGAATGCCTCAAAACTGTTTTATACTATAAGCAATATAGAAATAAATTGCTTTAGTCAGTTCTGCAGTACATTTGAGGTGTAGAATGCTGCAGTGGTTAATAGAGTTGAGCCACACTGTAAAATGGCTTAGGACAAAAGCAGAAGAATGCTGAATCAAATTAAAATTGCAAGGGAAAATGAAACAGGCAGCATGTAATTACCTGAGCTGAAATTTAGCCAGGACATCAGAATTAAAAGCTTACTCTAAGGATACTTTCTTGACTTTCTTAATAAATATTAGATGTGCAGCGTATTTCTAAAGTATTTGTTTATACATAATCACTTGAATTTATGTTGAATTTGCCCTATTACCTTTAAGCATTAGGCAACAAGTTAAGGGTCACTAAACTGCATAATTGTTATATGGAAAGGAGTAATATCTGCAGTCTCAAATTGTTCACACCCAAAACACAATATTTCATGTGACATGTAGAACCCAGTTGGAATGCAAGCTCCGAAGATCTGGTTATTAGAATCTTGATACAAAAACAATGTAAAATACTAACATATACTCTGCAGAGAAAAGCTATTGTAAGTATCCATGTTAATGCATTGTGAGTGTGTATGTCAATGTGGCAATAACAAAGTGCTTGATTCTTCCATCTAGGTGCAATCTTAATGGCTTCATCCTGATTGCAGAGACAGGTTTATCTTCTGTGTTGTGGTCAGAACAATTGGTTTGCTTTGTTGTTCTGGTCATAGAATTATAAAATCCTTAGAGTTGGAAGGGAGCTGTAAAGGTCATCTAGTCCACTCCCCTACAATGAACAGGGACACCACAACTAGATCAGATTGCTCAGTTTTGCCCAGCAGAATTCCATGTCCTGTTTTGCATAATCTCAGCCTCAGATTAGGGCATAACCACTAGCTAAGAGATTTGCCCATATCTGTAACACACTTTTTATGGAGCAAATACTACTCATTCTTTTTGGAAAAAAAGATTGTATGAAGCCAACTATAGGAGAGTCTGTCACAAGGAGCAAAAGTGATAAAGATTTAATTCACACTTCAGAAATATGACCACAGATAGGAAGTTCACAATTTTTTTACATGAATAGAAATATTGTATGTACATTTAAACAGTGGCTGTGAATAAATTCTGCAGTAGTATAATGGTAAAGGAAGAATGCAATATATATATGTATGTATTTATTTTAAAAGAAAGATGCAACATTTGCAGCAATTAATGAACCCCATCCATATTCATAACAATCCTGTGAAGAGTTTTTTCAAGAATTCCCCCTATATCTGTGCTTTTGAACTTCCTACAAGAGCAGAAAAATGGGACTGTTTTTCAGAGCAGTTCAAGAAAACATGCAAGTCTTGAGGATTCAGAAGCACTTGAAGGATTTTAAGTTACAGAAAATTTGAGGGTTATGGAGGAGAAAAGAGGACTGGAAACTTCTTTATGGTAAGGGTGATGGGAGTGCTGGAACAGATTGCCCAGAGAGGTTGTAGAAACTCCTATGGAGATATTAAAGACCCTACAAGTGCAACTTATTGTAGGGTACCTGTTTTAGCAGGTGGGTTGGACTCAATGATCTCTCGATCATCCTTTCTAAACCCTGCAATTCTGTGATTTTGTGATTCTGTGTAGTTATAATATTAACTGTGGTCATTGTCTAGTAATTTTGTTGAGAAAGCATTGTGAAGTTCCAGGTAAGAGAAGTTCAAAGCTGTGCGCTAAAGGCCAAGAGCCAGAGATGTGTTAGTAATTGGAGAGCATTAAAATCAGAAGTTGGGGTTCTTAAACAGTAGCTCTTATGTACATATAAATATAATCCTAGTTTGGCATTCAGGAGGTCCACACAAGATCAGCTCATCCCCTTCTCCCTGTAAAACACGGAGTTTTTAGGAAGTATATTCCACTCTGCTCTTCACTGTCAGGTACAAATCAAAGTTGATGTCCTAGTATTTCCTGTGACCAACAGTAATTAGATATGAATACAACCAAGGTACTATTCATAATGAGGGTAGAGATTAAAAAGAAGTAAGTGATTCTTTAAAACTAGAAGAGTTTACTCAGAGCACTCAAAAAATCAGTGAATAAAGCATCTGAAATTCAGAAAATTTATAGGATTCATTGTGAGCTCTGTTCAGCAAATTAATAGAGAGTAATTCCACCAGAAAAAATAGATACTCAAATTTAACATGTATATTGACTGTCAGTAAATTTATCTGATCTGCACAAGATTTTTGCTGGTAATTTCAATTGCTGTGTTTTCATTTTGGCAGGAGTATCTCTAGATATACATGGTTGAATTTTTCAAAACAACAAAAAAAATCTGTTAGTTAAACACAGTGGACTTTTTGAAAGTGACTTGGAGAAACTTGAAGCTGTGCGTGTGTTGCTAGTATCTTCCTTAGCCTGTGTCTGATAATCTACAACACTGGAAACAGATGAGAATTCTGTGGTATGAAACTAAATCCTGCATCCAGCCAGCAGAAAAGACCAGATCAACCAGCTGTGATCCATCCACTGCCAAGGTCACTGATTTCAACCAATTTGAAGGAGACAAGTAATTATTTTCAAATGTGAGTATGAAATACAGTAAACTCACCAAGAATCAGTGGAGCAGCACTATTTCCATTCATACTCCAGTAGTTTACATATGAGGAACTCAGTAGAAAGATGCTATAAAATTAGAAATCAGTTTTGCAGTATAATAACAAAATGGAACTCCTTCAGCTACAAGAGAGCATCCCATTGCTACTCAGTTGTATTTACCTGATTTATACATTTTTCTTTGGTCATACATTGTTTGGCTTTAGGATTTGTACACGCTGTGCTGCTGCCTGGCAGGCAGCTCAACACCACATGGCGGTTTGCTCACACTCCCTCAACAGGGATGAGGAAAAAGCCTGGAAACAAAATAGAACTCAAGGTTTGAGATAAAGGCTATTTATTAAGACAGAAAAGGGAAATGGAAAAAAAATACAATGACAACAAAATATATAAAATTTGCTCCAAAAGTAATGCCTCGATATATACACATGGAAGTTATAGCAAAGAGCATAGTAACACTGTTTGATAGAGCAAATTCTCAGCTACAGAATATTATTTTTCAGTGTATTTACCACAATTAGCTACGGATTTTTGCTACTGATGAACAAGAGCTTGGATGCATTGCTTGTAAAAATCTGCACTATCAGAGGTGATCCACTGTTGTTTCCACTGCTGAAATGCACCACCCACTGCATCTCTGTGTCAGCATCCATTGTTCTCTATAATCGTATCATCAATCTATATCACTGTTCCATCATTGGTCTCTATAAGTATTCATCAAGCATTGATGAATGCCAATGGGTGCCATTTTTTCTACATAGAACAATTCAGTTCCACACCTTCATTTCACATATACTTCCTTGCCAGATGTCAGATGTGTTATGCTGCCCCTCTGCTGCCATCTGTCACATGACAACAAAATGTAATGAAGCACTGTTGGGAAGGTTCAGATTCTACTGCCATACCACCAATATCTGTCTCTGATGTCATGGGCCAACATGATATAATAGGAGATGTTATTTTAGAGCAGACTTCATATTTATAGACATATTTATAGGCATTATTTTAATTTAAAATATTTTGTCCTAATTAGATGTAATAGAACAGCCAACATAATAAAATAAGAAATGTTACCCTTGGAGTAGCCCTCAAATATATATATATATAGGTACATATATACTTAGTACAACTGCTCTCTGACTGATGGCCCAGTGCAAGGTCTCATCCCATGCCAGCTGACACCATGCCAATTCCCAAGCAGTAGATGCTCCTCAGCCAACTCCCTACAGTGTTATGGCCTTTCAAATGGTGTTGTGGCATGGAATACCCCTTGGCCTAATTCAGGCACTCTGCAGTCTCTGTCCCACGTCCTCCCCCACACCATAAAGAAAGTGACTCTTCCCTGTTCAGTGTCCTTGCTTGGTCTTGGTTGTGTTTCCTTCACTCAGCAACAACCAAAACAGTAGTGTTCTGTCAGCACTGTCCCAGCTGAAGCCAGGAGAAAGAAAAAGACTACAGTTTGCTCATTAGTGCTTCTATAGTATTAGCAAAAGAATGATCTCTATCTGTATTTACCATTTTTGTAAAAGTAAGTCTTTCTTTTTTCTTTTTTTTCCTGTTTATTTTTTTACTTTTTAATACATAACTTTCCTGTTGAAAATTCTTCTAACAAAAGTCTTTTTTAGTCAACTAAAAACTTGACTCTCAAATCTAAATCACTGGGCATAATAATTATTAATGTAAAAGTATTGTGGATTATTGTATGTCTGTATCTGTATGTGTAAAGACTTTTAGCCTTACTACTTTTTCTTTTTTCCTATAGTGTGCATAGTCTTGTATATTTGATTAATATTCTCAAAATGGGAATGTACTTTCAGCTGTGAGAACTTAATGGCAATTCCATGTCTTTTATAGTAGTTCTCTTGGAAAGGATGAACAGATGTGAAATAGAATTCTTTAAATATTTGAGTCCTGGCTGGGTTCTCAGCTGGTGGGAATCAGTATAGAACTCTTGACTTTGCTAGAGAGATGCCAATTTAGGTTGATAGTAGATTAGATTAATTGTCTTTAACATAGAGAAATGTCTTTTGGAAAATTATGTTATTAAAGATTTGTAGGAACTAGGGAGAAGTAGGAAAGAAGAAAATGCTGGTAAGAAAATGAAACCTGCTTTCTTATTGCTGTCACAGAGCAGATAATTATCTGCTGGCTCACAGACTCAAAAATGTACTGTTACCATCTGTTTTGTGTTCTTATGTTGTCATTGTTGTTTTTTCTGTTATTAAATTCAGAAACCACTCATATATTACTACAAAGAAGCATCAATCTAACTGCAGCATCCACATCATATTCATTGCTTTTTGCAGTTGGTAAAATATATTTATTGGATTCTTAAAAGACTCTTTCATGTACTGAGCAGATGAAACACTGGTTTACTTGCAAAATTCATTAATGTCTTAATTTTCTTTCCGGTGTTATTTTTTAAGTTGGAAAACCCAATAACATTTCTGTGGGATGGACTGGTTCAGAACCTCAAGGGGGTATCAGTTTCCCCTTGGCCTGTAGAATAATTGTCTTTCTGAAGATGACAGTTACAAGTAATGGTTGTACTGTGCTCTTCCCTGAAAGATGCCTGTCATTCATTCAAACATTAACCAAAATGCCACTTGTCTCTGTAAACATGCTTTTTCCCATCTAGCTAATTGTGTTTTTATTTCTTTGCTTTACCTCAGTTTTATGAACTGCTGTTGTGATAAGTAGACATAGCTTTTTCTCCAGGGGAGAAAAGATTATGCTTGTGCAGAGTAATAGCTAATAAAATGAAGGACTTTGATATGGATAAGTTTCAATTTAGATGGCTGAAGCATGACTTTACAACAGTTATCTAAAATGAAGATTTCTTTGAGGAAATCTTTTAGGGATTCTCTGGAGGGAACCAAGAAAACTTAAGACTAGACACTGTTTACTGTTGAGTGAACATTGTTTCCAATCTTGTAGTCATCCCTTCCTCCATATCTGTGATTATCATAAAACAGTGATGATATTTGTGTGGGATACCATGTCACTTTTCTAGTATTCTGAATTGAGCAAGATGTATTACAACACATAGATACATTCAGTAAAACTTTCTTGCAGCCTTTTCTTGTCTTCAGCTGAACCTTCTACTGTCAGATCTTTGTCAACAAGAAGGCCCTCCTTCCTCCTAACACTTGTGCCATCTTTCCTTCTTTGCGTGTCCAATAGGACAGACTCAGATGACTGCCCAGTGAGAAAGAGGACCATCAGTACAAGCTGACATTTTTTAAAGTCCTGCTGAGAAGCACAAATAAATCTGTCACCATCTTTACTACTACATGCTGTGGAACTGCTGTAATCAATGGATTACAGGCTTCAATGGGAGAGCTCTAGAATTGCAAGCACTTATTTCAGAATGGTTACACCATTTAGAAAACATTTGTTTCTGCAGCACATGGGCAGCTCCTATCCTGATTCAAGATTGGGTTATTTGTATTTTTTTATGTCATATGTGTATTTATTTCAGGTTCATTGGACTTCTGGGATAATCCCCCAGGCAAGAGTGGAAAATCCTTGCAAAATGGAGACTGAAGTTTTGATTGTTTACATCCTGTCACAACGTTCATAAGATGGGAGAGAGACTGGAAGGGAATTAGGATGGGAAGAGTAAAGGATCCTTTACAAAAAAGTCCATATATTTTTAGGAGATGTCTAAATATTTTTTCCCAAAACTCTAGATAAAAGATGCCAGTAAGATGTCTGCCTAGCATTAGTAATGTACTGTCAGGCCTTACAGAAATCTGCTTTTAATCACTGTATACACAAACCAAATTTTCCCAGGTCAAGGTAGCCGCTGCTTGCCCATAGCCTAATAAGATCAAGAATTAGGCACTTAGAGGTCCTAGGCTGGACAGTGTTCTTGAAGTAATTTGAACTGAATTAAAACACAGATGATGCAATTGCTTTCCTTCAGAACTGCATTTGGAAGAGGTTTTTTTTTTGTTTGTTTGTTTGTTTTGTTTTCCTCTGAATGCTGATTGTCCTATGAGCAAACAAGATCTATCAGTCGACATGATATTTTTCTTCTCTGATGACATGATCCTGAAAATCTTGAAAGAGCCTAAAAATAGAGAACATGATTCTGTAATTCACTACCTGTACTCTATTATGAAGAATGTATGCAAGTAATACAAGAAAAAAAGAAAATTTTATGTCACCCAACTTAGTATTATAGTAAATAAACTCTCTTGCTGGTTGTCTTTCTGAACTCTGAATCATTAGTAATTTCCTGGGAGAAAGAACAGAAACTTCAAGAGAAACATCTGATCATAAACTCTGGATGATAGTGTGGCAGGTAAACTTTGACCAAGAACCAAATGCCCATAGCCCTCTTCTATGAAATGGGGAGAAAATAGAACGAAGGCAAGAGGATTTGCAGATCAAGATAACAGCAATTCAATAGAAAAAGAAAAAAGTATGTGTGCAAGTAAAACAAAAAGAGAAACACATTTACTAGTTCCCCGAAGCAAGGATAATTTTAACCACTTAAATGGAAAGCAGGTCCTGGACATATATACCAGTTTCTTGGGAAGGCAAATAGCACAAGCACAAACATTTATCCTTCATTCTTCTTTCACTGTGCTTTTACTCTTGGTAATAACACCATATAGTATGAGATATCCTTTTGGTCAGTCCAGCTCAGCTATCCCCTTCCAAACTTTGGCTCACTTCCAGCTTACATTTGAGGGGAGAGAGCAGCAGGATGAATGTGAAAGAGTGAAAGCCATGATAATCTGCAAGCACTATATAGAAATAGACAAAATATTGGTGTTATCAAGATTGCCTTAGCCACAAATCCAAATCACAGCATTGTATATAGGCTGCTGTATAGGAAATTTCTATCCAAACCCAGTACAGGGTGATAAAATGTTACTTTAGCAATAGGAAAAGAAAGTAGTTCTCATGTTTACTACATTTCACAGAGGTTATAATCTACAATGCAAGGTCATTCTCCCTCTTCTTTTCAAGTTCATGTATTAAAGGTTGAGATTTGTTCCATTCATTATGGTTCTCCTTCATGGGGATCTGACTCTTAAGTGTCTGGAAGTGCACTTTCGTCTCTAGCTTTATATCTGGCACTTAAACTCCAAAGGGCATGTGGCTAACATGAGAGATTTATTTCTTCATTCTTATTCCTTGTTTGTTTTTTTTAATTCATTCTTTCGATATTCCATTCCCAGATATCAGGCCTAGGAGTGCAACTCTCCTTTGAACTCAAGATTAGGTTAAAGATGCCAGAATTAGGCATATTTAAGTCTAGGTCTTTTCATGGAAGAAGGGTCAACTGATCAAAAGCTGCTTATCTACGGTTATTCATGGTATGAGAGTTCATGGCACATTTTATAACTCCAGAGAATAAATCAATTCTATGAGCCATTTATGTATTTTATAAATGAAAAGCATAAGCAAGCAAATATTCACTTAATGAGACATATTTCTAAGCTAATATGTTACAGTTTTATTAGATAATTAAAGATGAACAGTACAATGATCAAATAATGGGAACATTTAAAATTGAATCAATAAATCAGTCGGGCCCAATTATTCAGTTACTAAATTATTGCTTTGAGTAATCTGTTCAAGTTAAGAGCTTGACATGGAAAGAAACTGATCTCTGTTAGCTATGTCTTCAAAGCCTGACGAAGGTATAGCTTCCTTTCTGCTCTAGAACCCATCCAAAAATATTTCTCATTATATTCATTATATGTTTCCAACCTTAAACTAAAACCATCTTGCTTTCATGGAATTAAAACAAAACAAAACAAAAAAAACCATAGACAAGTAGAAAAATTCTTTTATTTCCAAGTGAACAAATGGAACAGGTTTCCTCCCTGGAAACACTCAAGTCCGGGCTGGATGGGACTTGGAGCAACTTTGTCTAGTGGGAGGTATCCCTGCAAGGGGGTTGGAACTGTATGATCTTAAAGGTCCCTTCCACTCCAAACCATTGTATTTGATGATTATATAAAAGTTTTAGGTGGCTGTTCTTCTGCTTGACAACCCTATAAGAATAATGAAAGCTGCTATTATGATTGAATGCACTGACTGCATAGACAGAGCATGTAACTTTTCCACCCACATCTAAGTATTCGATAAGGTTAAAAACACAGGATTTGATATTCCAGTAGGTTTACATGCACATCTTGCATCTGCTATGAAAATGTTTTTTGAGTTGCACTCCCAGCAAAACTGATGCATTTGCTTCTTGTTTAAGCTACAGCAATCTATAAAAAGGGAGAACTCAAACTTTCTGGGAGAATAGGATACTACTCATCCAAGGCTAAATCTGTCTATATTAGACAATCTGGACTATTGGACTATCAAGGTATTTATTAGACATCGTGATAAATTCACATATATCTTGTGTGTTTTCTTTTATCCATAAAAATGTTTTGTTGTAAATTCAGTAACGAGGAATTTTTTTCAGTATTTTTGCATCAAGCCATATATGTAGTAAAGAAATACTATCATATATATAAATATTCTGAACAATACTGCCTTTAACAAAGGAGAATCTAACCATCAATTCAGTGACAGTTTATTAAACTTCAGAAATCTTTTTTTCATACACTGATCTCAGTTGATAGTGCTTACTTAATTTCCTCCAACATGCACATATTTTAAATAATGTATCCACAAAACAAGTGTAACATTTATTTTCTGTAAGTCATAAGATTTTATTTCCATCTTCCCTTAGCTAAGAATTAATTGAAAATAATATTTTATATAGCAAATGTAAATATATGTGTAAATTTATGGTATTAAAATGTGTGCAGATAGTTAATAGGCATATAAAACCTTTCAGTATTCTGTTCCACATTTACTAGAAAAACATTTATAGAGCATATTTAATAAGATATCCCCTCTAGGAGAAAGCTATTTATAGTTATTTTGGACATTTCCATTGAACATCTTGAACTTCCTCTGGTCAGAATTATGATAAAACTAAGCATTGGCAATTATGCTAACCTAAATCATAGTTACTTTCTTGTCATTGTCCTAGAATCAACCTAGAAATATCTGTTTAAGAACATTATACCTGTTCTAGCAATTCACCAGTCTCCATAGTGTCTTATGAAACCTGCTGATTATTGTGTGTCAATTTGGGAAAATAGCAAACTGGATTCCATTAGAACAGTATCAAGATATAATGCAAAAGCTGCTTAGCTAATATTACTCTGCACTTTACAGAAACATATTTTTTGGGAATATTTTTTTTCCTAAGAGAAGTAAAAGCTGACTTGCCTATTGGGATAAGTAAGGTCTACTGAAACATGAGCAGTAGTAACCAATATTAGTTCAATGACATACTTCATGCTTCCTAACACTTCCAATTAGCATGGATCAGTAAAGACAAAGGTGTTGGATTAGGTAGTTTCCAATGAGGTGTTAACACTTGAAAATTAAATTTTGGTTAAGTTTGTTCAAAAAGAAATAAAGAGATTTAATGGCAGCTGCTACTTGTAAAGGGACCAATCATTCATGACTCAGTTGAGCACCCAATACAGTTTTTGGTAAAATTTGTTTGTTTGGTGGGAAGTATATTTATGGATTTTTCATGCTGATCTAATTGATTTGCGGGAAGGCTAACAACCCTATTTCCTGCACCTGGTTTGACAATTGCTGCCATCTGGTTCATTGGATTAGCAGCTGTAGTTCACAACTTCTATCAATTCAAACATGTTTGACAAGAGTTCTGCATCTTTGGTCTCTTCCAATTCATTTCCCTCTTTACATGCTGAAATCTGCAGAGCTTCTTCACTGCAAAACAAGATTTTCTTAATTTATGGCACAGGGATAATAGGATGATGATAATTATTATTCTAGTCTAGTTAGAGATGGAAAAAAAAAGACATGCATCTTTCCCACTGCAAACACAAGGGGATAAATTAACACTGAGAGCCACATCTGCATTTTATTTACTTCAGCAGAGATGAAGGGTGCTCAGTGTCTCAAAGGACAAGAACATTGATCATGAAGAAAATAAATGTAATTATCACGTTTTAGAAATTAGGATCAGGTCTACATGAGTCCCTGTTCAATGTCTCATCAGCCATAACACACTGACTCCCTGTCAGTTCAATAAATGTTTCAGTATGACTCTCATAATAAGAGAAATAAGTAAATTTGGACATGTGTCTTCCTTTATATGTACTGTTTTAGAAATAAAGCAAACTGCTCAAGGGATACACTGTATTGCTCTGAGGAGAAATCACAGACCTCAGTTCTCTTGTCTGTGAGCAGGATTTCCTTCAGTTTGTCATTTTGTTTTCAGACTACTCAACTCCACACTATGATAAGCTATAATCATGCAACAGTGGCCAATTAAATTGTCTTTCCATATGAGCAAAAAATAAACTTATCCTTTTGGGAGAATTACTAGTAGGGGTAGATATTTCATTAGCACCTATAGTGAATATATATTGATTATACGAGAGCTGGAAAAGGCACAGTGGAGGAGGAAAGTAATGCTATAATCATGCCCTGTTCTCATACCTGATTTGCTAAACTTTAAAATTTCTTAGTCCTATGAGAAAGCAAGTTAAAACAAAAAAATCAGTACAAAAAAAAAAAAACACCAAACCAAACCAAAACAAACAACAACAACAAAAAAACAAAAATAACCCCAGCACATTGAGGGAGGTGATCTAGCCCCTCAGATCTGTGCTGCTGAAATCTCATCTGAAGTACTGTGCCCAGATATAGTATCCTTGGTACAGGAGAAACATGGACCTGTTGGAATGCATAAAAATCAAGGCCACACAAATGATCCAAGGGATGAAACACCTTCACTATGAGGACAGGCTGAGATAGCTGGTGCTGCTCACTCTGGAGAAGAATTCAGGGAGACCCCACAGCACCCTTTCTATATAATGAGAAATAAGGGGACAGAATCTTTAGCAGTCTGTTGTGATAGGACAAAGGGAAATGGTTTCAAACTAAAAAAAAGAGAAATTTAGGTTGGGTATAAGGGAAAATTTTTTACAATAAGCATGGTTAGACACAGGAATAGTCTGCTCAGAGATGTAGTAGATGTCCCATCCCTGTAAATTTTCAAGGCTAGACTGGACCAGGTGCTGAGGAACTTCATCCAGCTGTAGGTGTCCCTGCTCATTGCAGGGGACTTGGACTAGATGACTTTTAATGGTTCCTTCCAACTCAAATGGTTCTATGTCTCTATAAATAAAGAACAAGAATCCCCACCCTTCATACGATGAACAGAGACACGAAAAACAGGCTTTCAGTTTAACTGGATATATCTTAGGCAGAAACATTTGTCCTTTCACTGGCTAAACACCATACAAGGCTTCTTCTTTTTTTTTTTTTTAATCAGTGTACTGCACAGTTTGGCTCAGCTGAGATCTTTCTTCCCTAGTGTATAATTTTTTAAGACATATATAAATGCTGTTGAATCCTTCACAAAATTGAAGGAGTTTATGGCATATGCCATAAAGCATATGGCATCATGAAGATTCCTGAAGACAAGTGAACGGGTTCCTATTTCAAGATGTAGCTTTAATAAACAAAATTGACCTACATCTCATTCATATTTACATCTGTGATTTTTCAAATATTAAAAATATCTTGGCCTTTCTTACAGGTTTGATATGTTCATTAGTTGTCTTTGTAACCATTAGATGAAAAAATAATGTCAACATTTGGCACTGTATGTACATGTACACACAAAAAAATCAAACAGATGAATATGGAAATATACATTTATAGTTGTACATAAAGGAATGTATGTAGAACCTTCTATTGACATTAACTTTGGCAGAAGCTAGGCTGAAAATATGTCAACAGAAGATGTGATTGAGCAAACAATGATGAAACTGCAATATATTATCAATTTGTCTGAGATTACTATATTTGTAGTAATATCAGTTATCAGTTTTCCATGCACAAATTATATCTCAAATATTTTCCAATTAAGCCTACAATGTTCAATTAAAAAATGATCTTGCTAAAGTATGAAGTGTTATACATGACCCATTAGTTCATTTAAAAGATTTGAATTAAGGTTTTCCAGTCACTGAAGAATAAACTTATTAGCAGGATAAGTTGCCAGAAATGAAAACTTGGCAATATATATTTTTACCAAATAATAAAGAATTCACATCTTGTGAGTGCAGGTACTTAGCAACCTTCCCTCCTCTTGCAGCTCACTGTCAACAGTCAGTTTGTTGAAAACATGTTAATTAGGAGTACTGCCATTTCCTGGGAGAGGAGGCTATCTTAACTGCCAACTAATATACCAAAAGCCATTGCTTCAGAACTATTTCAATTAGAAAAATAAGATAAATGAAAACTCAAGTTTTCCCATGGTGTATAGATATACTCTATTGCAGGATTTTATAAATTGCTGTGACAGATGCAGCAAAAACATCTCTATTAAAATTTGCATAGATTATAAATAGCACATTCTATGAATTCATATACTTACTCTTTTCCACATATTATAAACCAAACAGGATAGGGAGTATAACATTTCTCACATACAAAAAGATTATAGATTATTGCATAAATATGTATTATAGAGAAAAGTGAAACAGAATCTAATGTTTAGCTTTATTTTTTATGCAATTGAAGGAGAATATATATATATATATCCTACCATTCTGATTTCATGTTTACAATATACTTACTGCAAAAATTGACCTGTTCAGCTTAAAGATGAAACAGGAAAGTTATCCTCATGGGAAATCAATGGTGAAAAGATAGGCATTTAAAATCTCTTCTGTGTTCTTTACTATAAGTTTATCCTCATGAATCATCTAAATTCACGCCTTTCAAAAATGACAAGAGCAATAAGATATTTCTAGTCCAGTAGGCCTAGAGGAAAGGTAGTACTTAACATATAAGCACTACTCATTTAATTTAATTTGAAATGCAGAGATCCTTAATCATAAAGGGAGCAAGGCTTCTGGTATCATTGCAAATCCAATGAGATTTTAACAGAACATTCAAATCAAAATTTCTTTCTCGTGTGAGTTCAAGGATAAAATTCGGTTGATAGTTTCTTACAGGGAAGTGTTTCAATTATCCCCATTCTATAGATGTGTATGAGAGTGGTATGGAGGAGATCAAGATCTGTTGTTCAGCCAGGATACCCCAGCTTAGTGTCCTAATCAAAATAGAAGGCTTTCTTTCAGTCATATGCTTGTTGCGTTCAATAATTGGAAACTCACATACTGATGTCTGACCAGAGTATTCTTCAAGCACACCAGTGTGACTAAAATATATAGAAGTCAGTGGAAAAATAATTAATAACTTCAGAACACATAGTTTAGTTAAGAAATTTATAATTGTTGTGACTGAGACTAAAAAATGCAACTAATCTTTCTTTTAATCTGTGATAATTTTAGTCTTATTAAGTGTATTACACATTCTAAACTATTTCTTGTCTAATTTGCAGAAAGACATTAGACATTAGGTGGCTAACAATCCATTGGTATTCTTGTATTCAATACTTGTATTGAACAATCAGGGTATATTTACTAATTTTGACAGGAAAAAAATCAGTTGAAATGATTTAACTTCATGATTCATTTGCCCAGTTGAAATGGGTTTGCATGGCAAGGTTTTAGCAGTGAGGGGCCCTCAGGGTGACCTCTGTGAGCAGAGCCCAGCACTGCTCTGTATCAGAGCAGAACAGCTCCAGCATCTTCAACACAGACATTTTGTTGCCTGATCTGAGCCATGAGTGACACTGTATGTGGTCTAATAGAGCAGAGATAAGGAAGAGAAAATCTGCTGTGCAACCACAGCTGGGAAGAGGAATGAAGAAAATCATAGAATCATAGAATCATGGTTAAACAGAGAGATTGTGTAGGCTCATCTCTTCAGACTTAGAGCATCCTGATCTGATGGCAAAGCTTTTCTTGTTTTGGGAAAGGTTGAACTAGAGTCCTTCAGGACTATGGGATCCTGGACTTGTGTAGATTGCTGAACAAGTGATGTTGCCCAGCATTGCTGAAAACATGGTAGATATATGCAATCCTTCAAAATTCTTATTCATTTCACTTTATTAGAAAATAAAAATAAAAACAACATATACACCTGGGAAATTTCCATTCAATCCATTGCAGTCAAAATCTCTCTAAGGAACAAAATTTTAAATACTTCAATATTTAATGTGAGTGATGGAAATCTCTAAGATTTATAGATCTCCTGCTGAGACTGTAAGAAGCACAGAAATTTCCTTTTGAAATCTCATCTAAATCTTCTATCACAAAATATTAATGAAAAATGGAGATGAACCTGATATTGAAGACTTAGTTGTCATTTATTCAGTTGTCACCCATCTATTTCTTTCAGTTTTAATAGTTTTACTTTTTTTTATTTATTTTTATTCTGAACTTCTTCCATCTGATTCATATGGGATTACACAATTCATCTAGCTTTAGAGTAAGTAGTCCAAATATGAATTTCTGATTCCTGTAAACCTGTTGTGGCCTGCTACATCACATCTGCTGTTTGTGAACTGCAAATGTTCCCTGCAAGAACATATAGTGGTGTAAATTTGTACCAATAAATAAACAGAAGCTACAGAATGAATAGCTCTATATTTTTCTTTCATCTATGGTAAGTAGCAAAGAGAACAAAGATCAATAATCCCTATATATATACTTTTCCATGTGTACACTTTTAAAGTTTCAGTACTTCTTCGCATTGATTTTGTGAATTTGCCTTGGCCCCTCTACTTCTCATCGCTTATTGCTTCTGGAGGGAACAGACTGTCTCAGCATGCTCTCAGCATGTTTCTTCCTCTCCATGCTTTTTTGTGTGCTTGACAGCTTTAACTGGTACTTTGTGGGTGGTCTGATCTCCTCTAGCATCTTTAAAGTTGAGAGTTTTGACGTCATGCCAGGCTCGTAGGTGGCATGTAGTTCTCTCCAACCTTGTTCCTTTGAACACTTTTTCCATACTAAATCAGTTCCCTCTTGCTTCTTCTATACCAACCTCATTTGATGCCTTATAGTCAGATAGATTAGTATCATGAAAATAACCTTTTTACTTTCCTGGTGTTTATACCAATCTATATGTTTGCGTGATTATTAATATAAAGGATTGGAGGGTAACTATGTGCAGATCATTCAGTGACTGAAGAATATTTTTGTTGCATGTGCATCTGTACACTTCAGAAATGTCCTGTGATTCTGTACGTAACACTGACTAATTACTGCAAAAGCACCTATTGTTTGTTCAGAATTAAACTTCATCAAATTTATGTTGAATGCAAGCATTCACCAGTTTTTACTCTGTAGAAATTGGAAAGGAAGGAAAAATGAGTTCTGAATTGGACATTAAGAGAAGTCATTATTGCAAAATGGTGTACAGCAGAACAACATACAAATATTTCTTGTTATGTATCTTAAATAGGATAAAAACAAAATTCACATTTTTAAATTATCAGGTTTTTTTTAAGCTAGTACAAGTACATATCATATTCATATGAGAGAGACAATGTATCTTACCTTTGAGATGAGAGAGACACAATCAAATCAAATCACTGACACAGAGTAGAGAGAGGAGGCACCTTCACTTGCAGGAGGTGTTGTTGCATGTCTCTGAGTGCCCCTATACATTAACTGCAACTTGCTCTTTTGAGTCATAGGCAGACTGCTCTACTTCAGGCAAAAGTAGAAATACAGCTTGAAAAGAATTTTTCTCCTTCATGAAAGGCAGCAGACTGCCTGGATCTAGGGTGTTTTGAGAATATAATTCTAGTTGGTTTTGCCTCAATAACTCTAAGCATCAATAACATTGAATTATAGAGAAGGTGTATTTACTCGTCAGTTATCCATCTACATCATTATAACCAAAGCTAAACTCTAGATAAAGTTTGATGTTTATTATCTTCAAAGATAATGTAGGAAAATCACATGGAAAAAAGTTTAGCAGAATATAATTCTCGCCCCTTAAAATCCGCAGGAGTAAAGGAAGAACCTTTCAAGCACCATTTCCTTTGTCAATATCTAGTTTAGTATTCCTTGTAGCCAGCAAGTCCTAGGCTTTGCTACCACCTCTGTATGTCCATGCTGCTCCACATGCGTTTCTCCTCACCGATTCTTAGACTTCTGCTATTACCTTACCCTAAGTCAGCATTTTTAATCTATCCTTTTACAAACCATCCTGGTAAAACTGCTAAAGTCATCTAGTAAAAACATTCTGAACTGTGAGCAATCATTACTTCAAGTACCTTACTAAGAGCATGTAATTTTCCCAGTGCATGCAAATAAACTTTGCTATAAATGGTGTGTTTTCTTGTAAGTATTGTACCCTTATTGGTTAGGCTAATTTTCTGCCATTCTTGTAAAAATGCAGAGGCAGCAGATATGTAAGAGGCTGAGGTGAGTACACGGGTCTACATTATGAGGGTTATAGTTAGTGGATTTTCAGAAGTGGTTTATGTTGCTATTGATTTCTTTTTGCTCAGAAACAAACAAACAAACAAACAAATACTTCTTTTACTGCTCTCTGAATAACAGGGTCATGCAAAAATAGTGATTGACATAAATTTTTAAATTGACAAGCTGTAAAATTTCAAAGGTGTTGCCAATGCTGTTAACTCACTTTATGATAGTGTGAAAATGGGTAAAAACAATGTATAAGGAGCAAAAACATCATAACTCTTCATTCAGAATTTCTTCTATCACATAGAATAAAAATGAAATTTAACTGATTTCACACAACTAGGCAGAGCTGTATTGCTTCAAAAAAATTTAATGATCAACATGGTATTATGTCAGTTCATGTTCCAATTCACAAAATACTTTCAAAATGATCAGGTCTGCCATCAGTACAATAATGTGTTAAATATGGGTTTTATATGGGTTTCTATGCTGAGTTTAAATTATGTACCTTGCATCCTGTTTATGAAAACTAAAGCTGTTTTATGGTTCCTTTCTCCCCCCAAACCTGAAGAATCTATTTGAGTGGAGTGAGCAATTCACTTCAACTGGGTTATTTGTGTTGTGTGGTGTTACAGAATCACAGAAGCACAGAACAGTTTAAGTTGGAAAGGATCTTTAAAGGTCACCCATTCCAACTCCCCTGCAATGTATAGGGACACTTACAGCTAGATAAGGTTACTCACAGCCCTGTCCAGTAGGACCTAGTGGTCTGCAGGGATGGGACATCCACTACTTCTCAGGGCATACCGTGTACTTTTTCCTTATAAACAGTCTAAATCTCTGCTTTTTAATTTTGAAACCATTTCATCTTACCCTATCACAACAAATCCTCCTGAAGAGCCTGTCCCCTTCTTTCCTATAGCCCTTCTTTAGATACTGAGAGGACATTATTAGGTCTCCCTGGAGACTTTTCTTTTCTTATCCTGATTCTGTGATGGTAACTCATAATGAAGAGCTCTTTAAGAGAATGGAATCCTAATAATGTCTCTGGATCAATAAAATTAAAAAAAAAAAGTCACAGGACATTTTCTTCACACATTATGTAACATGGTCCTGAGAATATATAACCATGGGCAATGTTTATTTTGTTGACAGGACTACTCTTGTGAGATTGTAAAAGAAAGCATAAGATCTCATATGAGTTTTGCAAAGTCAAAAGAAAAGTAATTTTTGCCTGAATTCTGCAAGTTTTTAGAATTCAATGAATTGCAGATTTATGTCTTGTTGGAGTAGGTTTGAACAATGGCTCCAATTCCTGCATTGTTTTTATCACTCTATAAAAGCCAATCTCAAAGGTCTCTTCCAGCTGATTCTTCTGAGCCCAGTGGATTCAGAGAAGAAAAGTAACAGAAGGAAATTAATTTTTATATGCATAAAAGGCCAAGAATAATTTTGGTTCAATGTGACTGGGACCTTCAAAATAAAATATTACCATATATATAATTATAGTACCCCTTTCAGGAATTCAGCAGTCATTCTAATCACATTTTTTTTCAGCTTCAGGATCCTCTCTTGGGGTGTTAAGAAAACCACTGTATAACTGAAAAAAGGAGTCAAGCATGAAGGCTACAGTTGGATAGATGGTGTGATATCTTTGATGAACACAAAATAAATGACAAGTTCACATTAAAGATTATAAGACTACAATGCAAATAATTGAAAGGAAGATGTATCACAGAGAAAAAAAAAGACTGATACAGAAATGTTAGGTCAGAGGTCCTATAAAGTATTATACAAATAGATGCATATACAGCATGAGGTCAAAATTAAGTAATATGGTAGTTAAGATTTTCACTTTAAAGAATTTTCATTTTAAAATCACCATATGATTTTGACTGAGGAAGAGATTATGAAAGTATATATATATATATTTATTCAATACAAAATTAAATGGTATTTCATACTGAACATGATTCAAAAAGCACTAATTGTTGTTTTTCTTCCTGATTATGGCTACATTCCTCTTCATAATCATAATCCCTTTAAAGCATTTCTAAGATTCTATCCTGCCCCTTCTTCCTCTGATCTTTATTCCCCCATTCCTCTACTTCCTTACTTCTTCACATACAGATGCTAAAGAAAGAGAGGTCCACATTTAAAAGGGACTTCCTATGAAATATATACTTTATGTGTTCATAGCCTTCTATTAGTCCTCTCCTCCCTTACTTGCCAGTTCAAGTTCCTAAAAGGTTTTGTACAAAATTAGAATTAGAAATTTTAACTACGTCTTTTTTTTCTAATAATTCTCCCTCAGGAATGTGGGAAAATGATCCCTATTAATTTCTAATTCAAAAGGAATGTTGAAGAACTTATATGACTTTTTATTTCAGACAGTTCTTAATGTTTGTTTTCTCCACTGATGACCTTTTATCTAATCTTTATCTATATCTCAAAAGAGAAGAAAATTTTTGCTTATGTTCAAACTAATATGTATTTTAATATATGGGAGAAAATACTACGTGATTCACATAACATAGATGCAATATAAATTAACAGGAATATCAGATACAGAAGGTAATGCTTCACTGAAGACACATAGAATCCAGTTCCAGTTCCTCATCACTCTCTGAGTAATTATGAGTAATTTCCTCATATATTCAAACCTAAATTTTGTCTTGCATTAAAGAGAAAAAAGAGAATAAAAAAACCATACTGTTAAGCAGGCATACACTGTTTAGAAAGATCAAAATGTCTCAAAGTCTTCCATTTCTTTCCTCTCTCAAGGTATTTTCAATCCTTCATATTAACTTAAGACAACACAGAAAAAAAAATGCTTCCTTTTTGAATTATTGAAGATGTAGTTTTAACTGTGATAAACACAAGGGAAAATGTGGTTGTGGTAATAATACTGACCGATGTTACTAAGTGGCAGCAAAATCTTGTCTTAATTTTTCATATTATCTCATGTACACATGAAAAAAATAAATACAGAACGTTTTCCAAGAGCCAAATAAAGTGCTCTCCACAAATCTGGCCTGAGTGATTTTTGTTCACCAACCCCGCATTCCTGTCCATGCCCTGGGGAAAGGGAAAAAGGGCAGGGAGAAGTGCCTAAAAACAAAACAGCAACAACAATCCGAGGACAAATGCTAATTTAACAAAAAAGATATCAAAATAACACAGTATAATAACACAGTATAACACGATATAACACAGTATAATACAATATAATTGATGCTGAAGCTAATAAATAAAATGAGAGAGAGAGTTCAAAAACCAAAGGCCTTGCTTGCTCTAAATCTCAAGGTGAGATGGCTAGGGAGTACACACTGCTGATATGAGCAGAAAGGGAAAAAATAAAAGGTCTCTCTTATGACCTATGAACAATTTTATCTTTCCCTCTGAATGGAAAACAGAAACAGAGCAGTGAACAGTCCTCTGGGATATTTAGTTCTTCTCTTCTGAGACAGATATACTTGGAGCTATCAACAATCCATGGATCTGGAGCATTAACTCTTTAACTCCCATTACACTACATGATGTTATGATGTGGGATACTTATCATAAAAAATAATAAAATCGCTCCTAAAAAAATAATAATTGCACTCCTAATTCCACATCATCACATCATGTTTAATATATATATGCATTGTGACTCAGTGATAGCAAAATGACTAACAGCTTGCCTTTTCTGAAATAACATTTAATCAAATAGTGTAAATATTACTCTGATAATTCTCCGTAGTAATATTAGCATTTAGATTTTGGGCTAAGTTCATGTACATTTGGATCCAGTGTTCTAGTTACATATATGTAAGTACTGAGATGTTTGATATTTGAATGTTCTTTTGCAAATAGTAAAAATTGTGAGATTAGACATACTCCATCTACACTAATTTCCTGTGATATGAAATATAACACAATTAACAACTGGCCATAAATAATTCTCAGAGCATAAAGAAGACAATAAGCAAAATAGAAATGAAAAACAATGAAAAAACAATACAAAATATATCATCATACATTTAAAATTTAAAAATTTAAAATAATCTGTTTCGGAGATGATTTAGAAAATAGATTTAAATTAGTTGGTTAGACTATTATTAGTTTTTATATAAGCTCATCACAGTACAAACTATCTCTGATTTCATAAAAATTTACCCCTGTAATGCCTCTGCATGACAGAGGCCATTGTACAAATCCTTTTACACCAGTAAGCTTAATTTGAGATCAGTTAAGAGCCATTTTGAATAAGCCTTCAGTAGAGGCTAAATGGAAAAATTTTAGCGGAAATGAATATGTATGTATACTCCAAAGAAAGCTGTACTTCAGTTGCCAGGGTCTGATGTTCCATCCAAAATTTGAGATTAATAGGAAAGCTCAACATCATTTACAACACATTACAAAGTTGAATTTCTAGGCTGGGACCTTGGAATATGATCAGGCACTGAATAGAGGGCTGTCTAGTTTCCTTATATGACTTATGAAACAATAAAGTATTAAACTGTGCTTTTAGCTGCGCTTCTTTGAAGGCATCATCCTCAACTGCTACAGTCCTTTGTTCACTGTTGTTTTTATTTTTAATGCTCATCCTTTAAAAGTTCCTTATAGAGTTTAAAATGTCTTTCATTGTAAAGTGTATCATATGAAGAAAAAGGAAGAAGAGTTTAAAAAATAATTTTGCAATTTTGGTATTCAGCTTCCTTATAAAAGCCTAACATTAGCACATTCACTTGGAATGTAGGGTGAAATATTAAAACTGAACTTTCTATATTAAGTTTGTTCAAAGGTCAAATTGCTCAGGTGAGCTCAAGTACATTAAGAAAAATCCAGTTCTAGATTTTACCTAGGCCTAAGCTGGCTAAGAAATCCCAGATGGTAAATGCCAATGTGGAGACATATGTAGGAAGACAACACTACAAAGCCTGCAGGAAGGTCACATAAATAGGACACTCTATGAACAGTAGAAATTAGAAAGTATATTTTATAGGGAGTTTTCCATTCTACAGTGCCTCTAATATTTTTGTAAGCACATTCCGTATCTCTTAAAATTAAAATACATAAAATCAACATATTTTACGTGGCAAAACTATTTCTATTTTTTTTAATAATTTTACGAATCTTTGTTATTTTTTCACTCTGAAAGTATAACCCTTTATGGTTGAAATTATGCACTGAGCCGAATGAAATAACTGAGATACCTTTTATATTACACTTCATTATATTAGATAATGCAGTTATTTTTACTGGATTCAAACCACCCACAAATAAATATTAGGCCAGAAAAGCTCAAATGTCACTTTGTTCCTTGTCTAAGAAGAATATCTTTCACAACACTTGTTACTCAAAAGGATATAAATGAGGTTTTAGGTGATGTTGTCTGTCTTCTTCTGAGTGAATGCAAGTCAAATATTTTTAAGGATAGATTGTGGAACCGTGACTTCAACTAAATTAGCAATTCAAAAGTTTTATAACTCTGAAACATTTTCAAAGTGTCAGACACCATCTTTTAAAATTAGTTGTCTTGCCAGTCTGTGAGTTGGTGGTTAAGACACTCTTCATCAAAGGTGTTGGCTTATTGCAAATTGAAATGAAAAAGTTAAGGAACATAAAATATATCTTCAGAAAAGAAAAATGGGTTATGTATCCTTTTGAGAAATGAAACAACGTGTATAAATATGACTAGTTATCTTGACAGAAATGAATTTCTATTTCACTCATTTACCTACAGTAAGCTGAAATAAGTGTCTAGTATCTGGTGTAAAAACCTCTTAGAGCCATATTATGCAATTTTTAAGGGTACTGAATAAAAGCAGTACAAAACCAAACAGATGTTTGCTTCTGGTCTACAGCAAAGAGTACAAGGTTAAAAATATTAAAAAGGCACTTTTTTCCTTATAATGAAAATAAATAAATAAATAAATAAAATTTAATTAGATAACAAAGCCAAGAACCATTCTCTTTGTCCCTGCTCACTAAAGAGATTTCAATAAAGAAGTTAAATTTGACAATTATAGATTTATATATTAAAAGTTTTATGTAAGTTTTTTCAGATAACTTGACCATTTATAAAGATATATGTGTATATATATAAACATATGCAATAAGAAATTTATATTAATACATTAATGCAATATGACAATGATATTGAAATGACTAGACAGATTGCTGTGTTAAAACTCACATACATTATTAGTCTGTGTAAATGCTTTGTCAGAAGCAGTATTCTTATGGTCATATATTGTGTTGTTTTGCTTTGATTAATCCAAAATGGTATAGAAATAAAGCACTTTACTAGTTATGATGTCAGTGTATGCTTCACTGAGAGGTTTAAATAAACACCACAACACTATTTAAAACAGAGTGCAGTAAAGAGTATAGATTTTCAGAAGTTCACAACTCCACATTTTTATGGTACTTCCATCCTCTGTACAAATTAACCTGAAGAAATCTGAGACTTCTTTGGATTGCAGACAATTCCACAAGTATTTTTGACCACAATGTTCCCCACCCTTTGGGCAGCAGAATTTCTGCTCCTTCAGTGCAACCTCCGTTCCTGAACGTGTTCTTGAAAGTTTGATGTAGCATCATTCCTCTTCTTCTCAAAACTAATTTATAAAGTACTTGTCACGTTCTTCCATCAGATTTTCTTTTGGGGTTTTCCTTGGTTCAGATGCATTCCAGAAGATATAACCTCTTCCCTCACCTTAAAAAATGTACTGCAGTTGAAAACTAGATGACTGACTACAGCATCACCCAGGCACATCAAAGTCTGTGATGAATTTTGACCAAGATAGCAATCCTGCTACAAAGTGGGTAAACTGTAGGATACAAAACTAGAAGCCACAAGGTAGTGAATGCTGGTTGAATCTAGATTTTCAGAAATCCATCCACTTAAAACCTTATTGAGTTTTTTTTGTTTTGAACTATCCCTCTGCAGCATAGAGTTGTCATAAAATTCTCCCCCTGTTGCTATGTATGCTTATCTGGTCTATAATACTGCAGAACACCATGTATACTGGAGACATAACAATTAGAGTAAGCCATCATGGAAGTTCAGGAATATGTACTTGTACTTGTCGCTTCTTGTCACTCATGATGCCCTGCAACCTGTCCTCAGTACATGATGTAATATTGGCTGCCTTTTACCAACACTGTAGTCATTTTGCCCAAAGTAGTCCAGAGCATTCTGTTAAGCCACTTCAAATAAAGCAAAACCATGTGTAGCAATTAACTTTAATTGTGTAATTGCATTTTGTGTATTTGAAAGGAGAGGAAAGAAGTGGATTGTTAAATTTGTGTTTAGCTGAAAAAGAATGTTGTTTTCTTTCTACGTAGCTTCCTGTCACTGGTATGCAACATAGCAGAGAGTCCAATAACTAAACTGCTGCTGCTGCCCTTGATAGTGTCATTCAAACTCCTTCTGAGGTTCTCAACAAAAGAGACACTGAGCTGTTTGACAATTAGATTTAAAACGCACAGAGGAAATAGCAGTCCATAAAAGTGAATGACATTCTCAGAGTCTACTATCTCTTTCTTCTGAATGGAGAAACAAAAGGACGACTGCAGTGAGGAGAGCATAGTTGTAATTAACTTGTCATTTGTATTAATTATACAATTTCAAGCCTGCATCCTTCTACAGTTAAGGTCATAGACTAAAATTCGCGTTCAATTCTTGTTTCTCTTAGACTTCTCATGGGATTTTGCTCAATCAATTTATTTTTAAGTGGATGTATTCCTTTTAATGTTAATGGGAATAATAGTATATTTTCCTCAGTAATTTATTTGAATTTTCAGTTCTGCTTTAGTCTTTTTTAGATTATAAATCATATCTAATAAGGGACTTTAAAATAAACAAGTAAATAGAAGCAAATAAACAAACAGAAAACAATCCACTTTAATTAACCAGAAAATACTGAATTTGGAGCAAGAAAATTTTTATTACAGGATTTTCCCAACTTTACTAGAAAATATTTTTAAAAATTAATTAGAAGTGTTTATAAGGTTTCTCAATTTCAGTTCAATTGATATAAAATACATTTTTTTTTAATCAGACACACAAAATTTTTTCCTAATTCTTCAGAAAAATTTTTCATAAAGAAAATTCTTCATTTTCTTCTGAAAAGCTATGTTGGAAAACAATTCATATGAAGCTCTTACGTTGTTTAAATGAGAAAAAATCTTTCTTTTTCACTTTTGAACTTGTTGCAGATTCAGTATTTCACCTGTGATATTGCATTAAATTATGATACAAATAAATGGATAAAGAACAACCACCTAAAATAATATATTCTTTACACTGAATTGGCGTAATTTGTTAATTAAGTGGTAAATGTTCTACATTAAAAAAAAATATCAATTTTTTGGTGATTCAATTTTCATAAGAAACCATTCAAATTGCAACTAATTTCAATAGGGTTAGTATCAGCAAAATTTTGCCATTTTCAAGACATCTTGGAGAGTGTTGCTGGGAATCACATATACTGGATGAAAAAACAAAGAAAAGAGACATGAAATAACAGCACAGAATAGCAATGAATTAATTTTTTTCATATAACTTATATCAGATTCTATTCCTAATATTAAGATTAGTGCTGAAAAAATTATGATATTCCCATAATATGAAAAAGGTTACATGTTAGAGAAAAGAATTACCATTTATTAAAAAATACATAGAGTTTATTCATTTATAGGACTGTACTTGGTAGAATTCTGTCTTCTGTTAACAATTATACACCCATCTAATCTCTGATATACCATTTCTTTCAGGTAATTTATGTATACAGTCAGTCAAAATCTTTATTTCTCTTTTTTCCTCTAAGTCTTAGAGGAAAGATTAGATGGATTTAGTGAAAATCATTTTTGTGCTATTTCATTTAGTTATTTCAAAAGAAAAAAAAAAAGTAAAAATAAAAATCTACATTTTCTTTTAACCTGGACAGTCTAGAAAAAGCATTCATCATACTATATATGTTTCACTATCTCACTGATAATTTGGTTTCCAGGGTTTCCAGTTGTGTACAAACAAGGAGAAATTTAATTCAATCTAGGAAAATATGCTATATTACAGCATCTTCTTGTGATTTCTTAACCTTAGAAGTTGCAAGCAGAGCTTTGCAAATATTCTGACAAATTATTTTACATGAAAAAATCTGAATCAGGCTAGGAAGTATAGTTTCAGATTCAAAGAAAAAATGATTAAATTGATTCATTTGGAAAAAAAAAATATTTTATTTTTATGTTTTCAGAATGAAATGCTTCAATTACCAAAGTACTCCAATTATATTAAAGAATATACAGACTGAAGAATTTTGACTGAAGGAACCTTTTCATTTTTTCTCTCAAAACTCTAGATGGACCTAAGGACATGTTTGCATATGTTCGGTCTAATGTAACATTTTGTGTACATGTATACTCGTATGTGTACAAACCTACATATGTTTATATATACCAAAGCTGTTGTATGGGTATCTGCTGTAATAAAATCCGAACTTGATTCTCAAGAAAAGGAATAGAAGTCACTGATATTATCGTTGGAGCTTTCAAGTCTGTGCCATGGAAGTTGTCAGCATTTTAATTACTCTAACATAACAACCTTGCAAACCTCTCTCTTGACCCTTCTCCTTGTAAGTAACGATTGACTTTGAAGGTAGCTCTGAAAGCAAGAAAGGAATGGTTTAGATTTATCATCAGCTCTATTGTCTAACAGAATTTGACAGCGTGAAACTATGAAATGGATAGAGTGATTAAAATTTAAATCCAACTATACTTACAAAGTACTAAAGTCAATGCACTTTCTAAGCCAAAAGTCATTGGCAAGAGTTAAAACAGAAGTACTGAACCTTTTGGGGTCCATCAATTTCAATTCATTTCTTCTGATTTAATGGATCAGTACTTGGTCTCTTCAATCTACTGCCTATGAAATGTCATGTTTCCAGCGACAGCTGCTGAATCTATAACGACTTGAATATGTAACAATAATTTCAACACTTTTCCAGCATTTGAATATTTAACCATGTGTGTCTATAAGATCTAGGTTGATGCACCAGTAGAGTAAAGCTTACTTCTTTTTGACTTAGCATTGCAAATGGCAGACATCAAACATCTTTCTTTGGTGCACTTCTGTACGTCCTGAGAAGTTCTGGCTATGTAAAACAGCCATGTTTTTTTCTTGACAAAACTGTTTTAGGAGGTATATATTTAAATTCAAAATATTAAATTTTTCAGAATACATAATAATTATATCTTGAAGCAGCTGGAATTACTTTACTAACAGTGAACCCAATAGAAACAAGGAAAACATTGACATGAAAAGCTAAGGATCAAATTATACATTGTACTTGTTCAACACTACTAGAATTCAAAGTTTACATTGTCCGCAAAAAAAAGTCTAAATATGACATTACACAGGGAAGAGTGCTTGATTTTCCGTGCAGAGCATATTTTAAGTAATGACTAAAAGTGACATGAAATATCATGCAGACTGAAACAGACTACAGCTGTTGTACTACATCTAGTAAGAAAGTTTTAAATGAAAATCAGTAGAAAGATAGAATATGAAATATGACTTCATTTGTCATGTTTTCAATCATGTTTATAAATATGAAGTCTGCTTTGAAAGTAATGCCCTATTTTATTATGTTGGCCAACAACAACAGAGGTGGAATGTTGGTGGCATGGATGTAGAGACTAAACATTCCCACCAGTAACAATGAAGGATGTTAAGTAAAAATTATTACTGATTTTATTTGGCTTACATGGCAAGGTTTTGATAGCAGGAGGCTGCACAGGTTGCAGAGCCCAGTGCTGCTCAACGTCCGAATGGGGCCACACCAGCTGCTTCAGCAGGAAACCCCCTTTTTCATAGTATTTTCTCCCCTATTCCATTGAGGAATAGTAATAAGGGAGTGGCATGGTGGAGTCGAGTTGGCCAAAGACGTGAAACTCATCACACAAATAACAAGTTTTACAGGGAGCTTGCATAGATATCTTTTAAAAATTTTTTTTTATTAGGGTTTTTTATTTTTTTTTCTTCTAGTTATAAAATTATTTGTTTGTTCCATAATGCTGAAAATATAATGTAAGTAACACAGGAGGAAAAATTACAGCTTACATCCCATTTGATGTGCTGAAATATTCATGGAAAACATTAAAATAACATATCTTCTGTTAACATGGCAAAGTCAAATTAAAAAATAGAAGTTTTGTACTGTAAGAAATATTTTGTTATTCATAAGAAAAAATCCACAACTAATTTGCAAAAAAAAAAAAAAAAAGTAATTCATCCTTATTTTAAAGGTTAAACAATCTGATTAAGGAAGAAATAAAGAAGAAATAAAACTGATATGTGATGTCAGCGGTCTGTTACATTTTACAAATAAAAATGATGAAATGTTGTATGACTGTGCAGGAGAAAAAATGTGGGGTAAATTGCCTAAAGATTATACTCAGGTGCAGTAAGTACAATGACAGAAGTCTGCAGCAACTGCGGTTTTGTTAACTCAAAAAAAAAAAAGAGTTCAATTACTCACTGGGTATAATCACATCTTTAATATAATCCAGTTATAGTTCCTTTAGAAATCCAGACAGGTTTTAGATTAGATTTTTTTCTGATGTGAAGTAATACTGCAGTCACCAAAAGACACTGTTTCCATTTATCTTAAAAATAACAAGCTATGGAAGGGACATCTAAATTTGCAATATGTATGAAGCAAACTACTAAATTCAAGCAAACATAATAAAAACTTCCAAAAATATTTTTGAAAGAAGGTAAAAGTTCTAACAGAAGGAAGTATGTAGAATTACTATTCCCCTGCCAAGTTAAATAAAGATGAAATTATCTTCTCCTCAGAAGAAGCAAAAGTAGCTATACTAATCATGTGAAGATTTACAGTAATGAGTCTTTATCCTACTGGCATCACTTACCACTTACTCTACTTTTCCCTTGCATTTCTTTTAAAATAGTATCAAGTAATTCAGCCCTGTATCCTCTGTTTTCATTGGATTACCAAAGAAATCAGTGGAAACTCCTGGAATATGTTTCCGGTGGGATGCACAAATCTCCATGAGATAAACAACCTACTAAAACTGTTGTCCAAGAAAATCAGATAATAAAAAATACACCTAAAAGTTGGGAATGGATGAAACTTCATCTTTAATTAGTTTTCAAGTAAAAGAATCTCAGATCTGGCACGTTACCCTTGGTTGGCACATATGTGCCAAGTAGATAAACAGATATTAGATCAGAATTGATTAAGTGGTATTGCACAGATATGTGGAGTTACCACATCAATGACAGATGCCAGGGGAAGGTCTTTTCTGCTTTGCATGAAGTGTCATGGCTTTTCTGGTTTTGCACATTGTCTCATGGAATCTGGAGCATTAACATGACACACTGAAAATGTAATTTCCCATTGTGACTATAAGCATCCTATCAGCCCATATTCAAAAGGAACTAGGGAGTAAAGGCTCCTATATTATTAATACTTTCTCATCTTCATGGAATTTAACTTTTCTATCCTAATGTGGGGTATTTTTCCAGTATGAGAATAATAAATTCAGCTGTAATGGTGATTGTGGTGTACATTTATCAATTTTGAATTAAATTTGATGTTTGAATGAAATGGAAACAACAACAACAACAACAAAACAACAAAAAAAACAACCTAGTTTAAAGATTTTAAAGAATATGACTATTTCAGACAGTGATAAATCAAACTATATATTGTACACTGAATTGTGGCAAATGAGTCTAAAATAAGAAGCAAGAGCATTGCAGGAAGAGCTGCAGTTTTCTTTTTCCCTTTTTTATTTCTTGGTGACCATTTCTAAAATCTTTTTTTTTAAGGTCTTCTAATTACAACTTTCCTTAGTAATTTATCAAACATTTATCATTGTGTGTTGTGTTTTGGTACATAATATTAGAGGATATTCTCTTTAAAGTGAACTTTTTAAGTTCTGCCAATATTTCCACTCATCATGTGTGTAATAAGAAGCTAAGAATACAGATAATGCAATACAGAAGCTCATTCATCCTTTATGTTCATTCTGCCATTAAGGATCCCTGACTAATGGATTTCTGATGCAGATGGAAGCTTTTGCACCACTGAGATATTGCTTCAACAGATGAGGGCATAATAGCTGTAACTGGTATTCTTTCAAGCCTGAAGACTTTGCTTTCTTGACTTCTACTGAAGCCTTTCCAAAGCAATGTGATATTCACATGAACTAACTTTTTAATAAAGAAAAAAAAAAGTGCCTTTTGTTTTTCAGTTATGAAGGATCTAAGCTTACTTCAGTACTGAAGGAATAAATTATCCTAACTAGACAAGAGTAATTTTTAAAATACAAATAAAAATTCACAAGATCTCTGTAACAAAAAGTCATCTTTAAAGTAAAATGTTCCAGTAACTTTTAATTAAAAAAAAATTAAGAATTGGTAAATGTTAATAAATATGCCATAGACTTTCAGGATTTATAAGCTGTGTTATTTATCTGTGTTTATTTGAAAGGAAAAGAGGTGAATTTATAGTGAAGACCCTATATTTAAAAAGAAATAATAATTAGAGGTTATACAAATATGAATAACCTCGAAAATATTTGTCTGTAAGCAGAAAGAATTTCATTTTACTTTCTGTAGTCATTTTATAGTCCTCGGTGGACTTAATGCTATGCTGTGGAGACCTTCCTTCACCAGCATCTTCCTTTACCCTTTTCCTTATTCATTCCTACTGTTATACTTTACAGAATGTAATGATGTTTCTTAAATGATAAGTGTGAAAACCCAAAATAAATTACCTTTTATTATTACTTTAATCTTTTTTTACGTTATTTTTTAAACCAATGTTTTTAATTTTTATGGCCTACCTTATCATATATTTAACAAATAATATACTTCATCCAAAAAAATAAAATGCAATATGAATGCACTGGTGTTGGAAATCTACATAAACCTGAATATCACTCATGTTACTTGAGTCACTTAAAATAATTAATACTGCAGTAATTTATTTTTACTATGATTATCGTCTGTATATATTGATCATTTGATCTTCCACCCCAATTCAATGAGTAGGCCAAGCAAGATTGGTCTTTTTATTAAAAAAAATAATATGAGGCAAAACATTGCTAATGATGTTTGTGCTCATCTCATAGGTAATAAAATGCAACTTTCTTTTATTCCATATAGTTCATGTTTGTAAAGCTACATGTACCAGTCTCTGGAACATTTGTAATTTTTTCTTCAATGGCACACTCATCTGCCCTAATACCTTGCTTTCTGAAGCCCTTCATTCTTTGTCTGCTTCAGTATAGTTAATGTTGCTCTCAGTGAATTATCATAGGAATCATCTTAGTGTTCCATCTCAACTTCTTTGTTATCGATTATTACCATGAGTTTATTTCATGGTATATTTTTAAGCTAATTTAAATATGTTCAATATGTTTTGCCAGAGCACTGACAAAAACCTGAAGTTATTAGGTATTGGGTTTTTTCTGCTCATAAGAATATTTTTATCATTTGCTCTTTTGGCCATGTTTTGAAGCCTCTCCCAAACCAATCTGCTTGTATTAAAAGCAGCATTCCTTAACTTTTTAGTGCATGTGCGCTTTCCTTCTGCTTTACTTCTTCTGAATTCAAGTGTTCTCTGCTCCCTCACTTTGATTTAAGTTTCACTGCTTTCAACAACTTCTGAATAAATAATTGTTCATTAAAAATATGCCAGAATTTCAGTGCTAAGAGATTGCTTCATGCGAAATTAATGGAAAAGAATGAAGAATTCAGAATTTTATTTGAACAACTACATTTTAAACTCTTATTTTAGACTTCTCTTTTAATTTTATTTTGTTTTAGAATCAATCCTGTTTGTTTCCATGCAAATTCATCAACTTGTTATTTTGCATTTGGCCTTTTATAATCCTATTTCTGAATCCAAGGTTTTCAGGTCACTCTGAAAATCATTCCACTTGCATTTTTAAGCTCAAAGAAAGCTCTGTCTTATGTTAACAGACAGAAATATAGTCATAAAGAGCAAGCTCATTCATTTTCAATAAACAGTGGAACTAATGGTAGCCATTGAATTAGCTGTGTTCCTAGATTTAAATTCAGTGTTTAAAAATGAAAAATTTCTGTAGATAAGATTATTACAGAGATGAATGGGCCCAGGAAAGTCCTTTCAGGCCTATGAGATTTTGCCTGTTATTACTTTCTCCACAAAGTGCTGATCTTTGTCCTTTTACTGTTGAACGTGCCAAGGACAGCAGCAGTGAGACAGTTTCTGTGTTGCTGTCTCTGCAACCTGTGCTATGTCGAAAGGGAAGAAATCGGACCCTTCCTCCTTTAAGAACAAGTGTTAAAAACTCAGAGCTACTGACCTCCCATCCTTACATCTGAAGAACGCAAATTGGAGAAATCACAAGCAAATTTCAACAAGAGATACGAGCACTAGCTGGAAGAACATGTTGCCCTGCCCATTCATGATTGACAAGCTGGTAGAGATGGGTCTGATCAGACTGAAGAAGTGAATGTGCTGGTGGGACCTTATAGCAGCTTTCCAGTACTTGAAGGGTACTTCAGGAAAGCTGGGGAGGATCTTTTTAAAAGTTCTCGTATCAACAAGATGCGGAGAAATGGTTTTAAATTGGAAGAGGATGGATTTAGATATTAGGAAGAGAATTTTTACTGTGAGGGTAGTGGAACAGGTTGCCCAATGAGGTTGAGGATGACCCCTCCCTGGAAGCATTCAAGGCCAGGATGGATGGAGCTTTAAGCAACCTGGTCTACAGAGAAGTGTTCCTGCCTATAGCAGGGGGTGGGGTTGAACTAGATGAACTGTTAATTCAGAGATGCACTCTTGGCTCAACAACCAGTGCAAACTTCAGTAAGACTGCTGTTTTGGTTGCAGGAATCTTTCAGCTGTGTCATCTGGGGAATGATGTCCTAAATTAGGTGGTTTTAATACTAACAATAATATGAATGGTGTTAATTTCTCAGTCCCACGTTAACCCACACCAACCACCTATCTTTCCACAGTAAAATGAGATTTTAATACATTTAATTAATGTACCTTCATGACATTGACATATCATGAGTGCTGTCCTCAACTCTATCAGGTCAATGATCTTTGATCAAGACAGTTTTATGCAGAGTCTCTAATGAAGTACAAGAAGCTGTAAGCGTGTGGGGATGGGAATATGAGCAGGGGATGTCACTTAGAGTACTTCTTTAATCTCCCTTTTTAACCAATAAAAAATTAAAACCTTGAATTGAATTAAACATAGTCTCTGATAAAACATAATGTGCCCAAAGGACTCATGAGTACATAGGGTGTAAATAATATGTGTTTGCCAAATATGACTTGGTATAGAACAGTGATTTCAGTGAAAACTTCTTCAGGGACCACTAGTATCTCAAGAATTTGCTTTAGGCAAAATTTTAGAATATGTTTCTTTATGTAGATACCTTTTTACCAAAATATCTAACCACATCTGAATTGTGGCTGCTTGCACAGGCTTGCTATTTTTTAAAGCTCATTTTCAAAGATGGAAAAGAGGAATTGCGTGTTCCTTAGTACTCAAGCAGAATCATACCACGAAGCTAAAAGATGCAGAATTAAGACTGAAGTATGAAATCCACAGTTGACCCTGTAACATATTTTTAAAAGTATATAATTTGCCACAACGTTGAAACGATGCAAAGTTCAGATTATCAAATCAATCTTTATGTTTATTTGTGTAACAATGTTTTCATTAAATAAAGCTACTATAATAGAGACTTCAAACATTCTGCAGTGTGCACTTAAAATAAAAAGACTTTGTGCTCTGTTTCCATAACTCCGTGGTGTTATGTTTGCTGTTTTTCTGGAGAACAACCAGTATTTATCAGTTTTCTTTAATGACTCAGAAGACCTTAATCAAATCTACATTTATTCATTCATCGCCAAAATGGTGTTCTTTTTGCACAAGCAATGTACATTTGTCTGTCTGCACTGTTTGATGTCTGCAACTAGCTGAAGAAATCACCACCTGTAATGTAGTACCAACTTTAATATAAATTAACTTGTATTTTTGTACTTTCTGATTACAGATTCAGATCCAGGGCTCCTCTTGCAAATTAAAAATTTCCTGTGTTGCATACTGGTAAAGAAGTGGCCAAATTCAATTATGATTAAATATGAATCTAAACTAAAGAGAAATTTTATGTCCTTGAGATTTTCCTGTTGATTCTTTTTTTTTTGTATCTTTGAAATATTTTTATATAGGTTTTGTTTCATGGTTTTTCTTCATCTGAATGAAGGCAGTAAAATAGAGGTTCTGGTGTAGAACCTCCCAGTCTTTGAGTGCATTCAAAACATTATTGAACAGGCAGTAAAACTGCAAGATTTAAAAACCCTCATATGATGGTTCCTCCTGAAACATGACAGGTGCACCAAAAAGGAACTTGCTTGCACCTTTATAGTCTTCTCTTTAAAGGAGTTCTATTTATTTCAACTGCTTCTCAACCTGGTTAGCTTTTTATCAAAACCAACACTTCAACCTGCTGCTTCTTTAGAATCTTCAATTTCCTGCTTAATACAGATGTGCTTCTGAGTAGCTTTTATTCCCTGAAATAAGATGTCACAATTGGAAAACTTGTAAATATAAACCATCTTTACAAGGGTGACAAGCTTTGTTTTCTCTGTAGCAGAACATTAAAATTGTACTGCTTGGTTGCAGATTCTCACGCTGTGCTGCCATCTTCAGAAGCCATTATCTCTGTAGGAGCTAATAGCAAGTGGATACATTAGTTAGGAATTTTGCACAATAATGATGAAGGTAAGATGTGTCTACATTTCTGTGTTTTGCAGCTGTGTGAATCTGAATAAGTAAGGAATGACATAGCAATTCAAATCATTTCATTTAACTGTAAATAAATTAATTAAATGACGTGGCTAGCAAGAGTTTTCTAGAAAGATATCTGTCAAGAGGTTATTTGACACAGAATTTTGTGTGAGAGGCTTTCTGCTTCTCACACACTTTGAACAAGTCACTAGACTGTTGGATCAGCAAAGCAATACTGGGGAGGATGATGATCATAAGCTACAAGCTTATCTGCTGATCAGAATTAATATAACACTATGTTATATAATTTTAAATGTTTCAGTTTCTGTGGTCTATAATTTTTTGTTGTTATTTGAAAACTTTACTATCTTTGTGAAAGGAGAGAGAAAAGGTATAAATTTTATGAGTGCTTTGCAAATTACAAGTTGTTTGCACAAAGGATTGTCCATAGTTCTACATTTATATTAGAATGAAAGAATTCAGTCTTGACATTTGCTTCGGCATTGCTGCAATAAACATGATTTAGTAATAATAACAACACTGTATACAGATATAGATTTTACAACCTCTCTGGACAACCTGTGTCAGAGCTCAGTCACACATAAAATAAAAAAGTGTTTCCTGATGTCGCACAGAGAATGCTGTTTCAGTGTGTGCCCATTGCCTCCTGTCCTGCCACTGGCAGAAGTGCAAAGAGACTTTCTTCAGGTATTTATAAACATTGCAACCACACAATTCTCTCATTTCTCTCATTTTCTTCTGGCTTCCATGATGGCAGAGGGCTAAGAAACATCTGTTACTCTTGAGATTCACCCCAGTCAATTGCAATGGTGTGAGCGCTGCCATTTACTGCAAAAGATTTCCCTGCCTCTTCTAAACAGGTGGATCCTATCCCTCCACAACAGGCCATAATCTTCATGGAAACTCACTGGCATAAATACCAAAGCCCTCATGCCACCACCAGACAAATAGCCTTGAGTTGATATGCTTTATATGTCTGTTTCTTCTTTCTCTCTTTTCTCCAAATGGCAAAAGTGAGGAAAAGATAACTTGGGCACCAGTGTTCTTCGCTTACAATCTCAGAACTTTAGAGTCTTCTTTGATTCTTCCAGTGTTCCAAATTCCTGTGTAATTCATGGCCACATGAAAGAGCAACAGTGGATAGCAGTCCATGTTCCTGATAAGATGTACTACCCTCTTGGCAATTACTTGGCTCTTGGCTCTCAGGAGGCAGCAAAAAAACCCCAGGCTTACTGACATTTCCAATTTTTTAAGTTAGAGAGGAATATATTATAAAAATGTATCCTAACTCTTTTGTGCACATGACAATAGCCAAAAATGTTCTCTCATTCACTGTTTTTAAGTTGAAGGTTATCGTTTTCTCCTTTATTCGAGAGGTCCTTACTTGTATTAATTGAATACATTGTATTTATAATGCTGTCTATTTTTGTTGGGTCTTTATTTATTTATTGACTGAATGTTAGGCCTATAAACTGCCACCATCAGATGTTTTTAATGGGAAAGATAGAAGATTGATTTCACTGACATTTACCTGACACAGATGTCACATATCCGTGTCTGAAAAGCCTAAAGCTGCCATTAAATTGGATTATAAAAAGAAGAGAATGTAATCAACAATAAATGGATTCTAAAGGCTTTATTAATTGATTAGATGGAAATCAAATTTGAGCATTTACGTTGTAATTATATTCTGTCTTCACCTTCTATCTACTGTTAGTTTAAAGCTAACTTTTTAAAAAGTTGTATAAAAACTGATTTTCCCACCAGAATCAATTACTTCTAATCAATACCAAATCCTTCCTTTTGTGACATTGCTCACTGGTTGTATAGCAGTTGAAAAAAAATGTAATTTGTTGTTGTTCCCAAAAATATGGTCATATTACATGTTTTAATAAAAATAAAACATTTACACATATGTATTTGGAGAAGAATCTAAAGTGTCAATAAGAAAACAAACAGAAGTGGTTTGAAAAAAAAATCTGTATTATAAACTTTTCTGAAACTATAACAGCTTTTTCTTATTCTCGTTGACTTTTTCTTCTTAGAAGATCATCAGTTGAAAACTTACCATAAATCCACTGAACCAGACATCTACCTTAGGAAGACTCAAAATTGACAACAAAAAAGAGATTGTGAAAAATTATCCAGGGCAGTCAAGGTATACAATATCTTAAAAACTTTAATGGAGACTGAACTCTGTTCTTTTTCTGGCTGAGATAGAGCTAATGTTCTTTATTTAGAAGAAAAAAATAATGATGATAACACACTGATTTTTAGTTGTTAAATGCTTATGCTAAGTCAGTGACTTTTCTGCATCTCAACCTGCCCTGCCAGTGAGAAGGCTGGAAGTACAGAGGAAGCTAGGAAAATAAACAACCAGCACAGCTGACCCCAACTGGGCAAGGGATATTCTATACCAGATGGAATGCTAAAAAGATGCTAAACAATAAAACTGAAGGAAACTGGCTGAGAAGGACTGCTGCTACTTGAAGACAATTTCACTGTATATCACTTGTTTTCTGTACTTCATGATTATCATTATTATTACCATTATTGTTATTATTTACCCTTCAATATTTGTCCTATTAACTAGACTTCATCTCAGTGCACAAGCTCTACTTTTTTCCTATTCTATCTCCTATCCCACTGTGGGAAAGTCAGTGAACAACTCTGTGGTGCTGAGCTGTCTGCTGGGTTAAATCACAGCAACCTTGATGTCACACTGGGCTTATTGTTTTGTTTTTTATAATGTAATGTTTTCAAAGGTACTTTCAAAGGTACTTTGAAAACACGCATTGGAATGTATATTATCTTTATAGGATTTTGTAAACCTGTTTGATCAAAGCTGAAGAACCCAGTTTCTCAAAACAACAGCAAGTAAAACTGAAAACAAAGAAGCAAACAAGCAATCAAAAATTTCCCACACCAAAAAGAAAAAAAAAAGGGGGGTTAAAGAATATGAATTGGCAGAGTGAAATAAGTCATGCTCTAATCTTACCTAAAAAATAAAGTTTAAACTATCATACAGATATCAGTCACTGTAAGAGCACTAATCCAACTTGCTAATGAAGAAAGATGCAATCCGTAAAAATATGCAGTTCAACCCAGTATTTCAAATTTATAGTTGTATTAGAGGCTAGAAATTCTCAATGGAGTTTTTCTGCAAGTATTGTTCAGAATGGGAGAGAGGTGATAAATCTGTAAATCCATCTAAGGCACTTCTAATAAATGAGATTACAGCATGCTAACAAATGTAGTTGGAAAATAGTCATGAAATCGACTGATGAAATTATATGCTGTTCACATAAATGTAAGGAATCGAAAGAAACAAAAAAAAGCCTGATCATCTGTTTTGTGTGTAGTTCTGAAAGATACTGTAAAATGAGACTCGTGTTTAGTGATAGATCTTAATTAAAGTGAATTAAAATTGCTATAAATTATTGACTGTTAAAGCAAGGGAACTAGAACCTTATGATTGCCCTGCATTTATACCCTTCACTAAGCATCTGTTATTGACCACTATCAGTATAAGGACACAGTAGTATATGGATTTTTAAACTATTCTTACATTCCCTTCTAATGTTAGAAGGCAGCATGAAGAAAGCAAAACAAAACAATTAAGTCAAATGCCAAACACTGGACAACCAGTAGACACAATAAAAATACATTTGAGATATTGTGACTACCTCTGAATCAACTTGTTCACTTTCAAACCTGACTTCTTTATCTAGACATTCCCACAAATTGCTAAGCCATTTGTTCAAGGATTAGTTTTCTAATATTCCAGGAAAACACTGGGAATTTTCCAGAAAGATTTTACTTAATGGCACAGTCAGTGAAGGATAAGAGAACAGGTCTCTTGGCACTGAAATATTATTTTTTTAGTTGGTTTTTGATTTTATTCTATATTTGAATGACTTGTTACAAGCTACAAATAATTAATGTCAGATGCTTTGTTCACAATTATATTTTTTCCTCTAATTATTGAATATTATGGATTTCTTTTTCCCATCAAACGTCAAGTTTGGCCAGTATGAGCATGAGGTTACAGTGATCCCTCATAAGTAAAAGGCTGTAATAACATTCAATGCAGCATGAATGAAAGACAAAATACTTTTTAATTTAATTTGATAAATAAATAATTATATAAATGAAACAGTTAGCTTCTTCATTAGCATTTTCAAAGCAACATCTTTAGAGTAGATGTCCATTGATTATTGTATTAGAATGGTAAATTGCTTAAAATTCATTTTTTGAGGGTTTTTTCTTTTTTGGAGTTTTTTTTTCTGTTTGTAGTAATTGTTTTAATAATAATTTTCATACTTGGAAATTAAGGGAAATGGTGATAACACCTACAGAAAATGTTTTTCTTACTATAGCTCTGACTCATGGAAATCGATACTTTATTCCTAGTATTTACATCAGAATATACCATTCACATATTAGACAGCTTATTTTTAATGATGCTAGATGTTACGTGTCAAACAAAATAGTAAAAATAAAAATCCTAACATGGTGGTATTACATTACAGAAAATAGTCATATGGAACATTAACAGAAATATAGTCGAAGTTTGCATCCATATTCTTTTTCTAAGTGCTAAAAAGCCTAGAAAAAGTCTTATTTTGCTTATAAAAATAAGATTTAGAGACTTTTTCTGTGCCTAGATCTCTGCAATAATTAGAAAACAATGGAGATCTCAGGACAACACCAATTAAGAAAAGCGAAGCTGAACAAATTAGTGGAAAATATATCTTTTAAAATGAACGAAGCAGCTAATATGGATTTTTAAAACAAAAAGCTCTGTAAATTTAACTAACTTCTCTGACATGGCATTGTGGTTTCTGGATAGAAGAGAAGATAGTAAGACTTTTCACATATCACATTCTTATGTGCAAACAAGGAATCATGGTCTAGCTGAAAATAATATACTGCATCATAAGGTCATGGGAAATCTAAGTGACCAACAGTCTTTTGCTATTAAAAATGAAAGATTATTAATCAGAATCAGATTTGCGTTGTTTTCAATACTTCTATTAAAAACTAGAGTGATTAAATGTGTTTATTCAACTTGTGGACTGCATCATTTTGGAGAAGCTGCTCAGATAAGGGAGGGAGAATTTGGGACTGAAAATGAACTTGAAAAATTAATGATATATGATATGAAAAATGCATGATGTTCTTTAACAGAGGAAAGAGCAAGGTCTTGCCACTTGCAAATTCAAGTAGCAGTTAAGGACCCTGGTAGAGTGCAGATATTCAGTAAAGGGATTGAGGTGCATAATTGAATTGTAAACTGACTGAATTAAGAACAGTCTTACGTCCTGAAAAAGAATAATCTCATACAATTGATAACAAAATGGTCAGCTGAAAGAGAGGAACAGTTTATAGGGTTGTGAATAAGCAAATGTCTTCTACATGCAACCTGGTCTTCTTTGGCTACGTGCCATGTTTCAAAAATGTATGGATCAGCTAACTGCAGAGATCATGCAGAAGACAGAGAAAAGAATGGCTGAACATCAGTTAAATATGTCCTGATTTTTTTGGTCAAAAAAGACTAGTATTGAGAATAGACAAGGTACAAATCACAGAGTCATAGAATGGCTTGGATTGGAAGGGACCTCAAATATCATCAGGTTTCAAGTCCCCTGCTGTGGGCAGAGCTGCCCACCACTAAGTCAGGCACTAGGTCAGATTGCCCGGGATGCCATCTAAACAGGACTTGAACAGTTCCAGGAACTGGGCAGTCACAACTTCTCTGGAAAAACTGTTTCAGTGCCTCACCACCTTCAGAGTGAAAAATATCCTCCTACCATCAGAATATTTAAAACAAACTAAAACTGCCTTGTCCTATCATAATCAGACCATGTAAAAAGTCTGTCTCCCCCTTGCTTATAAATTTATTTTATTCACTGGAAGGTCACAATGAGGTCTCCCTGGTGCTTAATCATCTTCAGACTAAACAGGCCCAGCTTCCTAAGCCTTTCTTCATACAAGAGGTGCTCCATCTCTTTGATTTTCTTGTCATCTTCCTCTAAACTTGCGCCAATTGTTGGTATGGATGCCCCAGACCTGGATGCAGTACATCTGATGGGATCTTGCAAGGACAAAGCAGAGGGAAACAATCCCCTCCCTCTCCCTGTTGGCCACCTCTATTTTGATGCTGCAAGGGTACTGTTGGCCTTCTGGGCTGCAGGTACATGCTTCTGGCTCATATCCAGCTTTTTGTCTATCAAGACCCTGAAGTCCTTCTGTGCAAATTGGAGGACAGAGGATAACAGTATTTACACACACCCACTACTTGGGTGGTCAGTGTTTCATAGTAATCTGCTCCCTACTCTTTCCAAAAGAAAAGAAAGCCATCAACTTCCCTGGGTGCTCCTTGGTTTCATGACACCCCTCACACACCATGATCCCCTGTTCTGCTGCAGTGCACACCTGCAGCAATGCTGACTGCCTCAGAGTATCTAAGTAGACTGCATTACTTTCTAATCTTCCTCATCCTCCAACTGTCAGCAGAAGTAGGCCAACAAGATGTAAAAACATAACCAATTTATTAATCTCTATACTTTTTCTGATAGAAAGATTTTAAGTGATTTTTTTAACCTGCAATGTAACTAAATATACACTTCAAGTTATGTTTGCATATTTGTAACAGAAATAGACCTCACTAAATTCTACCTGGCTTGTTTTCTCAGTTCAGTTCAGTTTTATTTTATTTTTTTTATTTTTATTATTTTAATTTTTAATATCTTTTTTTAAATTCTTGGTTCTTTTTCTTACTACACTGGTTTTACTTCAAATCAGTCTTACATTCAGAAGGATCATTTTGGAAGAAATAGCAAAGAATAACACAAAAATAAATAATTCATGGCATTATTCCTCTTTCAGGTGTTAATTATTGTTTCCAATAATTAGCAAAAGTCATTCTGCTTATGAAAAAAGACCACTGGCAAGACTTCTTTTATGCATATATTAATGTTATATTATGTTAAAGTATTATTGGTTCAGTTAGCTGCATCCAGAAAAAAAGCAGGAAAACACTCTCAAAGGGTTTTACAGTGACATTTTAACTTTTTTCACAGTTAAGGGAAAACTGGATTAACATTTGTCCATGGAGCTGTTGTTTAATTTGTACAGCCAGATAAAAACTTGAAACTAAATGATAAATACACCTTTTTCTCCATTTGATTATATTGTATCATTGAATGCCAGGTTTGTAGGCCTTTTAGATTTGTCTAAAACAAAAGGCAGTTGTGATTCTTTACTTATGCCATACATGTTCTTCAAATTCCATTCTTACTCAATACATCTGTAAGAAATAAAAAGTCAAATTCTTCATTCTTTTAGAAAATAGCAGGTTGTTCTTTGTGAGCAAAAGTACAAGAATCACCACTAAAGACAAGTCTATTTGACAAATTCAAAAGAAGTATTAAAAGAAGGGAAAATATTGAGCTTCAGTAGAAATAATCGATAAAGCATGAGTTTAATTTTGTCACTTTTGGGGATAATAATTTATGGTCTGTATGCTTGGAATCAGCTACTGATAGTATGATGGCATGCAGAGAAGAGAATACTGCTGTGCCCCCTTTTATTTTTTTTTAATTTAGATAGCTTAGAATAGCATGTTTCATTCATTCGTTTAATTAGCTCTAAAACACATTTCTTCTTATGTCTATTTTTCAGTCCTAGTCCAGAAGTAAGCATTACCAACTCCATAGCTAGCCCAAGCAGCAGTCCTCCAAGTACTAGTCTGTTTATCATCTTCTAAATCTTCATCCCAGACATGTTCCACAATTACCTTCAAGTGTGCTTTTTTCTTTTCTTTTTTCTTTTCCTTTTTTTTTTTTTTAAGCAGTATTTAAGTATGAAAAGAGCCTTATGAATCTTATAACAGGAAACTACCTTACATCTTTCATCATTAGCAGGATCTTTTACCATCATGGTTAATCCTCTTAGCAACTCATAATTTCAAAGAAGTTATGCAGTATTTTGCATAAAAATTAGAATTACACATCCCTCTTCACTGACCTTTAAGTTTTCTATTGATGTAGAAGAAATTAAGAAAGGGTATAACAGCCCTAATAAAATTGAGTGACCAAAGCATTTGCCCTGTGGGAGGTGTTTTTCTGTAGCTAAGATTGATACTTTGTGGTAGAGGAAGATATTTTTATAACCTTCTGGCAATTATTCAAACATATATCAATGACAGTGAATGGTCAGGAATTAAGATGTTTTCTTGAATTGCCCAGACCTACGATTTTGCAGCTGATAAGGTTCAGGTAATTTATAAATTTTTTTACAGGGATTAAGAATGTTACCTTTTAAAACTAGGCAGTCTCTTGCCTCCTTCCCCCCAAATTCCCCAGAAAGCAAACTATAAAAATCACCTGTAAGTAGGTGTTTGCTTGCTCTTTTGCAGGTTGTATGAAGTATTTATAATATCACCTTCCTTTTCTTCTGGATCTTAAAGATCTTGTTAAGTTTTAAACACCATGGAAAAGAGCTTTTAGAGCACAAACCTTACATTACTTCTTGCATTAGGTATCAAAAGACTGGCAGCTCTTAGTCACAGGTTCTTGAGGCAAGCCCAAAGGAATTTTCCAGTAAATATATGAATTAGAGTAATTAAATGCAATGTAAACATTGATTAAAAACAAGATTAATATTTAAAAACATTAGATAAACATTTAATTTGTATATTTGATTTTTAAAAATCCAATTTGTACTACAAATAATTTAGGAAAAAATGCAGGTAATATAAATAAAGCTATTTTATTTTATTTTATTTTATTTTATTTTATTTTATTTTATTTTATTTTATTTTATTTTATTTTATTTTATTTTATTTTATTTTATTTTATTTTATTTATTTTATTTTATTTTTATTTTTTTTAATGGAAAAATCCCAGTGTTATGATCTCCCTCATAAATGGACTTCTGCAACACTCAAAACATCCTTTATAAAATATTAATCTGCAAAGTGAACAGAGAAAACTGAGTTATACCCTATCTGGACTTCATCTGGGAATTCATATATACCCCAAGCATTTTAAGAGCAATAATAGAATCCATATTCAAGTGCACAGTTTTTCTCCATACAACGTTTAATTTGATCAAAAATAAGATGAAAAGAACACAGGAGTTATTACACAGACATGACAACAAGAGAAGGAGTGTGTGGTGTCTCCTAACTGACAACCTGACCATGACACACCTGACAGGGAGCATGCAGGACAGTTGCTGCCCAGAGAAGGAACCACAAGCTGGGGTAACCCAGGCACAAACAGCCCCTGAGCATCGTGAGTGGAGCTAAGGGCAGCAGTGGGTCCCTTGGCATTCCTCAGTGCCTTACGGGGAAGGTCTGGGCTGGTGCTGGGCAGAAAGAATATATAAGGAAGATGGGAACTAGAACCTAAAAGAAAACAGCACAAAAAGTTTTAGCAAATACTCATATTTCACACATTTGGTGAAACAGAATATGGAGTGTTTTGCAGTCTCTAAGGAGAATGGAGGGACCTAGCTAAAGTACAGGTACCTGAAAAAAGTAGTTTGATGATGTGGAATGTTTGATAGGATATGAAGAAATGCTGTCAGACAGAAAAATCAAGGGAAAAGCTAAGTCTCCTTCAGCAACCAAAGGATATGTAAAGGAATGTCCTCAGGACCTTCAGTCATTCTTCAGCAGAAGATGTTGGCCTTTCCTAGGATCCATTTTGCTTTCCTAGCACACTTTGCTTATACACTTTTACAACTTTTTGTTTCTTTATGAGTTTGTTGCTCCATGTTACATCTGAGTTTACTGTTCAGATGCCTATTGCATAGGTTTGATGCTATCTCTGTCCTGTCTTTTTCACTCCTACAACCAGTTTTGACCAGTTATACATTTCTGTAAGGGACAGTACACGTGAGCAGTGTGTAGCCATGGGGCCCCCAGGGCCATCTGGCATCTCATGGCCAACCATCCCTCACCTCTGCACTCTGCTGTGGTATCAGGGCTGTGTCCTGCATCCTTGTGTTTGCCATAAATATCTCATTTTCGTGCAGAATAACTGATTACCATCTATTTAAAACCCTACTTGTATCACACAAACAGAAGTAAAACAAACTAGACCAGGACAACTGGTCAACTAGTGAAGCTACTGTCACAGCTAAGCTAAACACAATGAAGCTACAGACAGGTCAAGAAAAGTTCAGGACTGACAGATCTCATCCCTGAGGCCTTACAATCTCATCACAGTGCTTGTGGCCCATGGCTAGCAATGGTAATTCCGTGCTATGGGGCTAGAGTGTTGCATTGTGAAAGCAGCTGCGCAGAGGACCAAGAGTTGAACCTGCCTAAAGTACATTTTTAAATTCAAGCATGTAAACCAGTGTTACTTATCTCAGTTATAGCAACGTGAAAGTTGACATGAATTCCACTGTTCATGTGATTAAACAAATTCTGCCATAATATTAATGAATTCCATATCATTGCTCCAAGTAAATCAGAAGGTTAGATTTAAGCAAAGTATTTAAGGACTTTATGAAGTAAGAGCAAAGTGCTCAGCAGAATAGATATTAAAACTGGTAAAAAAGGAAGTCATCACAGCTTTATGCCAGTGAAGGATTACACTACATTTATTTTTTTTTTCGTGTGTGTGTGAATATGTTAAATACAGTTGGTTGAGGATAGAAAATACATTTTTCATGAATAAAAACCGAAAAGACACTTTCATCATTTTTGAAATAGGTTTTATATTTTAAAGTGAAATTTTGAAACAATATTTTTTCAAAAGACTGAAGTGGCTCTCTTGTTTTCCTTCTTCCCATTTATGTCATCTGAGGATCTCTTTGTCTAACACTATTTTTCTCTGAAGAATGAGTAGGTAAGCAGGTAAAACAGAAATAGTACCACAGACTCAAAGAACAATGACTGATTAAAATAAAAATAATTAAATATAAAAAATATTAAATAAGTAAAATTATTGGTAGCCTAATAGTTTCTTTTTCTTTCTTTGTCATTAAATAAAACCCAAATCTGTTTCAAAAAGAAAACTTAAGAAAAAATATTTCAGAAAACAGTCAAAACAAGTATGTGTTCTTATATCAGTTATAGATTCTGTGAAAATAAGTCTTATTTCCCATATATGTGAATTTATACGAATAAATGAATTCATATTCATGCTTAAATTATTTATGGTATTTCAAACAGTATAAAACATTAATTCAATTACTGCCAGTAGGATTCTATTATGTAGAATAAGCAGTGTTTAGGGACCAGCACACATTACTTTAACATTTTTCTTTTGATGGACATATATAATACTCTGGAGTTTATAGTTATGTATACATGCATATAGATTTATGTTTATCTGTGTATAAAATGCATACATAAGGTGCAAAGAAGTGAGACAAAAATCAAACCAATTATATGTACCTTTTTGAGAGGATTTTTAATCAAGTGTCATAAAACAGTGGGGAGGACCATCAACAGTTCAATTAATTAATTAATATAGATTTATTATATAATTATAAATTATAAAAAATAATATTTATTTTATATATCTGAGAAAACGTATGGTGACTGATTACAACCAACATGAAGTAACTAAGATAACAAGCCAATTAAACTGCAAGGTACCATCAGAAGCATTGGGCTCATCAGAAGCAACCGCAAGGCAGTTCATTATCAGTTTTGAAACAACCTGATAGCTTGCTCTTAAGTTCTAAAAGCTTGAGTGTAGAACTGCATGTATAGAATCAACTGTTTGTAAGAGGAGTCCTAAAAATCCAAAGATGATGAACTACTGGTGGCAAACATACAATACTGTCCCTGGTAACTATAAGGTAAATATATGAAAAGGAGAGTACTCCTTAGAATGCCGAGTTCTGTTGCACTCAATTAGGAAAAGTAATTAGACAGTTCCACTTAGTTCACAGAAGAAATTCATTATACCTTGCAAGACATGTTTTAAATAAGCTCATGAAGGAGACGGCTAAGTAGTTGTTGACAACGCACAGTGTGGTTTTCAGTCTGTTATGTTTCCTTTACCTATTTATACATTCACTGCATAACTGAAAGACACATAAACTGAAGTTTACGATGGCACATATTAAGCAGAATCCCACAAATGGACTAACGCTGAAAAATACTTGGAAAGTGAGATAAATTGCCACTAAATTTACTGGATTCTAGCTTGTACTACATTGACATTAGATGAGATAAAGGTTATATAAAATCCTAAGTCTCTAGAGAAAGAGAGTAAACTTTGTAGTTTAAACCAGAATCTGACAGCTATTTTACTTCTAGATTTTGACAATTCCTAAGTAACATTCCATTTGTGATGCATGGTATTTTCTCTCAAATTTTGAAAGACAAATCCCACCTAAGACCTTACTTGATGTTTTAGTATAGTTAAACTGTATGTTTATCTCAGAAGCTGATCCAGAGTTTGTTACTGTAATTATCCTGATAGAAAGCTGGGAACAGAAGAATTTTCTCAGCAGTGACTGAGAAAACGCCAAATGTTAAAGTGACTGGGTTAAACAACACTCAGAAGAAAAACATAATTACTTAATCTATATCGATATGTTTAATATTTGTATGCATGCATTTAGGGATCAAAACCTGTTAGTGGGAAGTGTAGTTTGTTCCCCAAGGGTCCGCACTCTTTTTCTCCAGGTATGGATCTTTAAGCCTACAAGAGGAATGAACTTTGTCTGGACCTTTATTATTTAAGTCTGCTCTGAATTCTCAGGTCTGACCACCAGCAATACAGTGTGTGATGCTTCTATTTTGAATCACAAGTTCCTGTCACTTGCCACCAAAAAACCTTCATAATACTTGACATCAAATTCTCTATCCATGTATATACGCTGACTTCTAGAGAATTACCTATGTATTTTCTTTCCTTAAGCATAATCATACTACCAAAGCATAATCATGCTAACAAAGTTTATGGAATCATGGAAGTGAGAGTTTCAACCATTTATATAATGTGCTCTAGCTATATGCTATAACACCCGTTCTTCCTTGGCTTCATTACTGATAACTGAAAAAGGATTGATGAACAAGTTGACATCTCACCTTTTCTTCTTTCAGTTCTCTATCAGACAGGTTTTCAAAATTGGTGTCCTCCAGTTGAGGAACTGGGATACTGATTGCTGTTTTTCATTGTATAGGGAATTTGTGTGACAGACTGAGGACATCACAAACATGAAAGCACTCTAGGATTAGCTAGTAGCTGACTTGTACATTTGTAAAATAAATATAACAACTTGTACCATGAACCAATGAGACATAATATATAACACTAGGACCCTGCTAATGAGGTAGTTTTTAGAATTTCTCCATTTTATTATCAGTGTATACAATGAGACTACACTCTGAATTTCAAAATGCCCTTAAATATAGAATTCTAATGAGCACTGAGCTATTCACCTGTTTTCATTTTACATGCAGACAATTTGATTAACCACTCTATGTTAGCAATCAAAAGCATCTATTTGTGTGTTTTTAATTTCCTGTACTAGAAAATCATGGCTACTACGATGAAGAAAATTATCCAAAGTTTTATAAACTGGATAACATTCCTGTTCTCCAGTTTTCTTAGAGAACTTTTGAAATGCTACTGAACTTTATTTTACACTTTAAACTCCAATTCTGTTGCATTAGAAATTAACCCTTCCCATTCTATATTCTGAATGATGCAGTGGAAGTACACCACAGCGAAGAAGCAAGTACAGATTTCCAAGTAATATCTCACAGGTATGTTTACTCTTCCATTTTTGTGTACTGCTTCAGTTCCTAATTAAAATTCCTTTTCTTGATGATTTTCTCTTCAAAGAATGCAAGTACAAGCAGTATTTCAATATAACTTACCAAAATAGAGTACACTGAAATATAAAATAATAATTTATCCTTTTATCAATTATCTTGACTGAAGATTAGACTCAGGGAAATGATTTTCTCTTCAGTTCCTTCTTTTAGGAAATGCAGTTGCTATTCTACTTTGTCTGAACTTCAGAATTTTATCCTGCAGGAACACTCTTTACATGTCTATTATTAACTCAATTGTGCAAAGTATAAACATTCTAAATTATGGATGTTTACTGGTAAGACAGAAATAGATCATGCATTGATAGGAAAAGAAAAACTGAGTAAGGAAGGTGAAAAAGTAAGTTGCTTATTGTGGTTTGGTATTTAGTGGTTTAGATTTTTAAATCTTATGGAACGATTGTGCCAGTAAGGGACATCTGTGTAGAAGAAAGAAGAGTAAAATGCAGCAATGTGCATATTTTAAAATGTTGTCTTAAACGATAGTGGGAACAGGAACAAGGAGGAATGAGGGAGAGAAACAAGGACAGAAGGATAAGAGTGACTAAGAAAGATAAACCAAACATTAAAAATCCTATCTGATATAGGTAATCTGAAAACAGGAATTTTCAAATTAGCCCAAATGAGTTCTGTTAGTGAATGTTCAATCCATTTCTTGACACTGAAAACTAAGTTATTTGGATTACTGGGGCTTATAGACACTGTATGACCTGGTCTAGGGAGCCTGCTCTGGCATGGGGGTTGGACTAGATGATCTCTAGAGGTCCTTTCCAAACCCTACAATTCTGTGATTCTGTGAAAAGGATCCATCTTTTCAGTTTAACCAGGAGAGCGCGTTTTGTTTTGGAATATACAGTCTCATAGTATGCACCGTATCCTAAGACTTGCTCAGAAATAGTCTTTGTTTACGGTAAGTTTCAGAACAAGCAAATCAATGTGGGCAAGTTTAGGATGCACCAACTCCACAAAGAAAACAAATGAAGCAGTAGTGCCAGATCAAAATATGGCTTACATTCTAAGATGATTCCGAGGATACTAATAGATCCTGATGAATGCTTTATGTTAGCCCTTGTATGAAATGATGCCGACTCTGAGGAAGGATTTTCCCCTCTGGCAGGCACAAGCATGCATCTCTTCCACAAGGAGCAAACAGCTGTAGGATACTTTCCAGCTCCAGGCAGAGTTGGAACGAAGTGGTACGAAGGGAATCCCTGCTCTCAGACTGAAATAATTGTGCTTTACAAAAGTGCCATGTGGATATTTTATCTTTCTCACATTAACTCTGATTTGTTGACAAACATTTTAACTAACAGAAAGGGGAAGATTAGCATAATTACACTTTAAGAACTACACAAGGAATATGCATGTTTTTTGCTTTAGGTTCTAGTGTAACTTTGCTTTTTGTGACTCCTCCTTTTATATCTCTCAAGCTGTTACCCAGCAACAAAAATGTCACAGAAGTTATTCACATCCCTCCACTGGAAAAGTCTGTCTAATAGGAGAGAAAATAAGTTATTTGAAAAAAAAATTATCATTCTAAATAGATCAAATATCTGTTTGTCTATCTGTCAACAGTCTATCTGTAGACAGCTGTTTTTGTTCTTTTTGTTTCTTTTCCCCATCAGCCATGTTCAGTGTCTTCTCCTTCAGGGATAACATAGACTTAAAGGTGATTAAGACTTTTATGACTAGGAGAAAAATTATGTTCCTAATATTGTTTAACATTATTTCATGAAAGTAAAGTGGAAATCAAAACAGGAAGACTTTTAGATCTGAAAAATGATCTCAAATTCTGTAGCTAAGGCTGTTAAAAAACTTAGCTTTTCTTCTTTACATCCCAAAGTGCACATTTTTCAAACATGAAAATCTGGGCTTCAGTTAAGTCAGATATAACTTCTCATCAGAAAATGTCAATAGCAGTGAGTAACAATGTACATTTTCTGCTGCTTTACATCTGGAAATAATAAAAACCACTGGACTTACTGACTACAGAGAATGGCTCACCCAATAAACCAATATATACATTAAGGAAAAACAAACAAATGAACAAAGACAACACTAACTATAAAACTTGCAGTTGCCTACAAGGCAGAAAACATAACAGATACTTTAAAACATTAAAACACTGATTTTGTTTTACTTTTACTGTTATCCTTGACTGATTAAACAGTCGTAAATAAAGACTAAGTTAAAAAATTCAGCAATTAAAGTTATCTTTTTTTTTTTTTGTATTCTTTTAAACAATAGATTGGCATCATTTTTTTTTGTTAGCTTGTTTTGTTGCTACAGAAGTTTCTATTCCAAGTTCATGGTATGAAAGCATGAAATAAAATTGTGAATATGTAAAGACAATAATTTAGGCTGATAGGCACTTTCAGAAATCAATCAAAGTCAGAGCAGGCTGGTGATTTTCTTAAATTCTAAGAAATGTGAGTGGAAGAAGAATTTAGCTGACTCAGCATTTACATGACCTCTACAGGGAACAAAAGTCAGCATCAGTAGTTGCTTTTTAAGTAATCAATCTCATGGTGAATAGAGAAGATGGAGCAGGCTTGTGAGTGATGTGGCTTCCTATTTAACATTAAGGGAACACCAGGAACTAAGAAATCTTTAAATAGGATGGACAAAGTAGCCACTGCATTTGGTGTGAGAAGCCCCTGAGCTTCATGTTACTGGCATGCCAGAAGACTTACCCTGTATTGATCACAGTGACTGCTTCTGTCATAATAGAGGCCTCATATCAGAGAGAAAAATGGGATAGAAGATGGTCATAGAATCATAGCTCGTTCTGATATGAGCAAAAGATAAGAGAATATGACCTCAAAAAGATTCCTTCTAAACTAAAATTCTAAATGTGCATGGAAAGGTGTAATTATATGTTAAATGAACACCCAGTTAACATCTTATAATCACAGTCTAAAAATCATAAGGGAAGTACCATATATCACTACTGAAAAACATCTAATGGATGGAAGAGATGGTTGTTTTATTAAATAGAACATTAAGTATATAATCATAAATTACATCAGAAGGCATCTTTTTTGATTTCCTACAGCATAAAATAAAATGGTCATTGACCTAGGACTCTTCTTCAGGAAAAGGCAGCCTACTAATCATGTTTAGTATGTGAGGATGTGTGTTAGCTAGCAAAATTTAAGGTTGGCAAGGAAGATTGATAGAGGAAGACTGATCAGTGTGAAACTTTGGGTCAGTTGTAGATAGGAATAATACTGGATCTCCTATGCAATGGAATATAAGATACTGAATTTTTACTTGTCTCCAGTATGGCAAAATCCTGACTTCATTGAGCCTGGATGGAACAAGTAAACAGGCATGACTGTTTATTAAACAAATTACACTGAGAACGCTCACTAAAAAAATATTCATCTACTTTTGGAAGTGTATAGGCCATTCCCCCATGAAAACTCTTGAGAGTGCCATATAAAATCTTCTATTCAAAAGAAAATCTCAGGTAAGCCTTGCCTAATAGATTAACATCTAACCTATCAATGTGATTTGCAAAATAATTGACAGTCTTCATGGTATTGAGGGATAAGACTGATAATTATTTTGGTGTCCCTGATCAACTCCTTGGTCTAGTGATGCTTTGACATCAGCACCAGGATGAAGTTTGCATATGCTGCTGTTGATGACAAGTTCAACAAATTCAAAGAAAGATTAAGAATTAGCCTTGAAGTGTTCTCCTGAAAGCAGATTTGAACTGGAACTACAATCACACTTTTTTATATGTTGGATCTATAGTGATGTTAACTGGTTTTTGAAAGAAAGCACAAGATTTAAGTATAATGAATTGTTTTTGTGAGTCTTGTATAGGTTTAAAGATTTTTAACTTTAATTTATTTTTCAGTTTATTTTGAACTACTATTTTAAGTGTGGGACGCATTTCTGAGTTACTTGTTAAAATAATGATTTGCTTTTTTATTTTTTTCTACTTTTTAAATGAGGACAGTATCAACAAGATAACATTGCATCATGTTTTGTTTTCTATGGTGAAAAAACCTGAGAAGGGACTTAAAACACGGTATGGAATTTGTGAATCTTTATTCACATGGAAAAAAATAATTCCATAGGTCTCATGCTGATGCTGATTTATATGTATGATTACTTGATTTCATTTCAGGATGGATAATATGTTTTATTGTTGCAGTTTATATTCTCAGTTTATATGCTACCAGAGATTCTTAATGAGCAGATTTAAAAAACAAAACAAAACAAAACAAAGCCCCCAAAAAATAGAAAACCAAAAAACTGTTCATCCCACTTTTGAGCGGACAGTTACTCATAACCCAAAGTTACCTTTTTGCCATGATTGAACATCAACAAACTCTGAAATATCTGCCATAATCCTTGACCAGAGTAACTTAATTTGTATTGTTTTTTACCATCAGGAAATGCAGTTAATCTCAGAAGGAAATCACAGAATCACAGAATTACCTGGTTGGAAGAGACCTCCAGTGATCATCGAGTCCAACCATCCTGGCAAAGCAGGCTCCCTAGACCAGGTTGTACAGGTAGATGGACAGGTGGGTCTTGATTATCTCCAGTGAAGGAGACTCCACAACCTCCCTGGGCAGCCTGTGCCAGTGCTCTGTCACCCTTACTGTGAAGAACTTTTCATGCACATTTATGTGGAACTTCCTATCTGTTTGTGACCCTTACCTCTCATCAATAAACGCTGCTGAAAAGACTCCAGTCTCATCCCTTTGCCTCCTGCACCTTAGATACAGATTATAGATGTGGATCACATCCCCTCTGAGTCTTCTTTTTTCAAGGTTGAACAGACCCAGGTCTCTCAACCTTTCCTCATAAGGGAGGTGTTCCATTTTATATTTGTTGCCCCCTGCTGAACTCCTTCAAGGAGATCCCTGTCTTTTTTGTACTTGGGAGCCCAGAACTGGACACAATACTCCAGATGAGGCCTGACCATGGCAGAGTAGAGGGGGAGAATCACCTCCCTTGACCTGCTGACCATGCTCTTTTTAATGCACGCTTGGATTCCATTTGCATTCTTGGCCACCAGCGTACACTGCTGGCTCATGGCCAGCCTGTTAGCCACCAGGACACCCAAGTCCCTCTCCTCAGAACTCCTCTCCAGCAGGTCATCCCCTAACCTATACTGGTGCATGCAGTTATTCATTCCTCTCTAGGTGCAGGACTCTACACTTGCTCTTGTTAAACCTCATCTGGTTCCTTTCTGCCCAACTCTCCAGCCTGTCCAGGTCACACTGAATAGCAGCACAGCCTTCCAGCATGTCAGTCATTCCTCCCAGCTTTGCATCAACAGCAAATTTGCTGAGAGTGGACTCTATCCCCTCATCAAGATCATTGATGAAGATGTTGAAGAGGACCAGACCCAGCACTGATCCCTGAGGAACACTGCTAAATACAGGTCTCCAACTTTACTCTGCACCACAGATCACAACCCTCTGGGCTCTGCCAGTCAGCCAGCTCTCAACCCACCTCACCATCCACTCATCTATTACATATTTCTTCAGCTTTGTTATAAGGATGCTGTGGGAGACAGTGTCATTATTCAAGAAAAGTGTTCATTTAAAATTTCTCTAATTGGAACCTTTATGTGCATTTTTTTTTCAGTTTCCCATTGAAATGTAAATGGATCACACAAAATCATAACATAGCACATCAATATTAATCTGATTTTATTGCTTTCCTGTGCTTTATGCTGCAAGTTAATTTATGCAGATTTTAATATTACCCTTAATTAAATTATGATCACTAGTTCACCTTTGTCTATTTTCTAAAATAACAATTTATAGATTCTTTGTAATACTTTACAAAGGACAGATGGCAAAGAGTTTATGAGGTTTTGCTTTTCTGAGTAAAGGCGTAATTGAGCTATACTTAAATTACATTCTCTGTTACTTTCTCTGGTAGAGAAGCAAGACATGCACCACTGTTTTCTCAAGACCTTTTCTCAAGCAGACAGAAAAGAAGCAGAAGAAAGACGACAAATGGAGAGGGAAAAGCAGGATAAAAATATTAACTTTAAATTATTTAAAGTAAAAGTATTTATGAAGTCATTATTATCTTAAAAAAGGTTTAATTGCATCTTTAAAGTTTTAGTTTAACATACTTAATGTATTTTCCAGTAGATTTAAGTGATAATTATCTCTATCTCAACACTTAAACATGAATGTTTGTACATGCAGTTAGAACTCATCTCCAGTAGTTTTTATCCCACAGTGTGAAAAAAGTTACATTTACCTGAAAACATTTATTATTTGTGCCTCACTTCCCTGCTAGCTATACCACTATCCACACTTTAATTATACTTGCCTATGATAACGTAGGCAACAGCATGAAATATCTGAAGTACTAGCACAAAACAGCTCTCTCCCTCCTTGGTACAGCTTGCTTTATCTGTGTCCTTTAACTACAGAAGCAGATTCTGAAATTGAAGAAATCACAAGGCTGCCTTAGAGCTTAGACTGGTTCAGCAGACTCATACATTCAGACTTCACTTAAGCTATGTCTCTGGATAGTCAATATTCATTTTATTTTCCTGATATTAGCTTGGAATGTTTCAAACTCTATGCTGGGAAACAGAAAATAAAAATGACTGTTTTCAACAATGGAATATCTTCTCTCCCTCTTATTTTGCAGAAGTGTGAGAAATAATATGTACCTATATTGCTGCAGCTCAAGTTATAAATTTTTCTGATTGTTTCAGTATGAGGCTTTTTAATATTCAGTAAATTTCCCACTTCAGGACACCAGCAATAGCATAAAATAACACTTGCAAGTGAATGAAGGACTACATGGATGCAGATTGAAGGACTAATCAATGCAGATTGAAAATTTCTGTGATTCAAGATTGTATCAGAGATAACAACCAACTGCTAATATTCTGTCATTTCTGAAATTAGCTTCAGTGATGCCAGTGGTTAACCTCATATGTTTCTTTTCAAAAGTTTTATAATTCAAGTTCTGTTTGCCTACCTTCCATTAATTTGTCTGTCTATGCCAAGCTACTGCTGCTGTTATATGGTTAAATATCATCGTGACATTAAAATACATTTGTATGCATTGGGGTTTTATTCAGTTGTAAAAATTGTAAAAATGTGCAGCTCTTATCCAGTTGCATAAAACAAATGTAACATTTTGAAACATTTTTCAGTATTATTTACTGTTGGGAAAAAGCTCCGATAGAATTACAATTTTAAGCAAATTTTAACACTACTTGTAACTTCTGGTACCTAAAATCTAAGTATGTGTGTACAGACATATTTCTAAAATCCTTGAATTATAGTGAGTGTTTTGTGTAGTCTAAAGGAGACTTCATTTTCCAGTTACTATATTACTACATTAAAAGCAAGTGTCTAGAACCTTAAAAGAAGCAGGCATTTGTAACTTGAACACAAAATCCTGGTATCTGACTTGATTTTTCTGTTGCAGAGTCCCATTCATGAGGTGAATTTCAGTGGCACCTGGAACTATTCCATAAATTTAAATAAACGTAGTTATAACCTGCTGGACTAGGCAAGACTCTTTGGAATTTCCCCCTCTTTTTTGTCCATGGACTATATAGTGCAACCAGGGGACCACTTGATTCAGATGTCCAACTATCTTTGCATAATATTAATAAATTATGTTACAATAAATTAAAATTTCAAAATGCACATGAAGCAGGACTCCTTTTGAAAGTACTTGTTAAGTGACTCAAAGGAGAAACTTTGATACATATATTTTCCCTTAAGTGTGCTCACTGAACATTCCTGTGCACATTGAACTACTTATCATTGTCACTGTCAATCCTAAGAGAAGGTTATAAAGAAATCCTCTGAGGAAGGCTTCAGATAGGGAAAAAAAAAAAAAAGAACAGTTTATAAAATGATATAGAAACCAAGTTATAAATATGCAAATTAATCTTGCCAGGTGGCAAGAAAACTTTCAACATTTCTTTTCACCTTTAGATAGAGTTTGAAAGTCTTCTGCCAGTCTCTCGGTCTCAAAATCATTTTGAAGAAGACTCTTTGTGAAGCATCTCTTCAAACTGAAAATTGAAAATTTATATTTTCAAGGATGCTCTTGCACCTTAACAAAAATGCTTTTAGAAAAATATGTAAAACAGCTATGATCGCTGATAACAAAGAAAATGTCAAGAGCAAAGGGAACAGAATGTCTACATAAGGCTGGAATTGAAAGAAGTAAAAGAAGATTTACATCTTCCTGAAATCTTAAAGTATCTGTAATGGTCCTGAAAGATCATCCATTTCGGGATATGTATTTTTCTAACTGTGTACAGAACAGAGCTCAGAATAAATATTCAAATGCACGTCAATTTTTTTGCATACAATGAGATTGTAGTTTTTGTTAGCCAATAGAAAATGAAAGATTTCAATGAAGTGATGCTTTAAGTAGTATGAAATAATGGTTGCAATAGTTTTAATACATATGTAGTAACTGTGGCAGGTAAGACTGCAGTGACAGTTTATCACAGTTTATAGGAAGTATAAAGAAAACAAGTGCAATTTTTAAAGAAAGCTATGTATTTGGATTGCTAGATTATAAAGACCAGTGGAACAAAGGTTAACCTAAAAAGTATTATACTACTATAGTCATTATTATTGATTTTGCTTTGCTTCCAGAAACACAGCTTACAATTGATTCTGCATAATGTTAAATTTGATGAGACTTTCAATTGTGTTATTAAGGTCTGCTTGATTTCTTCAGCACTAGGTAACACAGCAACAAAAACAGAAGTAATGTATCAGTGTAAATAATCAAATTATTTTCCCTTTCAGAGGGAACGAGAAAGTTTTGAAGTAAAACTGAAGCATTTACATATGAAGAAATCACTGGACAAAACCTGCATTATGTTTAATTGTCCAAGATTTCAACAAAGTTGTAATGTACAGTTTAAAGATTCATTTCTTTTTTAAAGGAGAAATTCTGTTAATTTAATTTCCCAGATGATTTCTACAAACAGAATTTAAATCCCAAATAGTATGAATATCCTCTCCTACTTCTTTAAAAATAGTCTTTTTAAATGAAAATAATTTATTCTGAGTTATAAGGATTTGTAGTGAGGAAAAAACTTATGCTCCAGATGCCAGTTCAGTATATCTAAGCCTATTGGTCTTTTGCTTGAATGAAGAATATTTGACTTTTTCTACATTTGTTATTACTCTGAAAGTTTGTACTGCATGGGGAGAGAGACTATGTGTGTGAAAGAACCCCAAATGCTTACTGGAACAGTTCTAAATCATTTACATTTTTCAGCCACTCAGGAGAACAGAGATTACATCGGCATGGTGCACATTTATTTTAGTTTGGATTTGGATGTTTACTTCCTTCCTGAAAGGCTGATTTAATCTCCTCAAAAGCTGTTCGGGTTATCCTCTGCTTCATGAGACTTCATCATCAGTCATGACACTCTAAGATAGTGTGAAAGACAAAACTGACATTCTTTTTTGCCTCAAAGCTTGCTTTGTGGTGAAGCCTTTATGGTGATAAGACTCTAACTGACAACTGTAAATTATCTAATGGGGTGTCACTGTGCCACAGTACCTCTGCTTATGAAAGGTAAGCAGAAGCGGGACAAGCAGTCTTCTTCGGGGGTGTGGCTTGAAGGAGCTGACCACTGCAAAAGGTGATAACACTTGTGCATGGCAATGAAGGCACCACTCCCTGCTGGCTTACCTGTTGGGCCAGGTATGTTACAGTAACAGAGAGAAAAGAAGGAAAAATAAAACCCAGAGAAATAGGGGATAAAAGGCCCTCACTACACTAATGGCTTTGGAGAAGAACTCCCAAAGAAACCTTTGATGGAGAATTCCAAGGGGAAAATCTTTTTGGAAGAACCCCGTGAGGCCTGCTTGCTGCAAAGCTTCCTGGCTCTCTCCCATCCCCTGCGGTGACCAGACAAGTTCCTGAGATCAACAACCTACTACAAATCTCACTAGATCCACTGTGGTGACTATCTCTCTCTTGCTTTCTACAAAGGCTCCTCGCTTTTTATTCCCTATTTCTTTTCTATCACCCATCTTCCCTTCCCCATATCCCCAAGCAACTAGGATTTGTAATAAACTGATTGGACTAACATTTGACCTGTTGTGTAAACATATATTAAAAAGAACCTCTTTTCCCTTCTATAAATTGGAGTGAGACAGATGGTGCATTGCCAATAGTCAGTGATGCACTGTCAAAAAAAAAACAACTGCTTTCCATTAGGATGTGTCTAGACCCAGATCTCTACTCTTTCAGCTGCTGTTTGGGCTGAACAATTTAGTGATTGGGCCAATCAAAGTAGTGATGAAATGCAAATCCTCTAGTTTGTGCAAAATCTGTAAGCAATCATTAGCAAATGGTCATAAACAAGCTTATAGCTGTCTCTGTAGGCTGAAAATGCTATCATTACTAAACTGCAAATATAGGTTCCATTATCATTCAAAATCAAGAACTTCTGTACAAAAGTCAGTTAAAATGACCCAGCAAGAATCCATGTTAAAACAAATTACAACAAGCAAAAACTGCAAACCACAGAAGACACAGCAAAATGAAAACCTACAAAAAAATTAGATCCAAAATCAATCAACTAAATGAACAGCAACAACAAATAACACCAAGAAAATCATAAAACCTTAGTTCTTTCCATATTATCCAAGAAAGCACTACCCGCCCACTTCAGCTCAGGACTCCTGAGCAGATTCAGATGCCTCTGAATACTTTCTGAACTAGTCTGTTTCCATAGTCTAAGTCCTGACTTGCAGAGATGTTTGCAGAGATAGTACTAAAGGCCTTAATCAGGTCTTACTTGTAAATTTACTTAAAATTATCTTTCTCATACAATATTAAAATAATAGAAATAATAAATAAATATAAAATATTATTAATACAATAATATTAATGAAATAATATATATATATATATATAAATAATGTGTATTCCAGAGGGCTTTTATGCATATTACTATTCAAGTTACTAGCATTAGACACAACAGCATACCACGCTAGTGAACTGTGTCAGTTGTTTGCTACTGTGACTGTCATACCAGCAACACAAACAAGATATGGTATGCCAGAAGACTCGCTGAGTGCCTTCTAATCTAGCATACTGAGTTACATAAGGAAACGTTTAAGGAATGAGGGAATGAGCCAAGCCCATAGATTATGACTAGACAAACATCTAGGAGTAGGAAGGTATCTTGCAGCAATATTTGCAACAGTGAGGGTTGGTATTATTTCATTAGTTATTTATGATAGTGCAGTATGAATGTAACAGTTCCAATGCCTTGATATTATTCTCTAAGACAAAATGTTTTACATGCGCAAATGCTTTCTGGGAAGAGAGAATGAAAGGGTAGACTACAGAAGGAAAATTGGACTTAAGAGTTCAGGCTGCAAGAAGTCAATTGCATTTTCTTTTCAAATGTGGTGTGTTTTAAGGGTCTTGGCTTCTGCTAAAGCTTCTTTATTTCCTAAGCTGTGACACTGAAAACTGAAAGCTGCTGTTTTTATTGACTTGCTTGTTCTGAGAGTTTGTTCTGAGTTTAGATTTAATAATCCATATAGATCATCATCAACAGTTTAGCAGGTTTATCATAAATACTTACCCTGCTTAACTACTTTCCTCTCTCTTTTTTCTTTATTTTTTTAATGAAAAAGGACATTTTAATAAATGAGAGTTCAGCATCACAAATGTATTCATATGCATAGTGACTAAAATGCTGTGGTAAGAAGCAGATTCTAGAAAAATGATAAATATCTTCAGCATAGCTAACCTCATCATTCCCATTTAGGTAAAACCAAGAAATGTCTTCATATCAAAGGTAAATTAGTTGTCTCCCTACTGCCGTTCTTCCTATGCATTCAGTTTTATATTGTATTGATCTTTCTCTTTAAATAAAAAATATAAAAAATCATTGAATCTAAATCTTAGTGCATAGATAGTTAATTTAAACTAGAGGCACAGCTCCAGGAAAAGCTCGTATTTTGGTAATTGCTGAATCATTTGTTATCAGTTAATGGACTCTTTAAGTGAGACAAAAAGTAATTATACCAAAACCTTGCACAATATCTGTCATGCTCATTCAGGAAAATGAGGGGAGGAAACTAAAAATATATATTATCTTTTAGTTTACATTTATTCAAAAAGCCAAAAGGCTATTTTTGCAATCAGATTAGGAATAATCCATACATCATTTGTTTAGAAAAAGGAATTACGTTTGATTTCAGGAAGTTTCATAATGAAATTTTCAAAACAGGGCTCCCTCTCAATTTCTCCTCAACCCCATACAAAACAGATACTGCCTAAAAGAAGCCAATGTCATGAGGTATTTTATTTGGCAAAGCTGTATGGTTTGTCAGCAAATGGTTTCACTGGAGTTTACTGAATCCTCTATTGTCAGCTTTCAGGACAGGAAATCAGCTAGATCCAGTAGAGCTGGATTCATATCACAGGGATTGAGAATTAAGGAGCAATAATTATTTTGGGGGCAGTGTCCAAAACTTTAATCAAACAGGATGAAAAGACAGCTTCTCCTGGATATCCAAAGTTTGACAGTATTTCCTGTTGTAATCAGTAACCCACCACATTCTGTAAGAGAAAGACAGCCTCCAGCTTTCCCAAAAAGCTGTGGATGAGAACATTTTTAGTCTTAGTCATCCTACTTACTGACCAATTCTACTTACCTTTCACTTTTTCCAGTAGCATCATCCACAACAGAACAGCAGCAGTACCCACAGGGGGGAAGCTAGATCAGGTCAGCAGGCACTGCTAAGGCAGAGCTTGCTCCTTTAGCTGTCCTTGACTCTTCACCACATTTCTTATAACTAAAGGCATGAGGATCGTCAGACTTGGAGAGTTGTTCCCGTAAACTAATTAAACAGTTGATTAATTATTAAGTATCAAGTATTAACTACATATATGTAATTAAGCTATTTATTGTACAGACAAGGCACAAAGCTGTTATCAATTACCATACTTAAATATTCATATGTGTTCCCAGATACCCGCAGAAAACATCTTTTCCTGTTTATCAACAGGACAGCAGATGTCTTAGACAGTACCTTTGGATAGCTACTAAATTTTCTTAGCCAATCTTTTTTGTCTAGATATATTTATATACCTTTGCTGTTTATGTTTTCTGCAGATGTTCAGCAGCACAAATAACTGTAATAAATCCTGTTATTTCCTCATTGCTGCTTCCCTGTTTACTCACCTGCAATAATAATAATAAAAACGTTACAATAACTTGAATGACTAAATGGCTAAAACTTTAATGGTTATAAAAAGTGACCTTTTGTCAGTCACTACTCTGTCAAGTTTTGTCTTTCATCTCATTTGGGTAACAAGTTTCAATCATTCAAACAGAATAATTTAATTCTCTCTATGTGCATCCTGTAAAGAAAAGCCTATTTCTTGGGTGAATTTCATTAAAATGAAACAAGCTAACTAATTTTGGTCTCTAGTTTAGTCTGAATCATTACTGTGGCCTCTGACAAACTGTGTGCTCAAATTTCTGATCAGTAGCTTTTTAAGTACAAGTTTTAAACATTTGTATTTTGTAAATCCAGCTGTCTTGAGTAAACATAGCCATAGACTCTCTTTATTTTATTTAATGAATCAACATCTTATCATGAGTTTTCATGTGTAAATAATGGTGTATATGGATGTTAGCTTATTCCTCCAAATATTTAGCAAATCATGGGTAAAATAAATTTTTCATTAGCATTCATGTCAGTGAACTAATTTGCTCATTATTTCCAGTAAACAGATAGAAAGGTACAAATACAATCAAAGCAAATGCAATTAAACTGAAAATTTACAGGAAAACATGGTATTGGTACAGCTGTACTTACAAAAAAATCCTAAAAGGTTATTAAAAAGTGTATTCTAATCATATATTCCCCTAAAAAATCAAACATATATCTATTCATTTGACTGCCATATCACTGTTTAATCTCTGAATTAAAGTGAAATTATAGAGGCATACATTAGAAAATATATTCACAATCTATGTTATAAAAATTGAAATGCTTTCTACCAAAGGGACTATCAGTTGAGCATGCTTCATCCAAAAAGACCTGTTATGTTGTCCAATTCTTGCCATCCAAAACAGTGAATCAGATGGAGCTATCACAGGCAGTACTAAAGAACTGAAATTATTGTGCAATGATTATGAAAAGAAGCTGAAAGTGTTTCATCATAAAATTACACTCCATTTTAAACCTTTAAACAAAATTAGAGGTATTTACAATACCTGTTAAAATCCATTTAATTGGGAAAAATGAATATTTTTACAAGTCATTTTTTTTCAACTCAAGTTAATTGACATCTGTCTTGACAATTACAATAATTAAGATCTACCACGACCTCTCATTCTTTCAAAGTCCATTAGAATGAGACAGAACAAGGAACCCTTCCAAATAGATCAGAAATGACAGACAGGGAAAACAGTTCAAGTTTAGATGGGCCCCCATGACTGGGAATAGGTGGATGCCTTCAGAATATTTTCATTATCTTACAACAACTGCTCCCTTTGGAAAAAGTCTTGTGAGAGACACAATTGTATCCAATAGATAGATCGAAGGGACTACTGCCATGGATGAAGGAGCTATCGTTAAAGACATCTAAATGAGAATTATAGTTTTGAGACACTTTATACCCTAAAACCATAATTTTTCTGGAAGGAGACATGCAAACGCTTCAGTTTATATCTAGGTAGTACAGAACAATTCCAGCTTAGGAAGACCATCAACAAGAAATATAGACCGTGTGCCATGTCACTGCATCCCATGATGAGCTTAGGTTTTCATGGTAAAACAACAAGCTTACCTTCCCACAGAGCAAATCACATCTGGTTGGACAACTTGTTTTACTATCAAATCTCAAAGACTGAAACAATTCACACACTTTTCACTCTCCAAAAATTACACTTACCCCCAAAATTCAAATTGTTCTGCTCACCATTCGAAGGGCATATGAAGGGAAAACTAATTAAGAGAACAAGAACAGTTCAGATTTGCTGATTATATAACACTATACACCCCGTGCATTTGTTAACTGTGGTCATAAACTTGTACTAGCAGCTCTGAATATCATTATCCATAAAGAAAAGGAAAGGACAATATTAATGTGCTGCAGAATTATGGTGAGAAATTACTCACCTGCTGGAGAGTGTCATATGCTGTCTGTACCTGTAATGAAATTTTTGTATGGAATGGAATGGAATGGAATAGAGTTGGAATTGACCTTCAAAAAGCATCTAATCCAACTGACTGATAGCTTCAGAGCTAACCAAAACTTAGAGCATCTTATTAAGATCATTACTGAAATGCCTCTTGAGCATTGACAGCCATGAGGCACCAACCGTCCTATTAGAAATTGTCTTCCGAGAGTTGTCATACTAGCAACTGAGGGAGTTTGACCACCCTCATAGTGAAAAAGTTTTTTCCTACTATACAGTCAGAACTTTTTTTTTCCCCTGACACAGTTTTGTGCCATTAATGCATGCCCTGTCACCAGTTTTAGAAAAAAGAACTTAACATCTTCCTTCGTGCTCCCTTTCCTCAAGAAATTGCAGAGAGCAATGAAGTCACCTCTGGGCCTCTTCTTCTCCAGACTGGACAGCCCAATTGACCTCAGCCTCTCTCTTCACAGGACATACCTTCAGCCCGGTTACCAGCTTTGCTGCACTCCTCTGGATGCTTTCAACAGCCTTAATGCCATGGAGACAAGAGCTGTATGTAGTATTTGAGGTTAGGCTGCACCAATCCTAAATATAGAAGAAGAATCAAGTATTTTGACCAACTGGCTGAGCTGAGTTTACTACACACCAAAATGTGTTTTGCCCCCTTGGTTGCCAGGACACGCTGCTGGCTCATATCGAGCCTGCTGTCACCAGCCCTCTAAGGACTCTTCCTGCCAAATTGTCCTCCAGTCACTTGTCTCCTATTTCTATTTGTGTCCAGCATTATTTCATCCCAATTAGTGAGCCTAGCATTTTCCTTTGTTGAATTCCATGCTGTTGCTGATTGGCCTGTGTCCTAATTTATCTAGATGCTTTTGCAAGGCCTGTTGTCCCTTCATGCAATCAACATTATTTGCTGCCTTATCTCAGTATCTAAAATAAATTAAATGTTTCTATGAGCATTGTCCTGTAAAGATTATGTGTGCATCATTTTGTACGGGATACAGTTAATTTTCTTTTTAGTGGCTGTTGTGGTGCTGTGTTGGATTTAAGGTGAGAATAACATTGATGACACACCCATAATCATACTTGTTGTTGCAGATCAGTGCTTACACAGTCAAAAGGACTTTCCTGTTTCTCACACTGTCCTTACAGTGAACAGACTGAGGGTTCAGAAAAAGCTGCATGGGGATGGAACCAGGACAGCCAATCCAAACTGGACAAAGAAATGTTCCATCCTACATGGCATTGTACTGAACAATAGAACTAGGTTTGGGGGAGCATAACACTGCTCAGGGACTGGATGGGAATCAGATAGTGAGTAACTGCAATGTGTATCACTTTTCTCCATGTTTTTCTTACTATTTTATCTTCTTTCTCTGTTCTATTCAAACTATATTTATCTCAATCCATGAGTTTTATCTTTTTCTAATTCCTTCCCCAGTCTCACTGCGGGAGAGCTAGTGAACAGCAGTGTGGTGCTGAGATGCTTCCTAGGTTAAACCACAACAATTTATTAGGATCTACTTCTTCCTTTAGCAGTCCTATTGTACTATGTAAAAGTAAGGCATATATTTAAAAGCGAGTTCTGTAATTTCTTTTCCACTAATACATTTTATCATTTCTTAGTACAGGAATCAAGACAAATTCTGAAGATATAAAGATAGGGAGAAAAACAGTGCAAATTCATAATGGTGTAAAGTAAAATGCGTGTGTTTGAATAGTATTGAGAGAGAGTTCACACTGAATAGTTTAAGTCTTGATTCAGAATATGCTTATCAAGTCACAGAAAGAGCACCAGAGAATATTACAGTGTATGCTGGTAATTTCCATCTATTTAGCTAAATCCATAAATAGGTAGTAATAAATATTATATGCAAAAGCCATCTAGGTGTTTTAGCTTTACCTATGTATTTATGCTGAGCTCAACTGTCACGCTCCAATATAAAGGAGGGAGACGAGGTTCTTTATATGTATATGTATACCCGATGGCGAGATTAAGACACAGCGGGTCAAATGTTAGCCCAACCAGTTTATTACAAATACTAGTTGCTTAGGAATATGGGGAAGGGAAGGTGGGCGATAGAAAAGAGATGAAAAGCAAGGAGTCCTGATAGAAAGCAAGAGAGACATAATCACCACTGTGGATCCAGCGAGGTTCTTAGTAGGTCTGTTGATCTCAGGAACTTGTCTGGTCACCGCGGGGGATGGGAGATGGCAGCAAGCAGGCCAAGGGGTCCGTCCTAAGTCTCTTCGGGAGTTCTCCTCAAAGATTTCTTCTTTGGGAGTTCTTCTCCAAAGTTCTTTTCTGAAAGTTCTTCTCCCCCCAAAATCCTTGGTTCAGTGAAGGCCTTTTATCCCCAATTTCTCCGGAGTTTATTTGTGTGACATGTCTGGCCCAACAGATAAGCCAGCAGCAGATGTTGCCTTCATTACCATGCAGGAGCATTGTCTTTGTGGTGGTCAGCTTCTCCAAGCCATACTCCCACGGAAAAGACTATTTGCCCCTATTTCTGCTTATCTTTACAACCATAAGCAGAGACAATGGCACCATAACACCCATCCAAATAACCGGCAGTTATCAGTCAGAGTCTTGTCACCAGAAAAGGCCTTACGAAGCAAACTTTGAGACAAAGAAAAACAGTTTCTGTCTTTCACATCAACCTCTGCAGTTTTTCTGCATCTTAAAATACTGGGAGGTATAGTACTGTGAAAGTACAGGATTTGATTCAATACTGTGTAGCCAAGTACAGAAGATAAATGAGGTCAATCACAAGAACCAATCAAGTCTGAAGACAAGCAAGACAGGTAAATTCTACACGTTATTCCATGTTACTGATAAGAAACTGCAAGAAATAATTTAGTGAGAAAGAAGGTACAGAAGTACTATGAAATACAAAATAAAACCTCACATCATGATTATTTTTCATTTCTGAATAAAGAAAGAGAAGAAAACACAGAATAAATAGAGAACTCTGATGCCACTTCAGAATTTCTGCTCTGCCCATAGCAGAGGATTAGAAGTCAATGACCTTTTAGGTCTCTTCCAACCCAACCCTTCTATGACTCTAAGATTCTATGATTACTTTTAAACTGTGAGTGTGTATGTTCATACACGTGTATATGTGGCAGAAAATTGAGTTTGTGTATATGATAAAGAAAAACACACACTTTTTGGTTCAAAAAATGTTTTGTTACTTTCATTTGTTCTGAAATGCCAAACTGTGAAAAGAGAGGATTCTCAGCTTTACAGATGACAATTGTATCTGCTCAGACTGAAACATGAATCCAAAGCTGAAGAGAGATGGATTATTAAAAATATATTTAGGAAGCTCAGAAATTTTTACTTCCATTCCAATTAAGAGTCAGTCCTGTAATACTGTCAAATCGAAGTAATATTGTGACGTTGACTGAAAGAGGCTACTTATTGTCCAGAATAGAGGACCTCTAATAAGCCTATGCAATAAATAACAATTATATTTTAAATCATTTTTAATACTTTCCATAATTTCAAAATCTACGTTATGTACTTAAATCTGGCGAACGCCTGACATTCTATTCAGAGGGGCTATGAAAACTCATATTTAGAAAAAAAATTTGTATTGAGTGAAAAAATATTAAATGTTATATTATATTTTGGCACTAGTAGTTAAAAAAAAAAACAAAAACAACAACCCTCTAATGGTCATTTAAATTATTAATTATTAGAATACACAGGCAATCATTAAGTAAATGTGTGATTAAAATACCTACAACAGAAAATATTATATCAGGCCAATAAGCATGGATTAGTTATTATATAATATGCACATCTATTTAAGCTATGTGATAATATCATTTACCGAAAGTAGTTAGACACAATCGGTACATCCACACATAAAGTTAACATAAATTTTCAGTTGAAGTTATTTAAGGCATTGGATTTAATTGCAACTTGGAAACATCTGTTCAGACTGGTCATGGATAGAGGTCAAAAATTCATGATTGGAAAACATCGCCACCTAAGGTATAGTTATCAGATCCTCCTTGTTTTGCTGCATCTTTGAGACACTGTAGTATTAAAACTATATTAAAAATGTTTATACTATACAATAAAATGTCTCTCTTGTGTTTGGATATAGAACAGTCTTTCACTCTAAAGAATTGCTATACCATAGCATGAATCCTGAATGTTTTCATATTGCTTACATCATTATGTTTACTGTAATATGTAATGCAAATAGAAAATTTGATGCAAGACCACTGATTCCATTTATACCAAGGATGTAGTCTTTTTAAAATAAAAATATCTATTTATTTAAAGAAACTGTTGCTATCAAGATTGTTTAATGTTTGAACGTGACTGAGAATTTCAAGACGTCTAATACCTTTCTCTTTTTGTAGCCTGTGAAAAATGAATTCAAAGTATTGGACAATGGGATAACTTCACCTCTCCATTACCTAGCTGAAGGCCAAAGTGAAACAGAAGCTAGACCTTGCTACCATAGACTACTCTGCCATCACCAACCAACCACAAACTTGAAGTATCCTTAAAAAAGCTGTAATTGCTACAGAGAAAGGTATTGGAATTAAATGCTTTGAGAACTGGGGGTAACAGAATAAAATATACAGGAAGAGACCTGTACATTTTTTCTTATGGCTGGGGCAACAAGAATCTATGTGAAGTGTTTATTGGGATATATCACTATGACAGTTATAATATCTTAAATTTTACTGCAGAGACAGAGACATGGAGCATATTCAGAAACTGAATCTAAGATTTATGTACAGTGCAAGACTCTCTTGAGAGTCTTAATACCATTTGAGGATCATTACTATCCTTTAGCATATTTGAGCTACTTCATTTGTGTGGTGGGTGGACCCTGACAGACAGATAACCTCCAGCTGCTTACTCTCTTCCAACAGCTGTGAGATAGAAGAGCGAATCAGAAGGGCAAATGGGAAAAAAACGCATGGATCAAAGATCAAGATAAAATAGTTTAGTGAGTGAAGTAAATTGCATGAAAAAGCAGAACAAAATAAGGCATTCATTCACAGGCAGGTGGATGTCCAGACATTTCTCAACACACAACCATTGTTTAGAAAGACAAACAACATAACCGCAAATGTTTCCCCTTTTTCCTCCTTATCCTGAGATTAGAAATACTTTTCTAATATAGTAAGAGATTAGAAACTAAATAAAATATACAGATTTATTAAATTTATTTACACTTGACTTGACATGTCACCATACCACAGAGACAGAAAATATACTAGCTCTATCAGGGATTGTTATGATTGATTAATGGAGGAAAAAAAAAATAGAATCCCTTAATTACTACAGGCAGGGCTGACATGCTGTCTAGAGGTGATAAAGCTGTTGTCAACTCTGAAAGACTGATTACTGTAATGTGAAAATAAGGACTATAGTATGTCTTATGGAATATTTTTGAATTACATCTAATTTCCCAAAATTATCTTCTTGCTTGATGTCTTTTTTGAGAAGATAATATAACTTCATATTTCTTTCACTTTGTAAGTTTTACCTCCTCATTAAATATGCCAGGAAAAAGCAAAGATTTTGTAAGAAAAACTTCTGTAGTTATAATGAATTCACTTGAAAAACCCTATATTTTTGTATTCAAGACACAAAGATGTAAAGGGGAAAAAAAAATGATAAAAGTAAAAAAAAGGAAAAAGAAAGATTGTTTTTTGTTGCAACTTTGCAACTACCCTAGGATTTTTGAACTAAAGAATTTTCACTCTTCTTGTAAATGCTTGGCAATATTGATAATAGAACAACACATGTCGTTGAACCTGAAGAGCTAATAGGACTCTGCAAGCTTGTCGATTACTATGAAAAATGCAGTCTAGACAGATGTCTAAGAGAGAAATGTGTGGGATGGAGACTAAGAGAGCTCAATTGACATTCTGAGATAGAGTTCATCAGATTACTCAAGTCTTTCTTTTCTTTTTCTCTGTTTTTCTGTCTTTACCCCTAAACTAATTCGTTTGACTAAAAGTCATTTTGATTTTAACTGTGCAAAAGATAGTTATATTCTTTGACTCAATCTCTTCTCACAAGCTGAAGAAAAACACCTTCCCATAAAAATGAGCAAATTTTTGAGAATATTTTGCAACTGCAAGACTGTATTACCACCAATATAATGTATTATGTTACTGTGGAAAAGCAAGCCATATCACAGAGTATACGAATATTTGATTTGTGTTTGCTTTTTTTTTTTTAATTTTATATGCCTACGCACAGCAACACATTTTGTCCACTTGGATATTTTTTTGTTTGTCCTCTACTGAAATATTTTTTTAAAACATTGTTGAAGGCAAAAAAAAAAAAAAAAAGCTTAAAATGTGAAAATCTACAGAAAGCGAATAATTGGAGAGATGTGTGATTTGAGGTGGGAAATGTCCAAAACTTAACTTTTGAACTTACAAAGAGAAGACCAATACTTGCTGATGCCAGCTGTTATGGGCTGTTTGTAAATTCTGGTAGCACCTGGGCTAAGCAAGAGACACAGCCTCAATCTTCTAATTAATGAAGCAGCGTAAGACAAAAGCACCAATTAAGGAGCTCATGGACTGGTCAAACTGGAAAATAGGAGTCTTATGAATTTGAAAAGAATGGCTTGCACTGTAAAAAAAATCCCATATGTAGTTTCTGAAGGAAGAAAGAGTACTGGAAAGCTGGAAAGAAGATGGAGATTATGGCTGGAGGAAATACCCTGGAAATCAAGGAGCTATATGAATAACAAGGAATGGATTTTGTTTGTTTGCTTGTTTTGTTTTTGTTTTTCTGGAAGGAGCAATAGTAGCTGATAGCAAACTTATCACGTCTGTTTTCACCTTTTGACCCTGGATTAGAGGAATTTATGGGACAGGCACTCCTTTCCTCTCTCTGTTGCAATGTTTGAAGTAGTCTTTACGTTCTTTATTGCAGTCATTTACTAGTCATATCCCTGCATTGTTATCAACTGATATGTGAGCAAACCACCTAGCTGTAATGAAGGAAGAGAATTAAGCATGGAAAGGGAATTCTTCATATGACAATAAAAACTATTCATTTTTCTTTTTGTCACTTCTACCCCGATGACAATATAATCCAGGGTATTTTTGTTCTCATGTAAAAGCCAGATTTATGAGAACTATGAAACTGAACTATTTTTAGAAAATTATTTAGAAAATAATAAACACCAATATTTAACTCTTTGCTGAGATATTTTTAACTTTGTTTTTAGCAATTCTGAATAAATTTTTCTTTGATAAAGGTCTGGCACATGTTTAACCAACAGAAACTACTGTTTCTGTCTTAAAGGGCAAACATTAGCCTTATTGGCTAATGTTTTTGCTTTGAGTGACCTCAGCGACCTTTCTTCTAACATATGCACTAAAAACAAACTTCGTACATGCCTACAAAAACTAACTCAGAATTCACATGGATCTAACAAGTATATTTTTATATTCAAGATAAAGAGAGAAAAGCAGTACTGTTATACAAAGCCATTACTTAAATTACCTAGTGTGTCTTGTTGAGAGCAATGTAGAACATATTACAAAAAAAAAAAAAAAAAAAAAAAAAAAAACAACCCAGAATGGAGCAAGAGACTTTGTTTTTCTGCTTCTAAATGGACTGTAGAAATCTCAGAATTCTGCATTGTGGAGACAGAAAGCTGCAAGAAGTAGCAAGTAGACTTTATACAAATTCTAGATTCCGCTTCTTCTACAAGCGTCTAAAAGTTGTATTTATTTTCTCACTGTGTTTTAGCACTTGAGACATTTTGCAGTGAGAAAAAGGAGATGGGTACATCTTCATCAGAGATTACATGGGCAGGTAGGATAGGGTGAAACTATTGCCAGTGCCACCTCCGTATGTATTGTCTCTACTGCTCAAGATTGTTAGGCCAGAACAGTTCAGGTACAGCTTCAGAATTAGTGTAATCTGCTCGTTATTCATATTCTTATTTTGGTGTTTTCATCTTAGTGCTGGACCTAAGAAAAAAAAGAAAAGTTCATTTTTTTGCAGCTCAAGTCTTAAAACCAGAAATAAAAAGTAAAGAGTAAAACCATGAAGTATTCTCAGGAGACAGGTGAAACATGTAAATTCGTTGTGAGTTTTGTGTCTCAGAAGACGGCTCATTCCAAATTTTGTACCTATTTCTTCAGATAACCTGTCTTCAATTTCAACTGCAGTTCAAGTAATAAATATTTCTAGGATACTGCAAGTGTGACCCAAGACATTCTGTTTCACAGCAGTTAAATAAAGCAATTACTGCAATGGTCATTTCTACCTGCCTACTGTCTCTTGCACCTAATCATTCAGTTTAAAGTAGCTAACCCAGTACACACTGATTTAAAGTGAAGTGCCATCACACTCATCGAACTCTTTTTGTCCAGAAAAGCAGTGCCCATTATCTAGATAGATTGATCTAAGAATGTTACTTTGACCCTAAAGCTGCCTGTAGTCTTAATGTCTGCGCTGACTGTCATTTATTACCAGCAGTCTGTAACGTCCAACAGCAGTGTGAGCAAAGGTGGAAAATAAAATTACAATATTTAAATATCTAATTATAACTCATTCTTTAATTATATCAGAGTGGACTGTATGTCTGCACAACTTTGGAAATGAAGGGCTATTATATCCAAATCACCTAGTCTGGACTATGTATTGGCCAAAACAGTACTGTAATACTCAGTTTGCTTCTGATGATGTGACAATTGGATTGGAGATTATAATTTGAAACTGTAGAGAATTACTGGGTAATGGTATATGATATAGTTGGTCAAAGAAGAAACATAAAATGATACTTCAGAAAAGCACGATTTCTAAGACTGACTTAATACGTATGATAATGAAGAAAATGGTTCCACAGGCACAGGTTTTTGTTCATTTGCTGCAGATGAAATGATATGGGCACTAATATCTTTCTTATTATTTTAATATTATAGTAATTTTAGTGAAAGTACTGACTGACCATTTCCTCTATTTTTTGAAAAAGGGGGAAGAAATCTAGAGTTGATTATTGGAAGAGACTAACTTTTATACTGGACATTTTTGCTCAGTAGATTTGACTTTCAGAATGGCTAACTGAACCTTTCTACTACTAAACTAAACACATATAGGAGTGAGCCATATATTTCGCACCACCCTTTAACATCCAGTCTCAATAATCAAGTACACAGAGGTAAGGAAAAATAAGCAGCCATCCAAGCAGTATTGAATAACTACAAGATTAGTTACAGTATAATCAACATATATATTGCTGTGAACAAGAACAGGTCCTAAGGCACACATATCTCTGTAATAATCGTGTAAGATAGATTAAGTGAACAGGTGGCAATTAGATAACTGCCATTTTTTACTTAATCAGTCCTAGGAAAAGAAATAGTGAAAGAAGTAAGATGGCTATTGTAAACAGACAGAATAAAAACAAAATCATCATATGTCTCCACAAATGTCATTCTGTTTCTAGCCTATTCTAGCTTATGGATTAGGAACCATGATCTGTGTAACTAAAATGAGATCCAGTTCTTTATCCTTTCAGAGTGACAGCCTTGCTTTGTAAAAATAAATTGTGAAATAATAAAATAAGTGAAATTATTTCAGTAAAGGAAACTATGAGAAATACTTCCTAAATTTTTGTAATTTTTTTTGTTTAAATACTCACAAGGAAAGCTAGAGATAAACATATTCAAAAATGAGATCTGAAAGAGATAGAGATTTTGAATTCAGGTGTGTTACAACCTATATATGATTAACTATAAAATTATTGGAGTATTATTTATAAGCATTTTCAAATTCTCAACATACAATTAGAGACAGACCTAGCCAAGAACCCGATTTTAATGTTTGAGGTTTTTTATTTGTTTTGTTTTGTTTTTGAGACAAAATTTTGTCATGATGCAGGACAAAAACCCAAGAACTACTTTGCATTCTTGTATATTTTTTGTTAAATTCAGTTTATTATTGTTGTTGTTGTTGTTATTATTATTATTATTATTTTATTTTATTTTATTTTTATTATTTTAAAAATAGAAAAATCTTCCTGTTACAAAGGCATGAAACCTCACTCTGTGAAGTTTAAGGTAAAGGAGAAATGTAGAATGTAGAGAGGTTTAGTAGACATCTCAAGAGCATAAGAAAAGTAGTATTCTTCATGTCTATTCAAAGTACAGAGCACAGCACAAACACAACAGGCATCTCAAAGTCTGCTAATAAGGTTCTCATAAATCTAAAGATAAAGCTACACATTTAAAGTTCTTATATTTGCAAAATAGCAACAAGCCAGAAAATAGACAGTACCAAGCAAAAAAAAAATGTTGTCAGGGTAGTAATAAAAAGGTGAAAATATTCACTCCCTCAAGGTAAATTATAAATCTGCTTTAACTTTTACAAAATACGTACAATCTTATTCAAATAGTTTGTTTCTACTACAAAAATATTAAAAAAAGTCTAATGACAAAATTTGCGAAAAGATTATGGTTAAAATTCATCTGCATATGTATTCATTTACCAAGACCTGAAACATTCAATGCACCTTGCATTTTACATGGGCATTATAGCAACTAACTTATTACATAATCAAACTAAATCTCACTAGTACTGTTAGTTTTGAGATGGTTGTTGATAAAACACAATATGTCAGACATATACATATATTTGAATATGTAGTGATGAACTGTAAGATATGCAGCTAATAAAAAAAATGCACTTAAGGAAAAAGCAGGATTACAAACAGATTTTAAAATCCCTAAACAAGAGAGATGTATGCCAAGTTTGCATATTTTATCTCCAACCAAGGTTGTATACTTTATCTCCATAATTATTCAATACAGATGCAGAAAATCTAACCATCTGTGGAACAATCAAGAACATTGTAAATGAACATTTGAATGAATGAAATGAATGTTACAACACAAATTATGCTGGTGACCTTGCTTGAATATCATTGACTAGATCAGAATTCAGGAATTTGCCATGAACAATATCAGCAAATCTTGCAGAAGAGGGAATAATAGGGAAATCATTAATGAAAACATTAAGGAAATCATGGCAATCACATGGAAAAATAAATAGTAATAAAAAATATATCGCAGTATAAACAAAAATAGAAAATCCTACTTGTTGCTGGACTGACTAAATATGTTTCTTTATTCAAGACATTTTATAACAGATGGGAAATAAACAAAACAAAACTGTAAAAGCCCTAGGAAAGTAAATTGTGGGTTCACAAAGTAGTCCAGTGCAGAAAATACGATTTCAAAATCCACTTATAATTCCTCCATGCTTGTGAAGACTAGTAACAGATAGAAAAAAGGAACATTCAAGGGTTCTTCTAGCAGCTGTGTTCTGTGAAAATAAGGGATAATATAGGACCAAGATCATAACATACCACTATGTGTCCACATGTGTTATCATTATCCACATCTTTCCAACGATTTCCTTGCTGGTCAGCTGATAATAATTATGCATCAATGTCTTTCTTTTCCATGAGGGTTACTGACCTTACTTTTTTTTTGTCATCCACTTCTCTGCTGTTAGCAATCCTGTAGTGATTTTTTTTTCCAAATTGTCTCATCAATTAATATTATTAGCTTACACTCAACAATTGCACTCAACCTGTAGAAAGCTTAATTACTAATTCTGTTTTAGACATAAAGAACTTGTATGTATCACGCTCCAATATAAAGGAGGGAGACGAGGTTCTTTATATGTATATGTATACCCGAGGGCAAGATTAAGACACAACGGGTCAAATGTTCGCCCAACCAGTTTATTACAAATACTAGTTGCTTAGGGATACGGGGAAAGGAAGGTGTGCGATAGAAAAGAGATGAAAAGCAAGGAAACTTGGCAGAAAGCAAGAGAGATATAATCACCACCGTGGATCCAGCGAGGTTCGTAGTAGGTCCGTTGATCTCAGGAACCTGTCCGGTCACTGCGGGGGATGGGAGATGGCAGCAAGTAGGCCTCGGGGTCGGTCCTAAGTCTCCTCGGGAGTTCTCCTCAAAGATTTCTTCTTTGGGAGTTCTTCTCCAAAATCCTTAGTTCAGTGAAGGCCTTTTATCCCCATTTCTCAGGAGTTTATTTGTGTGTGACATGTCTGGCCCAACAGATAAGCCAGCAGCGGATGTTGCCTTCATTGCCATGCAGGAGCATTGTCTTTGTGGTGGTAAGCTTCTCCAAGCCATACTCCCACGGAAAAGACTATTTGCACCTATTCCTGCTTATCTTTACAACTATAAGCAGAGACAATGGCACCATAACACCCATCCAGATAACCGTCAGTTATCAGTCAGAGTCTTGTCACCAGAAAAGGCCTTACGAAGCAAGCTTTGAGACAAAGGAAAACAGTTTCTGTCTTTCACAGTATGCTCTTAGGGTTAAATACCATTTGGAATACTTTTACAAATGTGTGCACTGAAAACAGCTAAAAATATGTATATCAGCAAAAATTTTCTTAAGTCTGGAGACAACAATATCAAGTATTTATTTTTTAAATACTGCATTCAAGCAAAAATTTCTGGCTGTCAAATATAAAGTGAACAAAAGAGTTTTCCACAGAATAATACTGGTAAGGGGAAATTCTGCACTATAAGATAAAAGAGGACATTAAAAAACTAAAGTAAAAAGAAATGTATTACAAAGTTAAAGATCATTGGGATGGTCTTAAGGGCTGATGGGAGACTTACGTTCTTTGCAGCTTTATTCTGTTAGTACTACAGATATGCTGGGGATTCAAATTTTATTTTCACAGTGGGTAAAGTCTAGTTTTAATGCTTTTATTCTCATAGAAGAGACTTCTTTTGGGAATCATAAGGATCGGCTTTACAAGGTGGAATTAGTATGAATAAACACCGAATAAAAATACCCTAATCGATCAAGCAGTGTTTGAGGAAAACATATTCACTTTCATTTTGTTTTGCTTTGTTTTTTGAAAAGAGGTTCAGTGTTGGCCTTTTTTTTTTTCATTATGGATAAATAAAAATAAGATATTGAAGTTAAATATGGAATACTTACTAAATATTACTCTTTTTTGTTATTTTGTTGTTGAGCTTTTTCTTAGACTAAATTTCAATTTAGATGCTGACAATATTTTATTTAAAGTGAAGAGTTTAAAAGAAAACTTAAAAAACCTGATGTATAAAACTCCTCAAGACAAAGTATGAGAGAAATAACACTATATCATAGAGCATGATTTTTGTTGTTATGGTTGAAATGTTCCTATCTCAGTGTTACTCCTCTGGAATATAATTACTTTTGTCATCTGTAACATCCCTTCTTCTGCTGACGCAATTTTCAAAATACTTTGTTAGAAATCATGAGTATCTTTTAAATGTATCACTACAAAAAAAAAATTAAAACATCTCTCCAGATACTGATTCAGAAATGATAGTTGAGTTTGCTTACTTGCTTGCTTGTTTATTTGCTTTAAATGGAAAGTAGTTTTGCTATCAAAATATTCCAAATTAAAGTACATAATCCTAAACCTCTTATTTGATGCTGCCACAGACATCTCTCCTCCTTTCTATTTGATTTTTCTATTTGATATTCCTATTTGATATTTTTATAGGGCTAGTTTAGCTGATATTGAACTGATATTTCTATTTGTTATTTCAATTGGTCTGTTTTAGCTGATATTAAATTCATTTCCTTGGATGGTGCTGTATTTTTGTTTTGTGATGAAAACAGCTTTGATAACATACATATCTTGCAGTTGTAGAACAGTGCTTCTCACCCTGCCATGGCAGTGGGAAGTCTGAGGGTGCACATGAAGATGGGATGCTGCCGAATCAGAGCACCTGACAGAAAATGTCCAAAGGGATATTCCGTACAATATCACATTCTGATCAGCAACAAAATCTGAGGGGAGTCCAGTGGAGACCTGAGTCTGTTCAGCTTTGAAAAAAAGAAGATTCAGAGGGGATCTGATCCACATCTACAAATATCAAAGCAGTGGAAGGCAAAGGGATGAGGCTGGAGACTTCTCAGCAGTGTTTGTTGATGAGAGGTAAGGGTCACAAACAGATGCATAGAAAGTTCCACATAAATGTGCATGAAAACTTCTTCACACTAAGGGAGACAGAGCACTGGCACAGGCTGCCCAGGGTGGTAGTGGAGTCACCTTCTCTGGAGACATTCAAGACCCGCCTGTACACATATCTGTACAACCTGGTCTAGGGAGCTGCTTTGGCAAGGGGGGTGGACTAAATAATCTCTAGATGTCCCTTCCAACCCCTAAAATTCTGTGATTCTGTGAATTGGAAGGGGGCTGTCACTGCCAAGGGACTAGCTGGGCATCTGTTAATGAGTTTAGCACATTGTATCGTCCATCAGCCTTTTTATATATTCTTTCATCTTAAGCATGTGTGCCTAGAGAGGCTAGTGTAGCACAGGGCTGTACTTAGCATTTTGATTTCCATAAAAATCCAGTCAATTAATACTGATTTCAACTACCCTTGTGGTAATCAGACTCAGTCATAACTGTGAATAGCAGTCCAAAATGTTTTGCTGTAGACAGATGTCACTATCAACTTGAAGTCTGGGAGCCACAGTTTTCCAGACTTTATAGGGCCCAATCAAAATTTAAATCACAAGCACGGTTTCATTTGTATTAATCTGCTTGGCTAAAACTGTAGAAGCTGAGAAATTGCTCCTTCTGTGTTTGCTAAAGTTATATGGAGAACAGTCCTAGCACCAGCAACAGTTGTTTTTTTTTTTTTTAACTACTCAGATAAATATCAGCCTCAGTAGACTGAAAAGTACAGCTGGCCTCATCCTATTGAAGAAATATGGGGAAATTGTTATTAAGTATTTTTAAATACAGTATTTTGAAACTAAAATACATACTATTGCAAAGTCAGATAAAAAACAGTGCTTTAATATTAAAGAATTTTCATCTAAATATCTACAGCTGAATACAATTATTGCCTCATTATGTGGACTGTTCACTTTAAGCAATGAATAGATTTGCTTCTTACTGAATGAATCAGGAAATGAAATTTGAATACAAGACAAAATAATCTTACTTACCACATTAACACAGGTATTCTAAAGTACCAAAGACATCTACTATGGATTTTTTTCTCCTCTACAGTGAGATAAATGGGACAGTAAAAAAGCACTGCCAATTACATGTGAAAAAAGTCACAAAAACAACTTTGAAAAATCTTACTAGTACTGATTCTAAGGTATAATTCAAACGTTCAGTTTTTAAAAGGCTAATTTGCTAGGTACTAGCCACCTTGTCTTTATACATGATACACATTGAAAGGAGATATTCTGTTGTCTCTAAGGATCACCCAAAAATTAGGAAGGAGTAGTATTATGTTCCTATATATACTGAGACATTCTCTCCTTGGTACAGTTCTTGTGACAGGAACAGGTGAAAAAATACATGAGTGATTTTTAAATGTGATGTTGGTTTGCAAATTCTGCTTTTATGTAAATACAGTAGCACATTCTATTCAGCTTGATGTACCTTTAAGTACGATGCTGGCAAAATTGTCAGGATTGAAACACTATACTGGTCTGTTAGTAATTAAATGTTGTTTTCAAATTACTTTGATTTCTACAACTGGTTAATGCAATGTAAAAAATAATAATGTACATATAGAAAAATGAATAGCAAAAACAAAGACAATCACAAAAATTTGCTAGAAAAGACATCTAATCCAGGTAATATTTTAAAATTTATATTTTCAGGTATGAGTTTAAGAGGTTAATGATAAGAAGTGTATAATTTTTTGCAAATGAACCTATCTGCAGATTAGTACACGATCTCTACTAAAGTAGTAACTTCAGTTCAGTTGAAATCCCAAATTCAGAGCACAAAACATGATGAATGCATTGAAATTGTATTCACTATGGGACTGCATTACAATTTGTGATATAATAATTTTACAGACAGTGACCATTAAGTGTTTTTTTTAATTTTTACCCTCTAACATAATAAAAATAATCTCATACAGGCAAGTTTTGCAGGTATGGAAGCAGTCTTAAAAAGAAGTCTTCGGGGGGAGAAAAACAAGAAAACAAGGCAAAAGAACTTGAAGACTAGAGAAGCAAAAGATGAAAAATAGACAAACAGAAAAAAATAGATTTCTAATACCAGCTACATCCTATCAACAAAGTAATACACTGAAGTATTAAGAGGTGCTACCAGCAAAGAAATAAAGGGAAATATTTTTATTTTGTTTGTTTTGTTTCAGTTCCAGTTCATGCAATGTCCTCTTGGGACTAAGATGCTTTTAGTAAACTTCTGTAACCATTTATGTCAGATGCATAAAATGTTGATAAAATCTTTCCATTTCTTTCTAAAGAGGGCATTTCTCTTGTGAGTGCTTGTTTAAGGAAACATTTTTTTTATGTTCCCTTGTGCTCCCTTTACATATTTTGAATAATAATGTAAACTCTGTTTACAAATTCTGCAATGTTCAAAAAGTGAGGTTCAAGGAACAATCCTTCAATAATGTGTAATAGCAAAACAAAGAGAGAACGTCAAACAGTTGAAGCTCCATGTTCATGAAAAGGGAAATACCTCTCGTGCTGTTTTTATTAGCCTCTCTGTTCTACAGTCTGAATGGCTTTGGAGCATTGGCTATTTTTAGTATCTTACAGGTGTTCCATTTTAGCCATCAGCTGTTACAGTGCAATGTCTTTACATAATACCATTCACAGATTAGAAATCTTAGTTTGCTAAAATCACAAGTGACTTTTGCTGAACCATGTGATTTAAGACTCTCAAACTTTATTTTGGAAAGATGAGATTCATGACATGGTTAACCAGTGAAATTTTTCAGAGCAGGAAGATACCACTTAGAAGACAGAGACATAAAATAACCGCTTAAATCTTGACTCTGCTTTCTTCCTAAAATGCAAAGTATTTTTAGCAGAGAGAAAATCTTGCAAGAAATTTTATGATAATTATATAATATAATTATAAATATAACTAAAAGACAGCCTATGGGCTTTTCATACCAGAGTTTCATATAATTCTGCCAGGCATGGCATTATAGATTTATACACACATAACACACACACACACACACACATATATATATATAAATATTTATTCCTGTCTTATAATAAAGACAATTTTCAAAACACAGTTTACAGTATTCAAAGTTAAGCAACAGTTTTACAGCATTTCTGCATGTCATTGTGTCATGCTCCAATATAAAGGGGGGAGACGAGGTTCTTTGATTATGTGTATACTTGATGGTGAGATTAAGATACAGCGGGTCAAATGTTAGCCCAACCAGTTTAGAACAATTACTGGTTGCTTAGGGATATGGGGAAGGGAAGGTGGGCGATAGAAAAGAGATGAAAAGCAAGGAGTCTTGGCAGAAAGCAAGAGAGATATAATCACCACCATGGATCCAGCGAGGTTCGTAGTAGGTCTGTTGATCTCAGGAACCTGCTGGTCACCGCAGGGGATGGGAGATCGTAGCAAGCAGGCCTCAGGGTCTGTCCTAAGTGTTTCTCCCCTCAAGGACAAAGTTATTTTCTGAAAGTTCTTATCCCAAAATCCTTATTTCAGTGAAGGCCTTTTATCCCTCATTTCTCAGGAGTTTTTCCTTTTCTCTTTGTTTGTGTGACATCAGTTTTTTCCTTTTCTCTTTGTTTGTGTTATCAGTCAGAGTCTTGTCACCAGAAAAGGCCTTATGAAGCAAGCTTTGAGACAAAAGAAAAGGAAAACAGTTTATGTCTTTCACACATTGAAAAGTCCAGAAAAGTTATATCATTTATACACAAGCTAACCACATCAGGTAGGCTTAAACAATGTTATTTGCATATAATAATTAATATAAAATGTTAATATTATGTCTATGCAATATATATTGGACAATGAATTGTTGCTGTCAGAAGATGTCTTGGTTCATGGCTATTTTTGTTTATTAATTTTAGGAATAAAACCTTTTATAGTTTCACAAAAGCATCCTACTTGATCCATTCATAATCTGAATAATTATTTCCCAAAGAGGTTGTGGAGTCCTTTTCTCTGGAGACGTTCAAGACCCGCCTGGATGCCTACCTGTGCAACCTGGGCTAGGGAGCTGCTTTGGCAGGGGTATTGCACTAGAGGATCTCTAGAGGTCCCTTCCAACTTGTACAATTCTGTCATTCTGTGATACCTTTGGGGGACCAATTTATCTAGTAAATACTCTTTTCTTCATATATAACCAATGCAATATACCTAAGTCAGTGGATGTCCTTTATCTACAAGTTATAGATTGTTGAATGTTCTCTATATTAAACTAGATTTACAACATTAAGAGTAAAGAGGAGTCATATGTTTTAATTTTTCAGTATCAACATAAAAGCACCACTGCCAATACTAGTATTTTTATTTGCGTAATGTAGTCCACAGATTTAAGAAGTCCTAAATAAAAACATATTACTAAAAATCATTAGGTATAAAAACCAATAGAGTTGCAGTTCTAGTACTTTAGTATCAAAGTCCATTAACCCAGCACAAGTTATTTTTTAATTTGAGACAACTCTTTGATTTAATATTCTTTAAGCAACTAAAAAGTAATTTACACAATTCTTTGCCTCTTAATTTATCTACCATGTTAAGGTTAAATAAACAGGTGACTGCCCTTAAGAAGAAGCACACTTTGACAACTGTGTTACTATCCAATTATTAATTTTTACCTATAGATTTAGGGAGTAAAAAAGGAACAAGAATAAATCTTAAAAGCAGTTATGACCTCAATCTATGTATGTAGTATGAAAATGTTTTGTATATATGTATATAAAATTATTGTGGCCTTTGTAGTCAAAATATCTTGAGTTCAAGAATAGGTATGTATAGGATTTAAAATTTGCTAGTGCACAGTTCTGCAGAAAGTTCTAAATCTGTATGTATCATTACCGTAAATAACTGCTTTCTCTCAAAGGTTTTGCAATCAAAAACAAATATTCCAAGATCATGTGAGAAAGCATGATGACCTATGTCATAACACATTCATTTCAGAGAAAAAGACGTTTTGCAACTAGAATACTTGTATTACCTTTTGCATCAAACTTTCTACAGCTTTTTGATAGATGACATTTTGCAAAGATGCTGAAAAGAGAAAGATGGAATTGAGAATATTAGAAATATTCAGTATATCTGTTCTCATTTCCTATCTGATTTGTTACTGTCTACTGAGATTTAGTTAATCACACCCCTTGTGATTCACTCCCACTACATGAATTTAAAATCAGAAAAAGTATTATCAGATAAGTGTATCAATGCAGAGTTTAATTAAGATATAAATTATAAATACAGTTTGTGATTGTAACCTCAGTCTCTTTTTTTCCTCAGACACTGGAGATTTTGTATTTCATTTTTTTAACGTTGCAGTGCTGATATTTGATTGATTTTCCATTGTGATTTATTGAGTATATAAATTGGGAATTAGCAGTTGTATCCAGGGTCAGTTCTATTTTGGAAGGACACATTTGTCAGAGAACATCTCTGCCGCTTGACAGTGAATGGTTTAGAATATTAGCAAAATGAAATATATAGATCATTTCAGTCTAAACTCCATCTCTTTGCTATAAAGAGACAGAGAAGAAAATACTGTCTGAGCAGTAGGGAAGTAGAAAAGTGAATATAAAAGATGGAGATCTGTAGGAATTTCAGAAGCAGAAGAGAATGTATTTTAAGTTTCCAAAAACCACTAGGGAGGTAAAGATGGATGGATAAATAGGTGGATGAAAAGTATATGAATCAGCACTTGCAATTTTGTTTATGTTTCTTTATCTTTTATGTGGAAAATAAATATTAGAAATACCTGAATCATTGTATAAAACCATAACACTGAATTAAAGTTTAGCACAGAATTGAATGGAGCAATGAAAAACAAGTATTAAACAAGCTTGAAATGTGGGCCCATGTGAACTGAATGAGATTCAAGAAGATCAATTGAAAGGTGTTGTACTTGAGTTAGGGCAATCCCAGATACACATACAGATTGGGAGAACTCAGAGAGTAGCTCTGCAGAGGTGGACTTGGAGGTCCTGGGGGATGAGAAGCTGCATATGATATATATACGCGCGTATGGTCAGAAAGACCAAGAGTATGTTGGGATGTATCAAAAGAGCAGTGGTCAGCAAGACAAAGGAAGCGACTGCATCCCTCTATTTTGCCCTCTTGAGAGCCTGCTCTGACTACAAAATCCAGGTCTGGGGCCTTTTACACAAGAAAAGCATAGAGCTGTTGCAGTGGGTCCAGAGGAGGGCCTCTCCTATGAATAAAGATTGAGAGCACTGTGCTTTTACAGGCTGAAGAAGGGAAGGCTCCAGGGAGACTTCATTGTGGCCTTCCAGTACAGGAAGCTTATAAGAAGGAAGAAAATCAACATTTCACATGGCCTGATAGTGATAGGACAAGGGAGAATTGTTTTTAAGAGAGGAGATTAACATTAGATGTTAGGAGGAAATTTTTCACTCAGAGGATGGTACATGGCATATGAAGCCTATCAGAAATCACTTGCAGCATTTGAATTTTCCAACTAGTGTTTTAGGATTTGCATTGCAAAGTGTTATAAGGACTAGACCTCAGATTTGACAACAAGTCATTTCTCAAAAGGTCCCTAGAAGACTGAATTTTTCTTTGGAGACACAATAGAGACTGTTCAGACAGAACAGATGATGTTAGCTTGGTCTAACAGAAACAAAGCAAAAGATACTAACTAAAACAAAAATAACGATAGAGAACATTGAACAGTTATTCATAAGTAATTTTATTTTTCCAGTTATTTTTTTTTACATTTCCAAAAATATTATATTCCTCAAATCTGAACCTATTTGAACTATTTTGTAAACATCATTAAATATCTTTAAGTAATATCTTCCAGTAATGACAGAGTTATGTCTTTTAGTTATTCCACTTGACACATATACTTTTCATGAAACTGGTCCTTAAAAGACATGGGAAAAAAAAATAGATTTTTTTTCTCTCAGAAACTCTCCAAATCACTCCAGCTCTTTGATATTACTTGAGAGCCTTAAACCACTCAAATGCTGTGGTTTTCCATCCAAATGTTTCTCATCTTGCATGTCTTTCCATTGGCCCTTGAAATTCTTCACTAATCTCTTACAGCTATTTAGATCTTTTCCAATGACACTGTGAAATCACATTTCTATTTTGGGCCCTCTAATTTTCTTCAGACTGTCACAGACATTTCTACAGTTCTCTAATCCTTTCAACACATACACATTGTAATAAAGCTCATCTGTGTCAGCAAGCCTGACAAACTCAGCAAATGCATGTTATATTAATGCAGTCCTTATTTTTCTGTGAAAAAAATAAGCTCACTCACCTAAGAAATTTTCTAAACTGGCTCATTTCTAATATAACTTTTCACAGTGCCTGAGAGACTGAAGTGCTAGGGACAACAGCTAGCAGTCTTAGAATACATTCACTTTTAGAACATGGTCCTGATTCAGAAAATACATTCCTGTTTTTAAATATGTAACTAATCTACTAAATTTAATTGAATAAAACATAGGAAGTAGACATATTTTAACATCAAGTAATTTCTTCATGTCTGTTAAAACTACTTGAAATTCAGATTATTTCTACAAAAGTTAACTTATTGATTCTTAAAGAACCAAGTGTTGGGATATCTCTCAAGCTGCAAACAAAATTATGCCACTTTGAACAAATCAAAACAGGAAAAAGCCACCGTATTTCTGATACAAGTAAAAAATAAACAAAAAAAAACCAACCCATACCTCTGGTAAAAATTCAAAATTATAAATTCAGATTCTTTTTTCTAAAAGTGACATTATACAGGTTTCTGAATCAATATAGTGAGATACGTATCTATATCTAAGCAACTATTACTCTGAATGTGGAGTTTTACTTTAATCAAATCACAGATTAAAAGTCCTCCATAGAAAAATAAGTAAAACCTTTGCAGAATGTCTCTTTACAGACCAATACTGATGTTGTTAGCTTATGTTAGCTTCCTTGTCTTTTGGACAGTAAGAATCACTCAAACAGTTGCACATTTGATTGCTCTGTACAAATATTCTGATCACAGTGGGTTGCTTGATCACTCCCTTTAAATTAGTGTCATCAATACAATAATTAGGTCATAAGCATTAAGTAATAGCAGTCCAACACCTGGAGATAGCAGTTAACATCCACCTTTCAGTTTAGCATGGATTCATCCAGCAGTGCAAACTTAATTGGATTATGTTCATTTCATTTTCAAGTGACAAGCACAGTTGGTGCTATTTTAAATGCTAAAGAAGCAAATAATTAAACAGGAAAAAGGATTGGGGCTGATTCTGTTGCATCTTGAGATATCAGTGAAGTACTTTGGCAACTCAAAATAGACTCTACAATTACTTCAGCTAAGAAGCACAGAATTTGTGAAGCAAACAGTTGTATAATAGCAGCAAGAAGCTCAAATAGGAGTTCTGGATTACATCATGTCTGAAATTATTTTAAGACATGTATCTTAAGTTTTTATGCCTGACTAACCTTTACTAACATAACAACCTCTTCAATTTACTTAATGCAAGAATAAATAAATAAATAAAAGATCAAGGCCTCCTCTGACTTCAGAACCAGGAACTGCAAAGGATCTCCCTCCCTAGAGTCACACTTCATTTTCTTTGCCTGTACACTGACATCAGGGATCTTACTCGTTGAAAAGCAAAAACAACAACAAAGCAATTTACGACAATAACAACAAAACATTATTTTAATTAAATTATACTGAAAACAAACAAACAAACAGAAGGCTTTACAGAGGGTTTAAGGCATATATTTGAAATCGATTTGAAATACGTTAGTTATTTCCAAAATGCGTTATCTGCCTTTTTTTCTTTGGAATAATAACTAACTGTAAATCCTATTTTCCTTGTACAAGATAACCAGATCTACAGCTCCTAAAATAAGGGAATACCTTCCCTGTTGAAGCAGTTTCTCAGACAATAGCAAAGAGAAATGTAAGGGGAATGCACGTCTAAACTTGTATGAATGGCTATGGTCTGTGAAGTTTCCACTGATCATGTGAAAGAAGTCCGCATGAAAACAATATAGTCTACTCTACCTTCACAGGAAGGAAGAAGAAGAATAAATAAACTGTAAGGCAAAGCTGTTCTTGATCTATTTGATCAATTGGAATCTATTGATTGTACCTTTGAACTACCTTCCAGAAGAGAAGAATAGCTGGATTACTAGTGGAATCAAAAGATTATGCTTATGAATCTGTTATATAATTTCCTGAACTCTTGATGTTTCACAGCCTTGAACTGAAAATCAGTAAAGGGGACTCTCCTAAATTTCTATCTCATAAATTGGAAGACTACAAGGGACAACTGGGGTTTCTAAGATGTATGATATTTTTTACATATCAAGTAATTCTGTACTATTAAAGAAGTAAGCTTCCTCCATATTTTAATTTTCACTGTGGCCTGAAATTACTGGTTGTTTGATTTTTTACTGAGAAACTTGAAGAAACTGAAGAAGTTGAAGAATCATTACCAGTTCAAGCACATTGGAGGAAACAGTGCTCAGTCTGTACTTGCAAGAAACTGAGTCCATGAGGACTATGTACTCTCTGAAAGTAGTACCTGGTGGATGAGTATTTGAAATGAGAAACTATGAAGGCAAAGGCTCAACTCTATAACCTCATGATACACAAGTACATATAGGTTAATCCAGTCATTTCCAGTCAATAGCATGAGGGCCACACGTAACCTAGAACAGCTAATGCTGTGGCTGCCCCCTGCCCTTTTCCATCATGGCAGTGGATCTACCCCACCAAGCAGTCTGATCTGGCCCTGGGTGCACCCATCACTAAGCATCAACCAGACAGTGTGTGATTGGCACTGTCTGGTCTGAAATCAAGGCACAGGGAGGGCACACTGCAGTACTAACTCAAGTATGGCAAATAATTCTGTGCAGTTTTAGTACCGTGGCTAAGCACAGCCCTATGAGCAGAAAAAAATCTGCAGTCCTTCCTTCCATTTTTATAAAGGAATTTGAGATTTATGAAATAATCCTTTTTTTTTTTTTGTATATTTGAGACTTAATTTTCAGTCAACTTACATACATTACCTGAATTCAATGGAATGTATAGGGTTGCAATTAGATAATCATCTCAAAAATGTGGTCATGTTTCTGTAGTAGACTTTAAAAGACTTGTCTTACCAGAAAGAAATACCCCTTACTTCTCAATAAGCCTTATTGATGTCACCACTTTTGGTAGTCTGCACATTTGTGAACAGCTGCTTTCAAGGATGAAGCACAGGAAGAGTAAAATTAGATCAAAAATATTTGATGAGTATTTTGAAAACTCACTAATGAAAGGTTACCCTGGAACCAGGTTGATACATTAGTTTCACAAAAACATGGTCATATTTTTAATATATTTTTGTTATTCTTTAAAGATATATATATATATATATATATATATATATATATATATATATATATACATATAAGATTTGCTGCTTATATACATTAACTATATTATATATTTTATATGCAGCCCAAGACAATTCTTCACTCAAGGTGGCCCAGGAAAGCCAAAAGGTAGGACATTCATGGGCTAATCAGTAATATAGTTAAAATTCTGAAAAGAACAAATGTTCACTATGTCAAAAGTAGTTAGGTTACTACTGAACAGATTTTAAAATATGTAAAGAAAAAGAGTAGAAAGTAGTCTATACAAAATAGGCAAATGGGAAAATGTAAGAAGCAAAATAAAAAAGACAAACAGATGTTACTGGTGACTTCTTTAGTTTTGATAAAAATGTTAGTAAGATGAGATGAAAACTAGTTTAGAAAAGGAATTGTAATGACATGGTATAAAAATATGATTAAAAAAAAAAGAACTTTATATAGGGGTATTTGAAAGCTGTGGTATGTTATTATTGTTTAACTATCCATTGATAAATATGCAATAGTTAAGAGGATTCCAAAAGACAAAACTGTTCCAGCAAAACAGAATCAACAGATCCATAAGTTGATGCATGATGCCAGTAATTTCTTTGTGTTTCTGCCCTTTTCCACATAATTGCAGAATTGTAAGTGTTGGAAGGGATCTCTGAAGATCAAGATCTGAAGCCCAATCTCCTGCTAAAGTAGGTTCCCTGGAGTAGGTTGCACAGGAAGGTGTTCAGGTGGGGCTTGAATACCTCTAGAAATGGAAACTCCACTCCTCTGGACAGCCTGTTCCAGTGCTCTGTCACTCTCAAAGTAAAAAAGTTTTTCCTCATGTCTGTATGGAACTTCCTGCGTTCCAGCTTGTGTTCATTGCCTCTTGTCCCCGGGCACCACCAAAAAGAGTCTAGTCCCATTCTCTAAGAATCCACTCTTTAGATAGTTGTAAGTGTTAATCAGATCCCTTCTCTGTCTCCTCTTCTCCAGGCTAACCAGTACAAGGTCACTCAGCCTTTCCTCTGCAGGGATGCTCCAGTCCTCTATCTTTGTAGTCCTCTGCTGGACCCTTTCCAATAGTTCCCTGTCTTTCTTGAACAGTTATGGCCATAGCTACATAGCTTCAAGGGCACATTGCTGTCTCTTCCATTCCAATTTATCCGGCTGCTTTTTTTTTCCTATCCACAATTAAATATCTCTGACTGAAAAATATACAGCATATTATAACTAAATTCTATTTTTACTGTTTCATAAGTTAATCAGTATCGACACTGCAACTCTAAATGAAAAATGTTGGTGTTTGTTCTATAAGTTTACATGAAGTGATGACTCATGGGTAATAACTTTGATAAGATTTTCATGGCTCTATTAACTTTCACTAGAAATGACCAGAGAACTGCTAGAATGGGGAAAGCAATAGATGGGTTCCACCACTTCAGTGCATTAGAAGGTATAACTTGCCAAAGTAAAGGAGGAAATTATCTGTTCCTGATAGCAGACAATCTCTGCAGCACTCTTCCTACGGAGTTTGTATTATTAAGGTCAGAGTGTGATTTGAAATCTGTTCTCTGCATTAGAAAAAAAGTTATTCTCCACATATACATTTTGATATTGGTATTAATCACACTTTGTGTACTCTGCTAAAAACTCTAACAATGTTGTTTTAGAGGCTGTTATTTTGTTGTGAAAGAATTAAGATTCTAGGCAGCTCTCTGCGTCGTGGGATGATACAAGCAATATTTATGTTCAATGTTTTGTGAGAAGTTGAATGACATTTTACAAACAGAAAGATGAACACTTTTTAAGTCTTTCCTGTGTTAATTATAGCCCATACCTTGTCACTCTCATCTGCAACTGAGACTAATTGTCTGCCTTATGAAGAGACAAGCTTATTGATTTTGCAAAGGATGGAACAGTCTGAGCTGTACTCTTTTTCAATTGATATAAAAAGCATCGCCTGCCTGTATTGATTGCTTACCCCACAGAGCAATGGCAAATTGCTATTGAGGAAGCATAATGATGTTGAACATTCATTGCACGGATGATAGGGTAATGTTTAAATGTAGTGTGTCCTGTTCTTTGTAGATTTACTAATAACCTCCTTAATCATTCCTCTTCAAAATATCATGAATCCTGGAGCAGACGTTAACCTAATGGTACGACATCATTTATACAGCATAGCATTTCATAAATTCTGAATTAATTAAATCAACTATTTTTTTTATCATCAAAGAGACTGGATGCCAATTTTGCCTTATATTTTCCAAGGTCTTGGTAAGAATGAAATAGATTAGCTAGGGGAAGATCCTCAGCTCTTTATAAATGCATTACTCCACTTGGTGTCTAGTCTCACTGAAATCGGAAGACTCATTTGGGGATTGATATGCTACTCATAGTAAATAAGACAGACTGAGTCTGGGCCTTCATAAAACTTAGTGAAAGGTTCACAACATTTTGGGCTTTTTTTTTAATCTGTTATTAATAAATGAGGTTTGAAAACAAATGTAAGTGGTGCAAATTTTTCATACCCAGGTGCTCTTTCTTAATGTCAGAATTCTTCACATTCATTTGTACTGAAAATTCATTAAAGATCAGAACTACTCATTTTCTGATTTTTGTTACAAATTCATGTAAATATGTTTCCTTTGTCAAAGGTAAAGAATTCCTTACATGGCATTTCCACACAATATAAGATTCCTATTGAACAAATCAATTGTGTAAACGTTTCTCATTATTTGCTTGTTTATACAGGAAAAAAAAAAAAGCTTAAGGATGCATCCATACTGCACTTTCTCCTCCTGTTTAGCAATGTGTTAAACTTCAGCAGTTATTCTGGTGATCCCCACCTTTAAACCATAAATTGGATACAGATTAGAAGAAAAAATATTGTTGATATTTACTGATACTGAACAGCTCCCTCTCTTCTGACTGACTATGGCTGTAAGACTTATTTGCTAAAAAAATGCAGTCCCCTCTAAAGCAGAGGAGTATTTGGGAAAGTAAACATTGGAAACAGAGTGACCAAAACAACAAAAGTTACTTGTCTAGAGCTATATCAAATATTATTCCTTTCTAACAGATTCTTTTTTCTATCATAAACTTCTATCACACACTCTGAAATATTGAAGTAACTTTAAAGCTGTTTCCATGTTATTCTTAGAAATCATGAGCATCTTTGGTTCTAAATATTGTAATGTGAAGAAAGGAAACTATCCCTGGACCATCCAGCAGGGATGAGGAGGAACCTTCACTTAAATGAAGAGAGATAAGGAAAAAGCTAGACAAGCTGGAAGATGGACATGAGTTTAAATAAGAAAAGGAAGATCAAAAAGCAGAATAGGAAAGGAACAGGAGGTAATAAGGAGTGTAAAATCATTGATCAGAGAACAATGAAAAGGACACATATCCCATCAGTGTTTGCATTCTAGCTGACTGTACAGTGCAATTGGTTCATCTGAAAGCTTTTAAAGATGATAACCCTTCACAAGATAAACTAAAGAATCATAAGTATCTATTTCTTCTTTCCTGATTCCCAGGTTGATACATGATGCTGTCTGACTTACATATTTTTTGAGAACACCACTAATAAAATATTATTGTATTCTGAACACATGCTGTAAAATACTGAGCTATGTGAAGTAACCAGCCATCCTTTCTCAAAAGTCCTCGCAAATACACTGATACTTTCTGACCTTACTCTGTGTTTCATATCTGGTTAACAAAATCCATACTACTTTTCCTACTGTGAAAATATGTAGATTGAGGGGGGAAAAGAATCATTTGGAAAATACAGAACATTATTTTGTGTAGGGTTTTCTCCAGCCAAAAAACATTGTGTAGGCACTCACATTAAATGACAGTTTAAAAAGGTGTTACGTATTTACCATTCCCTAAGGATAATCTGTCATGCTCTGGAAAAGGTTTCAGGCAAGAGACTATGCAGATATTATCTCTAAAATAGTGCAATTGATCTGATGTTTCTTCTGAATGTTTGGTCTGACATCATTGTGACAATAGTTTCTCAGTTGCTTGAGGCCAAAGGTGGATTGAAGGGAGAATAAAAGTATTCTGTTATTGAAATAGGAGCTGAAGCTTGATTTCTTGTATGATAAGACATTGTGCAGAAAGCCAGCATTGATGCTTGTGTAGAAGTTCTGAAGACTGGGAGCCTCAAGATATTCTTACAGAAAGTTCAGCTGGATGTTTAATTGATCTATAAAATCAACAAGTAACTTATTTAAAAACAGAAAAAAAAAAAAAAAAAAACCTTTTATTTCTCTACTTTCCTTCAAAGCATCCTTCTGATGCTCTAAATTCAAGAGATTTTTCAAGCAAATCCAATTCTTGTTGATTCTCTTCAGACCTGCACTGGGACACTGCTGCTTCAAGAGTTATTTCTGTTAAAAAAATTAAATAAAAAAAAACAGTCTGTGACATCTATACAACTTTTCACTCAGCTAATCAATGTAAAGGAAGAAGGTTTAGTCTCTTTAATGCTTAGTTTAGCCTCTGGCTCTTTCTTGCAGTAACATGTAACAGTCCTATCTAGAGCATGAGCATTTCTTAAACATACTTCAGATTTATTTAGTGCATGAAAGATACAGGGAAGTTTTGTATTGCATTTTCTTTACATTACTGTGAAGAGAGTCAGGTTAAGTAAAAGGTAAGCTGAGATGGAAAACAACACAATTGTTGCAATATTTGAATCTGTTTGTGGTTCATTTGCAGCAAAAGGATTCTTCAACCATATCCAATGAAGGACTTGTTACTTGCCTTCATCTGTTGGTTGCATACATTTACATGTTTTAAAAATTAGAGACCTATAACAGGATGACTATTTCAGGTAAAGATCTGGTCATGTCAGCAGTGTCCCATGCATTTTTTCAGAGATGATTTTTACCTGTTGAAGCAAGGTCTATTGAGTTTTTTACAATTGTTGATTATGTGAAACTTAAGGTTTTTCATTTTCCCTATTTGCTGCATCTCTGCACAAGATGCACTTCACCCCTTAAACTGAAAATACTATGTGCTCTCATACCTCTCTCTTACTTTTTAAAGTAACAATAGGCGTTATGACTGAACTATTAGAACTGAAGCTATTTTTCCATGAAAACATCATAATAATAAAAAAGATAAACCTGATAAGCCTTTTTTTTTTTTTAATTGTGTTCCTTTGAGAAATCACTTTAGAATGTACAAAGGTTGCTCTGAAAGTTGTGCTTTCTGTTTTGTTATGTTGACTGGCAATGTCAGAAGCAGGTATTTGTGGTATGACAGTAGAGGTTGAACTTTCCAACTAAACTTCTTTTACATTATGTTGTATGCTACCAGATGGCAGCAGAGGGGCAGTCTGACAAAATGGCATGTGACATGGGAGTGTATATGAAGTAAAGGGGTAGAACTGAATTTCTCCAAGCAGAAAAAAATGGCATTTATTGTCAATCTGGACATTTGTAGAGACCAAACATTGAGTGATAGCACAGTGAGGCTGTGGATAGTGTGTTTTAGCAACAATGTCATCATAGCAGGTGTGAAACAGTGGATCATCTCCTCTGATGCAGATTTTTATGAGTTCAGACTCTTGTAACAATAGAATGCAGGCTCTCATTCATTGCTGTTGAGAATATGTAGTTGCTGGTGGTGATGATGTTGTAAAACAGTGTTTTGTAGCTGAGAATTTGCTCTATCAAATAATGTTGTTGTGCTGTTTTTATTTGTTTCTCTTTTCATGGAGGTAAATAGGAGACATTACTTTCAGAGTGACCTACATATTTAAAGTATTGGTTTCTAAGCTATTTTTCTGAATTGTTTTGTTGCTTAGTTGTTGGCTGAAATCCTGAGATTAAATTCATTTTGTACTATATAAAATAAAATTCACACACACACACACACAAACTACAAGCACTTTACAGCTTTAGAAAAGTGCAGTGGAGGACAATCTTTCTGAAATGTATTTCAATAAAAAGCTATTTCACCTTATTTTCATTCCCCTTTATGCTGTTCTCAACGTATTTGTATTCTTACTCAAATGTAATTTTTACCTATTTAAATTTAGCTTCAAAACTGTTTACCTCTGCATATTTGCATGTACATGTATACTTTTCATTTATTTTAGCTGTGTATTTTTTGGTAATGTTTTTCTGTAGCACAAAAAGTCAGTGAATGAAATTAAATGAACCACAGTGCTCTATTGTTTCTACATCTGAAAACTTGAATCCTGTGGAAGACAAAATGTCTGGAAAAAAACACATGGATAGGGGAAATTAATCACATTGTTTTTTCTGTTAGCTATTTAAGCTGATCTTTAGAAAATGCATTATTGCTCATGTATATGCATTAAAGTGCATCTCCATGTAGGCAATATATTTCTTGTCAGAGAGGTCAGCTGGTGTTTCTGTCATCCAAAAATCTACTACTTTCTAAAGAAAATGTACACAAATGAGTATTACCAAGAGGAGCACTAAAAATATTTCCCTCAAAATTGCCTGTTACCATAATTTCTATACTGTAAAGAAAGATTTGCAAGAAAAATATTTGCATGACTTAATATTTTCGCATAATTAACTTGAAAAAAGGATTAAATAAATTAAAATGCTAAGTATAATTGGTGTTTCAATGAGACTTGCTTCAGTGACAGTTCAGAGAAGGTTTTTTTTTTTAATGTAATAAAAGATCTCATTCAACAGATGTCATACATTCCTTAATATACAAATCAATGATGATTTCATTTCAAAACTATTTCTTCTTCAGTGAGAAAAATATTGTGTCTCTATTACATGCACATAATTTTTAAACTGTCTACAAATAAAGAAGTTTTCTCTGAATCCTTTTCACTTTGATCTCAACAAGCAAAACCAAAACATCTGCTGAATGATGTTTCAGATTCATACGAGGCAGGAAAATTATTTTGAAAGATTATCCTTTAGTTAAAATGAAAGAATGATTCAGTTATGTGATTGAGCGAAGATCATGGTGATCTTGATATGTCTAGTTCTTATCTGAAAAACTTTTTTTTCATTTTTACTCCCTATGAGCTGATGTATAAAACAACTCAGAAGTTCCAAAAACATAGATTAATGTCATGCACTTGGCTTGTAACATTTCAAACATTTTTGAATCCTTTTTTCAGGAATTTTTTTTTCATGTCATGGCATCTGTACTAATACTGGTCAATTATAATCTTCTGCTTTGGTTGAGTTTTTAGGGGTGTGGTGGAAGGAGTAAGGTAATATAATTGTCTACATGTATAATTTTATGGGGAGTGTCAGCTACTTTAAATTATTTTTTTTTAAATGAAAAATACAAGATTTATTCATGATGAGTTCGTTTAAATATGAGATTAAACACAATTCAAACACTATTTGCCTCTCTTTGCATTATCCTAATATGTCCAAATTTTTATTTTACTAGTACCTAATCAGTGTGTTTACTTTGAGGTTAATTAAATCTCTTATTTGAAACTAACTTCTGATAAGTTATATATGCATTTTTATGACTTACAGGATATATAAATATTATTACCTATCTAAATTGACAGTGTTTTAATTTGTCATATGATAGTGATACAACACACTCAACTGTAATTCAAAATGTAATATATTTTTACATTACATCTATGTATAGTAATGCAATGATGCAATGTAATTAAATAACTTGCATTGGATCACATCATTTAAATAGATATAAAAGTTGGAGGAGGAGGATTTCCTACTTAAGATCACAAGAGAGACAATTTTCTTGGTGGTAAAATATTGTACCTGGTTTACTGCATACTTCTAGTGCTCTGTAAAAAAAATACTGTATCATGAACAGGGATAAGCATATAAAGATAAGTTGATCTTGAAAAGATTATTTTTCTGACATTTTATTCTGATTGATTGCCTAAAAATATTTTTGTTTCATGCTTTCTTGATTTTCTGGTGAACATGGAGAGAAAAAGAAAAAAAATCATAAAATAAGGTTGCATGTATAATGATTAGTGATATAATCTTATATTTCTATTTATTATTTCGAGCAGTAGAGGTACTAGTGACACAAAGAACTTAAAAATGAATTTACATATCAGAAAATTGAAAATATCTAAGTTCTTGAAGGGAAAAATAAACTACATACAAAATGTTCTATCATTTCTAGATAAGAAGAGGATTTCACTCCTCCACCAGCAGACTCTTCAAGAAACTATTTAGAGAATGTTTAAAGAATATTTTCAAATCTAGAGTTCTGAAATAATGACTTTCAAGAATTGGATATTTTATTAGTAAGCTGAAAATTAGCCTGGAGATAAGGAGATTTATTCTTGAATTACATTTAGAAAACATGAAATGCCAAAAAACAGATCAAGTAGAATTCAAGTCTTACTATCATATCATAAAAGGTTAAACAACTACATGTACATAATATGGGTTTTCTTCAGTTTCATCAAATTCTTTTTTTATCCTTATCGTATATTAAATACATGGCACCTACACACGTGTTTCCAATACCTCTCAATTAAATTTTTCTAGAGATCACATTTTAGTCCAAGATTTGCCTCTAATTAGGATGTTTTGAAAATTATCTTAGACTTCAATATCTGAAGGAAATTTCTCTCTCTAAAGCTACAGATATAACTTTAAACCTATTCATTTCTTCATAATTCAGCCTGAAGACTTTATTTTCAATTACAATTTATTTTATGTTTTCATAGTAATTCAAACAAAATAAAGTCTACAGATATAACTATGTAACAGAAATAAAGAAGACAAAGAATTAGTAAGGTAAAATAGTGTAACAAATCTGTTATCTTTTCACTGCATGTAGAAAACACTCCAAAAAATGAAGGTAGAAAAAATCCAGCTAAAATTTTAATTTTAAGAAAAATACACACAATGTTCATTATAATACCATATAATGATATTCATCTAGAATTCCAAAGCACTTGGCAAGCATTAATTAGTACATTATTAACAGCACTAATGACTCACTGCTGCAGTGAATGTTTCTTGAAAATTCCGAGAGTACTTCAAACATCGTAGTTACTTCAATGGCTGTTAAAGATACTCAATGCCTTGTAGAATTCTACAAAGCAATACATAGATCTGTTATGTACTGTAAAGTGTCTTGGTAGTTTTTAAATCTTATGTCAGTACAATTTCAGTATTTCTACATATTTTTGCTATTTCACAGTGTTTACTTAAAACTAAATTAAAAAACAAAAACCAAAAAAAGAATAGACATATTCTCCTCCTTCTGTCTCCTGGTATCATTTCAGAGACAAATGAACATGATTATAAAGACTGGATCAAGGAAGGAATGAAAACTATAGCGCAACGTAGTTACAGGTACCATGTCTGAGACCTGGTGTAACTATAAAAGTATGCCAGACTGCTAGATGAAACAAAAGTTCTTTAATCCCTCTCATGAGAGAAAAAAGAAATCAAAATGCGTTATTTCTTTGCATTGCATCTGACAGCAATCCCAATTCAATCTGCCAAAAAAAATACATTGCAGAAACTTTATTAATGACCTTTGCTATTAGTGTCTTTGTTGTAAGACCTCCGAAATGGGAGAAAGTTTATTTTCTTTTAGTTTTCATCTATATTGTGTTTTTTGAACAACAATATTTTATTTAAAATTGCAGGTATATAAGCAATATTTTTTTCATATCTGAAATATATTTTTACTCTTACTTTCCTAATATATGTTAGCATTTCTCTCACCTTTTCATCATAATACCATCATTAGATTGCTCCCACTTTACATCAGAGTTTACCCTGTACACAAATCTAAATTTAATTTTCACCTTTGTCATACTGAATAACAATAAAATAAAAAAACTAAAATCTGAAACTGATCATATGCTGATCATACCATTTGTCTGATGAAAGAGTCTCTCTCTACTCTGGGCCATACATTAATCATATTGCAACTACTGTTTGGTACTGAAACGTAAAAAGTGAGTCTGTATAGATCTGATCCCAGTTTACCAGTTTTAGTCATTATATGCCTTACCCATAGGTGGCTCATTAACATGGTACAGTTACTGCAACTTTTACAGTACAAATGAATGGATAATAAAGGATTTGAAAATGCCCTTTGTATATTCAACAAAAAGACAATTGATCATGAATGCTGACTGTTCTTTATCAAGTCAAGGAACATAATGAGTGAGATAAGACAGGAGGAGAAAGTGCACCCTCAGTAAGTTCACATATAAGACTCCAAGTTGAGTGGTGCAGTCCCTATGCTAGAGGGTAGGGATGCCCTGAGGAGAAGGATTTTGAAGTTTCCACTGATAAGCAGCTCAACATGAGTTAGCAGTATATGCTTGCAGCCCAGAAGGCCAACAGTATTCTGGATTGTATCAAGGGAAGCATGGTCAGCAGATCGAGAAAGGTGATTCTGCCCCTCTACTCTGCTCTCATGAGATCTCACCTGGAGTACTGCACCCAGTTCTGGGGCCCCAAACACAAGAGGGACATTGAACTCCTGGAGCAGGTCCAGGGAAGGGCCTGATCAGAGGGCTGGAGAGGGGGCAGGCTGAGAGAGTTGAGGCTCTTCAGCTTAGATAACATTCCAGTGGGACCTTATAGCAGGTACTCCAGTACCTAAAGGGAGCCTACAGGTAAGATGGGGAGGGAATTCTTAGAAGGGGATGTAGCAACAGGATGAGGGGAAATGGTTTTAAAGTGGAAGATGTTAAATTTAGACCAGATATTAGAAATAAATAATGTACTGCATTGGTGCTGAGACACTGGAACAAGTTGCCAAGGGCTTTGAATGCTCCAACCCTGGAGCCATTCAAGACCTGATGGGGCTTTGAGCCACCTGATGTAGTGGGAAGTGTCCTTGCCTATAGCAGGAAGGTTAGAACTAGATGATCATCTAGTTTAAGATCATCTTAAACATCTCTTACGATTACTAGTTGCGTAGGGACATGGGGAAAGGAAGGTGGGTGATAGAAAAGAGATGAAAAAGCAAGCAGACTTGGCAGAAAGCAAGAGAGAGAGAGAGAGAGAGAGAGAGAGAGAATCACCACCTTAGTCTGTTGATCTCAGGAACTCGGCTGGTCACTGCGGGGGATGGGAGAAAGCCAGAAAGTTTCACAGCAAGCAGGAACCTTGCAGGAGGGTTCTTCCAAAGAGGTTTTTCCCTCAGGGAAGTCTCTTCTCCAAAGTCTTTGGCTTAGTGGTGCCGAGAAAACCGACTGAGCAACTTGACACACCAATAAGTTATGTCAGGCAGGTATTCCCACCGTTACAGCGCTGGGTACATGGGAGATCGCTCCACCAAACATGCACACCAAAGAGAGAAACGAATACATATTTAAAGGTATAGCACATGCATATTCATCACATTCCAAACTCTGGTTATCAAGGGGATTAAATCTATGGGTCAATTTTGCTGTAAATTTTCAAACCTTGAAGGGGGAGAGCTCCTCACCATTCCTGTGGGTGTTTTGTTCTAAGAGAGAGATTTCAGTTTGGTTATCTTGTTGGGACAACAGGATGTCTGTCTTGCTTTCTTATCGACAAGTTCAGCTGCCTCCACGTTCTTGAATTAGTTTGACTTATGCCCACCCCCATTTCTATGTTTTGTTCTCCATTTTTGTAACACATATGGCCCAACAGATAAATCAGCAGGGAGTAGCATCTTCGGTGCCATGTACAAGTATTATCGTCCTTTGCGGTGATCAGCTTCTCCAAACCGTACCCCAAAAAAGACTACTTGCCCCTATTTCTGCTTATCTTTACAACCATAAACAGAGACATTGAGGTGTCACAACAACCATCTAGATGATTTGCAGTTGTCAATTGTGGTCTTATAACCAGAAAGGCCTTGTGAAGCAAGATTTGAGACAAAAAAATGTAAAAACAGTTTCTGTCCTTCACAGTGAGTGAGAACACAGACTCTCCTCTAAAGCTGTAACATCAACACTGTTTTACCTATGTATATTAATATTCTGTTCATGAAGTTTAATTAGCAACAAATCCAGCTAAAGAACTATTAATTACTACCAATTGTTATTATTTGTCACAAGATTTCCTAATTATTCTGTGTGGCTGGAAGCTAATGTCTTACTTGATATTTAGCTGAGGAATACATTTTTATTCATATACACCAAGAGCAAAAAAAAAAAAGAAAAAAAAAGGCAATGCTTATTTGCAATCAAGGTTTAGTTTTGATGGAAGATATTTGTTTCAGATATTGCAAAGATTTTGCTGCTTAATTTAAAAAAACAGAAATTTCTGGTGGTGTGTCCTGAAGGGGGTGAGGGCATTATTCGTTATTATCGTAGTCTATGTTTTTTGTCATTTCTTTTCATTTTAATACTGAAGATAAATTTATCTTATGCAAATCATAAAACTTTATCTCCTATCCCATCTTGAGTGCATCAGTTACATAAAGAGGAGTTGCTATATCAGGGTCTTTTTAGTTCTGTGTTGGATCATGCTTCTGTCTTTCATTTCATGCAATAGTAACCACACTTGATGTTTTCCTATTTTATTTATCTATTTTTACATATATAGATTAGTTTCTGTGAAATTAACTCTTGGTCACTTTGGTAAGTTCAAAATTTAACTAATTACTATAAAGCTCTCAATTAAAATTAATTTTTCAGTTCATTTTGCAAGTTCTCCTTTCACATTCATATCTCTTTCAGGGCACAGAATGAATATGATTTTGGCACATTTGATATAAATTTCTTCTGAAGGAAGATTTTAAGAATTTCCCCCAGCATGTGACCAATTCCTCCATACCTCTCCTTTATCTAGCATTCCCTGGAATCCTGTGGAATAATTGCTTAAGGTACAGCATTGTTAGCTGGAAATTAAGGTACAGATCAGTCACAGGGGTATACAAGCAGAATGCAGCTCATGTGAAATTAAATGTTACAGAAGGGGGATGAGAATGTAGACTCTGCAGCGAAGTTCTGTGATCCATAGTGATTACCTAGGCAAACTTAAGTGTTGGCAACATCAGGAGAATGTGATATTCTGACTTGAAGAAGAATAATGCTGGGATGAGCAGGTGGTGCCAAACTGCTTACCTGCTACCCCTTGGACAAAAGTCTGTCATTTTTTTTTTGGCATAATGCCATCCTTTACTGAATTACTCTCATTTTATGCTCATTATAACACCAAAACATACCTCAATCCCAAAAGCTACCCACATCCAATGTACACACACCCATTCACTGAGGATGTGCTTAGAATTTTTTTTTATCCTATACCTTTAAAAGTGAGGCAAGAGAATTTTACACCAACCAGAACAAAGATATGTAATGACTAGAGTCACTCAAACTCCACCTGTAGAATAAGAAATAATGTAAAAATGTCTAAAGAGAAAGAGAATATTATGAAAGTAATCACTGCAGAAAAGTCAGACTTGGATCACCTCTGTCTCTTGGAATCAGTTGAAGGGCTGAACCTGTGATCCGCTCCCCATAGGGACACCTACTTTGTAAGACTCACACACGTGGCTATGCTGAGTGATTCCCTGGGAAACTTAGTAACTTCCATACAGCTTGTTTTTTAACTTAGAATGCTTGTGGCTAGGCTGTATTACTGTTAGCTTTTTGCATACGCTTCCCATTGTTTCTGGTTAAATTTACATGCTTTTCTGATAGTGAATTACCAGCAGTCTAAAAAACCTGCTTTCTGTTGTTAATAAACTGCATAATTCAAATGATATAGCTGTGTGAGCTCTGTGTGGGCATAGCCAAGGGGCTGTGTGTAAGCTCATGGAACACTGCTTGAATGCTATTTGTGAATTCACAATTGTGATAGTTTGTATCTTGAACACTATTGGATTTATAGTACCAAACTGGGCATAACTCAGAATGTTCTCTTTAACGCAACAGATTCTCAGGAGCTCCCATGACTCTAGTGCTACAAAAGCATTCAAGTTCTGCATCCTGCCTTTATTTTCAAATTCCAGATCCTCACAAACAATTTCTCTGTAGTTCTGAACACCATGTTGTTCATTTGCACCTGTATTTTTATGATTATTTTTATTTTATATTTCTTAAACCACTGTAAGCTACTGGTTCTTACCTTTCATTTATTAAAGTCTTTTAATTATTATTATTTTTTTTTAATATATATTTTCTCCTCTGGTTGACATGGTCCAGATCCACCCAGAAGTACCAGGGAGGGGCAAGGAAACTGGAAAAGATGATCTCCAGATGCCCTTCCAACCTCAACATTTTGTGATTCTATCTTTGGTTCAAATTCATGATGCTGGATTCAAATATTTTGAGAAACAGTGTTCAACAATCACTACTGGTTTCAGCAACACACAATTATTTCTGTGATCTCAGTTAAATATTCGGGCAAGAGGATACCAACAAAAGAATATAATTTTTCACTTCAGGGCACACACAGGGAAGGCTTTGAGGAGAGGTATTGTGCACTGCTTCATGTTGTGTTCATGGAACAGGTAAATAATTCTTTAAAATATTGTAACAAATTCTAAATCCTTCACTATAGTTGCCATCAATAGCTTCAAAGTTTGCAACTTCAGCCAACAGAAGCATTTCTAGCCAGGATAAATATCTGCTTTGATACATGCATCTCTTGACATAGATAGGTAGGAGCATATATGTTAAAATAATGGATCACTAAGCTTGGGAAACTGCGGTATATAAAAAAGAAAAAATCACAGCAACTGTCAATAATTTTCCAGAAGCTGAAGGATAAATTTTGTTTGGTTACTGCCAGAAGTTTTCTGTCTAGTTCTTACTTTATTTGAGAAAGTGGCTCAAACAAACTATACAAGTAATGTGAAATGATACTGAAGCCACTTTTAATACTTCACAAAGTAGTATGTAGCTCATATACATAGAAATGCAGTCTGAAAAATATTAGTTGATGGTAATTACTTGTCCTGTAGCTGTATCAGCCTGTGCTATCACTTTATACATAATTTTACTCACAATGACAAACACTTCTTAGTGATCATAGTTATCCCTTTTAACACTTAGTAAGGCTATGTTGTGTTCTTCACAGAGATTAAAGATGAAGAGCACCATAGCCAGATGCACATCATCAATCACAAGCTGCACAGATAAGTAAATAAATTAAAAAACAACAGCTGTAACAACAGCTAAGCTACAAACACAATTAAAGTGATTCACACTTGTTTCCAAACACGTTCTTTCTGAGAGGTGAGAATCTATATTACTTTTTGTGTTGGACATCTTCTATAATTTTGACAGATGGCAATCAGATCCACAAACTGTTCACAGACATTGGTGCTGTACTCCTATTAAAATCTAATCTCATTTTATAGTTTTATTATTCAAAACTTTAATATAGTAATGATAGATGGTTTACTTCATAGTTGTTCTCAGATATGGTAGTTCACTAAGGAAAGTTTAGAAGACTGACATCCAATGAAAGAAAGCATTTATAGGCAACACACAGTTGTGAAAACATTGGTACTTTATGTTTGTTTGTGAACAGGATCAAATTACATAGGTTTTTATCAAAATCACTAGGTTTTAGTGAAAAGATAATTTTGATTCATTGAAAAGATAACTTTTTAATATATTCAACATGATTACAGAAAAGTGATGAGATATTATGTGCCATTTATCAATGGTGTTGTTTAGAAAGGGGAGAAAAAAACACCAAAGGAATATTAGTTGTTTCTTCGATAACTTATTTTTTACATTTCAATTCTAACTTAATAGTAACATTTACAAAAACACAATAATTATGAATATCCACAAGAAGGCTAAGATCAAGGTATTTGGATAAATGAATCTAATCAGATTCACTTATTTTCTCCTTAATAATCATTATGTTTCTACCTTGTTTAATATTCCAGCTATCCTATTTATTGATCTACTTTAACAAAACTGACACATATATCATATTGAGGGCATCTGATCTATGTTTTCTTACAAAATCTATATTCCATTGTAATTAAGGTTACAAAAGGGCAGTGGAGCTATTAGATAGTACTTCTAGTCAGGTTCCAGTCCCTACCACTGATTATAAGTATGAGCATCTGATTTAAAAACCCACCTGAGTAATCTAAAAGCTTTGCAGCATCTCCTTGAAAAGTTTCCCATACAGCTGCCTTAACTTCAAAGGCTGCTTTATGCATACAGTTTTCCTAAATAGGGAATATTGTAATGATCCTCTACAAGATTCAAGATAGGAAGAAAAAAATGACATCAAGGAGAATGCAAAATGATGATAAATTACATTCTTGAAATCAACCCCTGAGCAAGAATGAAACAAATGTACAAAATTCACAAACTTCCATCAAAATGTTAAAACAACACTCTTTTTTTTTTTTAGAATTATAAACAATACTAATTTACTAATTTCCTATTTATATTTTTTAAATTGCCATTTTACTAACATTTTCAGTTGTTTGTTATTTTTTTTTTTTTTGCTCTCCTTCTATTTAGTTCTTGTGTTTTGGTGCTATTATTTTTTTTTTAATTGAGAAAAAATAGAGATACTCTTACTTTAGCTCCTATCTATTTTACCATCCCCTTTCCACTTCTAAATACTTATCCTGATTCAACTGCACTTAAAATTCTGAAATCAAGGAAAGTTGGAAAAGATACTAATGTCTTCCTTCTCTTTGATGTCCAATTTACAGATTAAAAATTCTGTTAACATGGAGGTTACTGACAGCTCTTCCACTGGATTATAATCTTACCAACAAATTTTCTTCTGCCTCATCTCATGTAATGATGTGCCAGAGGAAAATTTGTTTTCTCTAGAAAAATTAGATGGATAGCCTTGGAAATAAATCCTACTATAAAATAGCTTTCTGAATCTTTGAAAATACCCTAGCAAAATCTCTCCTCCACCTTATTTACACCTAAGATAATCAACTAAAGTTTAACCAAAGCCACTTTTCTCTTTTTCCTTGTAGCTCAGTTTTACTTCCTTTACATATATATTGTGTATGCTTGATTTGATTGTATGATGTTGTTATCAGAAATCTTCATTTAAAGATAGCCAAAACATAAGATCTTGTAAAACATAACATTCATAGATTTTATACTTTGAATTAATGGCAGCTTTAGTCAGTAACCTAATTTAATGTCTTAGTAAATGACTGGAAGTGAAATTCTATGTAGAAATTTGTGTCGCATGTTAAGTGTTAAAGAAAATAATATTACTATACTAAATATGCATACAATATTTGAATCAAATGAGAACTAAAAATCCATCTCTCCATCAGAAGTTGCTCTGTTGAACTACTTGCACTTATGTAGTTGCTTATGTTCTGTACTAAAGAAATTTAGAGGTAACATCATACAGATGTAGGGTAATGGCCATGAACCACAACAATTTGGAAAGAAAATGGTTAAATCCATATATTTTCTGAAAATTGTGCATAGCTACAAAGAATCCTGAAACATTTTAGATCAAGTCTTTATGGACCACAGTATCAAAGTGAAACAGAGAACCAGCAACTATACAACATGTAACTGAAAAAGTTTCTGATATATAAATAATAAAAACACATTTGTAGGTTAAAGATTTTGTGAGGGCTTTCAGATAGTTGCATAACTTGCCAGTTAATTACTGGCAGATATCATTAACTTCAAACTACTCTTATAAACAACTAGTAAAGCCAAATCCCCAGTTCAGCTTATAGCTTCTTAGCAATTAATGTCATTGAATAGTTTAAACTCAAATGTCTACTAGAGTAATCCTCTGTGTACTTCTTATAGGAAAGCATAGATAGCAGCTCTGTATATATGTATAGTTTTACTCTTGTGTACTATTCAATTATAATCTGTACATTTCCATTTGGATAAGTAATTAGAAGCAAAAAAAAAAAACAAACAAAAATAATGTTAATGCAATAAAATATTTGCATCTTCTTTGGTCTTTCCATACATACATATGAAATTATCCATCTAGTTCATCTCCATGTACAGAGAACCCAAGCTGCTCCTTAAGAGCTACTGTTTTCTTATACTGCTTAATTTATACATTATTGTAGTGTTTTAAGAGAAAACAGCAGGCTTTTAGTTTGCAATCACTTTTCATGGCTACTTAAAATTTCAGATACCTTCAACTTCTGCTGACTTACTCAGCAGGGACTCCAATACTCATTTTCTTTCTGTTCCATTAAGAATTGGGAGCTGTTAGCCCTAAAGCCCAAGCAAGATGATGGCACAAACTGAGATGAAAAAGTTTAAGTCCTCTTCTTCTGACTCAGAAAATGATGAGATCTTCCTTGGAAAAATAGAAATATAATATATTCAATACAAATCATAAACCAAAACATTTTAAAATGAAAAGGAGCTATTACAAGTCTTATGAACATTTTTTTTCTTTGGAATTTACTCCTAGGTTGTTAAATCCATTAAGTTGATTTTTCTCTAGATCTGGTATTATAAAGGATTGCTGCATCTTCATAAAATGCCTTTTAAACTCATTAAATCCTACCCTGATGCTCTTATGCTTGTTTTAATAGCACGGTGCACTTCACACTTCTTTCTGAAGTATTTGGAAGAACAGTAATTAAATATTCTGAAGTGAAATTAGGCGGTCACTTTTCTGGGAGCATACCTGTCAGTCAAAGGAAACTTAGCATTTCAATGAATGCACTTAGAAACTGGAGGCTTTTATAAATGCTTATTATTAATTTGCATTTTTTGAAACTTGCATCAAAGGAGCTTAAAAAAATGGGTTTTACCCCTGTGGAAAGTCAATGATAAAACATAGTGGTTTGGGAGACTAAGGGAGATTATCAGAAGTAAAGGCAGTTTCCTTTCAATTTGTAGAGCACTTTACTTTAAATTCTAAGTAAATAAATCAATATTTGCTTGGAGAATGCATCTTAATGTTTTCTTTCATAAATATTCCTATTATATTCTGGCCTGTTTTTTTTGTTTGTTTGGTTGGTTGGGGTTTTTTTGATGTCTCCCCATGGCTTTGTCATGTTTTCCACAGCAGTTCCTAGTCTAATCAAACCAGACTTGACTTTTTTCTGACCTAAGTAGATCTCCTACTAATGTGAGTGAAAGTTTGAAGTTTCTAGTGATTATGCTATCTTTATGCTTATCTATAAACAAAACAGGGTTTGAACTTGTTTAGAAACCTGTGGGCACCTATTCTGACTGGGGCAGAATTTTGTTTCTTTACTGAACAATACTCGTGGGGATCTCATGATTCACTGAGCTCTTTCTCATATCCTCATGTCATGTGATATCTTCTTTAAAAATGCTATCTAAATTTGTCTCAATAAAAAAACTATTCCTTTTTCACACACATTCTAGTCAATTAATTTCAGATTATTTGAGTGCCTTTGCTTTTTAAGGTATTTAAATTCAACATTCTTTCTCTCCCTGAGACACAGTGCCTTGTCAATGCAGTGACTAGGAGAGAGGTATTGTATTTTAATTTGGAAAATTTTTTTTAAAAGAGCATTTTCATTATTATTGGCAGAACAAAATCTAGTGGGAAATTAAAATATGAAATAATTTAGCACAGGATAAAACAATTTTTAACATATGTACTGCTTTTGGACACACTCGTATCACCTTACCTACCTTACACTTTTGTTATATACCATAGGAAATAGAATTGATTTTGATCATCAAATGGTATAATGATGATGCTTTCTACAAGGCCACAAAAGAGCTTCTCACCAAATAGTATCAGCAGTGCATACCATTGTATTTATAGAATCATGGATTTTTTTTAATAACAATGTAAAGATAAGCTTTGTTTCTAAAAACAAATGAAGGGTTAGGGTTTTTTTCCACTTTAATCAGGGATTACTTACATTAAAATACATCAACAGAAAATCTAGAATCAAAAGATCACTAAGGAAAAAAAACACTTTAAAATAAGAATGTATTACTTGAATGTACAGTCTTCATCTATAATGTAAAACGTATAGATGAGTTTGATGGCAAACTGAAGCAGTACCAGAATACTTTAAGGGATGATATGTACAGAATTGCTATAAATGTTTTTAAAGGTTTGTTTTATGCTCAAGCACACCTAAGATATTTTGTAACTACAAAACAATATATTGCAAATACAGTGCATGTAGTGAAATGCCATAAACCTCTTTTTTTTTTTTAATACCAAGATAAAAGTTACGGCGTTCCATAAAAAGGACACACAAAGTGTTGTAGGGTTTTATTATTTTTATTATTTTTAATCTTGCTGTGGCATAATGTAAAATAGAAAACTTTTTGAACATGCTCTATGTATATCTGTCAAATATTCAAATACAATGAAATATATTCAAATTCTTTTAAATGAGAAAAAATGTAAAGTGAATATGCCTTATTATAACTGGTAGCCTCTCTCTTGGTAGTGTTCCAAGTGTAGGTCCCTGGTAAACAGCAAATATCTCGAGAGATTACCTGGAAAGTGGATTGGTGTCCCAGCGTCCTTCAGCACAGAATCTCCAGTTAATAAGTCCCTTCACCATTTTTTGGTGGCACTGGTTCTGGCTCAAGTCCTAGGATGGACCAGCTTAATATACTTTCCAGTTCTGAATCATTATCCACAATGTCTCCTTTTTCCATTCCTGGAGCTTCATATCTGTTGCTTAAATATATTTCAACAGCAATGTGAGAGGCTTCTCCTGCTCTGAGTAGAGATGCAGATGTCCCCCACTTTTTTTTACTTTACTTTAATCACTTACTTTGTATAATATCACTCTTTATTTCCGAGTTTCAAATTTAGAAGGTAAATACACTAATTCATGTTTTTGTAGAAATTCTTTTTTCCAAACTTCTGCTTTATTTCAGAAAAAAAATAAAGTGAAATGCTTAGCTTCCTTAGGTTGCAACAAACTTCCTCTTTATTCTGCTTGAGAATCCTAATTTCCTCTTCACATAATAATAAAATATTGGTTCAGTCTAATACATAAATGTATGTGTCAGTATGGATATACATGATACAAAACTACAAAAGTGCGTAGAATGATCTAGGATAAATGTCACTGGGCTTTCAATAAATTACATTCTAAATATTTGTACATAGTACATTAAGAGCAGTATTTTGGTACTTAGGAATAAATCTGTTAATATATGAGACTCATTGTCAGCAGAAAGAAACAGCTGTGCATATCTGTGGCTATACAATATATTTAGCTATGCGAAAATTGAATTATCAGTATTCATTTGAAAATTTTCCTATTAACTAGTATAGGGCCTCACCAATAAAATCTGTAATTGAACAGATTAAAAAGTAGTATGATTAGGAAATTAGATAATACTTAGGGCAAAGCAATGAAATTAAACAGTTTGTCCATATTTTAAGAAAAAAGTCTATTAGCCAACAAAAGATTGCTCTGAAAAAATCTCCCGAGCTGTCCAGAGCATGGTTTGTTTTTCACATCAATTTCACCACCTGTAATGGAAAGTGTCAAATTATCTTAACTGTCTTTTTAGAATTGTTATTTAATTGCCTACAGAACTACTATTTTGTGAGAACACGTAGCTTATTTTAGATGAACTGAAAAAGTAAGAATTGACAAGTACGTATACTTGTGTTATTAATCTGCTTTATTTTATATGGATATACACGGATCCATGTAGTATCATTCAGGTTCTTTCTATGGCTCTCAAATGGCAAAGACATAGGATATATAAAACTAACTTTTGATAATTTCTGTGATTTCAGTTTATTAGCCACATACAATCTTGTTTCAGAGAGCACAAGAAAAAAAAAAACTCCTTCTGTAAAGAAGGAAGATAACTGATCAAACAGAAGTAAGAATTAAGAAAATGCTTTCCCTGGATAAAAGGTGAAAAGTATAAAATAATCTTGTTGGGTTATATTAGATGTTTTGTGGAGTGTCACCAGTGAGTGTCTTGCATGGTGTTCTACAACCAAGGAAAATAATGGAAAATAAAATATAGTGTTATTGTCCAGGAAAAAACATCCTTGTTAAGTTTACTTGGCAACTGAAAAAGTGGGTAACAATATAGTTTAAGTGGGAGCTCACCAGAATCTACTAAGCAAAAGAAAAATACAGTTACTCAGTACCTTACTGAAGTAGAGGAAAATTATCAATGTGAGAGACTACTTGAAATATTCTGAAATCCAAAATATCAGAACAGCATGAGATGGTCTGCATTGCACATCCTATTTATTAATTAAGATGTGATAATATTACAATCTACAGAGCTGTCTCAAAAGTAATGCCTCCTATTTAATTTTGTTGGATAGCAACATAAGAAGTAGTTGTTGATGCTATGACTGTAGAGGTTGAACTTTCTCACCAATATTCCATTATATTTTGTTTTTTTTCTTAGAACCAAATTATTGCATCGTACCTGATACTAAAGAAAACAATTCTACCCCATCTGAAACTAAGATACTGTGACATAAATGGTTGCAGAGGTGTGGAATTTAATTACTTCATGCAGAAAGAGTTGCACCAGTTGATGTTGATTGATGCTTGATGGTTGTTTATGGATACCAAAGAGCGGATGTGAGCACAGTGAGGTGGTGGGTGGTACTTTTCTGCTGTAGTAACACCTACAGTTGGTCACTTTTGCTCTTGCAGATTTTTACAAGCATAACTTGTGGGCTCTTGTTCATTGCTGGTGCAATTGCATAGATAATGGATGTGGCTATGTTGAAAGCTACTATTTTGTAGCTGATAATTGCTCCACCAAATAGTGTGCTGTTTTTATCTGTTCTAGTTTCTGCAGAAATAAATAGCAGGCACTACTTCTGGAGTGATCAACCTATTTATTGTTTTCAAAACAAGATCAGAAAAAAAGTCCTATCATTTCTTCATATCAGTCAATAAATAGATCTCACAAACATAATGAAAACTGTCCATATTTCCTCAATCACATTTGAACTTTGGGTGAAGTGGCCTTGCCGAGTCTTCTCAGAAGTTTACCTTGTTCATGCCCTCTAAATGATGTCAAGACCTACCCACATATTTCTGAAAAGGTTTATGGTTTCATTATATTGTCAAATATTTCGTAGATTCACAGAATTGAAGGGATTGGAAGAGACATCAAAAGGTCATAGAATCTAAGCTTCCTGTGAAAGTAGGTACATAAAGTAGGTTGCACAGGTAGGCAGTCAGAAGGATCTTTAATATTTCCATAGGAGTCTTCATAACCTTTTTGCACACCTTGTTCCAACGATCCATCTGGGAGTGCTGAGGGAACTGGTGAAGGTGATAGACAAGATGCTCTCCATCATCTGTCAGCATTCTTGGACAACTGCAAAAGTTCCAGAAGACAAGTCTTTCCAGTATGATTCCCGTCTATAAGAAGGGTCATAAAAAGGATTAGGCTTGTCATTCTGACCTTGGTACTAGGGAAGGTTATGGAGCAGACTGTCTTTAGGGAGATCATGTGGCATGTGCAGGACAACAGGGGGATCAGACCTAGCCAGCATGGTTTCATGAAGATCATGTCTGGCTTGACTAACCTGATTTCCTTCCATGATATAATGACCCACCTGATGGATGAGGGAAAGGCTGTTGATGTAGTCCACTTAGACTTCAGCAAAGTCTTCAACACTGTCTCCCACAGTATTCTGGAGAAGCTGGCAGCCCATGGCTTGGACAGGTACACTCTGCTGGGTAAAGGACTGGCTGCAGGGTCAGGCCCAGAGAGTGGTGGTGAATGGCATTAAATCCAGCTGGCAACACGTCACAGGTGGTATTTCCCAGGAGTCAGTAGTGGGTCCTGTCCTCTTCTATATCTGAATTGGTGACGTGGATGTCGGCATTGAGTGCGCTCTCAGTGGGTTTGCAGATGACACCAAGTTGGCTGGAAGTGTCCATCTACATGGGGGTAGAGTGGCCCTGCAGAGGGATCTAGACAATCTGGAAAGCTGGGCTGAAGCCAATGGGATGAGGTTCAACAAGACCAAGTGCTGGGTCCTGCACTTTGGCCACAACAACCCCAGGCAACGCTACAAGCCTGGGGCAATGTGGCTGGAAGACTATGTAGAGGAAACTGAACTGGTGTTATTGGTCAATACTCAGCTGAACATGAGCCATCAGTGTTCCCATGTGGCCAAAAAGGCCAATGGCATCCTGGCTTCTGTCAGTAGTGCTGCCAGCAGAGCCAGGAAAGAAGGTCGTCCCTCTGTACCCAGCACTGGTGAGGTCGCATCTTGAGTACTGTGTTCAGTTTTGGGAACCTCACTTCAAGAAAGGTGTTGAGGCCCTGGAGAGTGTCCAGAGAAGGGCAATGAAGCTGGTGAGGGGTCTGGAGGCCTCATGAGAAGTAGCTGAAGGAGCTGGGATTGTTCAGTCTGGAGAAGAGGAGGCTCAAGGGAGACGTCATTTCTCTCTATAGCTACCTGAATGGAGGTTGAGGTGAGGTGGGAGTTGGCCTCTTCTCCTGTAACTAGTGATAGAACTAGAGAGAATGACCTCAAATTATGCCAGGGAAGATTCAGACTGGATGTTAGGAAATAATTCTCCGAAAGAATGGACAGGCCCTGGAATGGGCTGCCTGTGGAGGTGGTGCAGTTGCTAGCCCTGGAGGTGCTCAAGGAATGTTTAGACGTTTTGCTGAGGGACATGATTTATTGAGAACTATTGGTGACAGGTGGACGGTTGAACTGGATGATCTTGTAGGTCTTTTCCAACCTTGGTGATTCCATGATTCACTCTTCCTCAAAAACTAAAATCACTCTCTCCCAAGTCTGGGTATAGAAGTATAACTTCATAAAATGTGCAGCACCACTGCAAGTGATATTAATATATATTTTTAATAAATTGCAGTATTTTAAGATCACTTTAGCTAGGACAGTATCTCTGAATCTCATTTTAAAAATCTTTTCTACCCCTTGTAATTAAACTTTTCAGTGCCCCAATACATTTTCGTATAATGTTTCAAATGTTCACATTAACTCAGTCATGAATCTTCTGTTGAAGTGAAAGTCTTCTGTATTTTTGTTAAGATATATGCTTTTATTATTGTAGCAGCATAGTGCTGAATATGGTTTTCTCATTTTGTCATAGGGTATAGTATAAAGATCATTTATCTGAGATAACAAAACATTCTGTAGTGTTCCTTGGGGGTAAAGTATTGTACTTAAATGTCCATTTTGTTTTCACAGCACAGTAATATTGATAATGCTCAATAAATCATTCAAAGCTTACTCTGTGAACCAAAAACTATTGTTCTACAATCATTAAATACTAATATCATGGTTCCTAGTTTTCAGATTGAATTTCCACAGTAATCACTTTTTTTCTATCTCGCTTGTCAAATTTTTTCTTCATTGCTGAATTAATTTCAAAAGTACCAAATTGTCATATTCCTGAAGTCTCCAGACACCATAATACCAGCTATAATTCCAAAGCTATTTTTAGTGTTATGAGGAAGGTGGATAATGCTTTTTTGAAACACAATTTAAAAAAGAATCTGATTCTGTAAAAACAGTGCTAAAGATTGACTAAATTAAAATTGAGATTTAAAAAAAATGTATTTTATTAACAACTGCGATTCAAATCCAATGTACTAAATAAGCCACTATTAATACTGATTAAAAACAAACAAACAAACAAACAAACAAAAAACAACAGCAAAAAAAACCCAAACAGCCAAAACTCTCAATTAATACTATCTTGAATATTATAATCACATTACATGATTTTTAGTCTATGTGTTTCTTTTCAGTATTACTAAAAAACTAAACAAATGGAGGCATCTAGTAGGTAGCCCAAAACAGGCAGTTGGAATAAAATGGTCTTTAAGGCCCCTTCCAACCCAAGTTGTTAAGCATACTCTTCTATGATCTATGTGAAATTTAGACTGTACAGATAGTATATAACAGAAATAGCATAATTCTGTCATATATATAATGTTGTGTCTGTAAATTTCATACATAATCACGTATTTTTTTCCTTTACTTTTCAATTATTTGGCAGCTCAAATGCAAATATTAGATATTCAGAGAGGATGAAATTTTTTCTTACAGGATCATTTTCAGTATTTGGAGCTTCTTATGGGAGTTTCAGTTTTGAATCCCTCCAACACATTCTTGCTGTTTTCAGTTTCTGCTTTTAACATAATTGTTTAAATTACATTAAAGCCTCATATTCTCTGAATTTCCTGTTAAATTTTCTTAATAATCAAAGCCATGCCAATATCTTTACAATTAGATTCCACAAATGATTTAAAAGACTTAAGAGCACTGATGAGCTGCAGTTTTAGGCATCAAAAATCAAAAGGAGCCAGTGCCCAGTATGTTCAGATTATTGCCTTAAATGACAGACAAGCTGTATTACAGTAGTTTCCAAATATTGCTGGATAATTACATACAGGCTATCAGCACAACATATATGTGAAATATTTTAATGACTTACAAAAATACATATAGAGAAAGAGAGAGAGGGAGAGAGAAAAGGAAAGCCAATTCATTCATTCATTCGTTCATTCATTTGGAAAACAATGGAGAAATGTTGGTCATGATTCTTAGCTTCTGGCAATCATTTGCTATTGTATGTTCTAATTTTTGTTTCAAGCAAAATAATATATTTATTCATGATTTTTTCTTTATTAATATAATGACCTTTTGTTCACAATAGAAGATCAAATTTTCATATATATGTTTTAAAAATGATCTGTTTCTCCTAACGGTAGAGGATGCACCAATACCCTGAAATATTTTTGAAGCTCCTTATAGTCATTATAAAGTCTATTTACAGGATATTTACTGAATCATACTTATGGTAATTTGGTATTGACAGTACAACTAAAAACAAAAACAAACAAACAAAAACAAACAAAAACAAACTTATTAAAAATAGTAAAATTCACTGAGCTTAAAAAAATAAAACAAAAGAAAAACAAAAGACAGTAGAAATACGGGATGACATTTATGAAAATAAGATTCTGTTAAGAATATAAATTATATATTACATATAAAATGCTTATATGTAATCTTGTCCCACTATGCAAAGAAATTAATAAGAATAAAAGAATTTCTTTTTCACAAGAAAATTGCTATGCATTTAGTTGCAGCCTTGTAAGTGCATTAATATACACTGATTAAAATGTGCATATAATGTTACTTGTGGTGTGATTAGTCTGAAATTTTAGCTCAACCAGAAACTTTGTTTAGAACCACTAGGAATTGCACTTAAGTTGAAGCCAAAGTATTCAAAAACTGTGCTATGTTTGTTTACGTAGCCTGTTGTCTTCTTATACACAAAGACAGTTAAACTTTAGATGAAAACATGGAAGTTAAATCAAGTCATGGGTCATTAAGTCTTCCAGAAGTTCAAAAATTAACCAAAGCCCTAAAGCAATAAATAGAAGTAATGGTATGGAAAGGTACTCACACCAATTTATTCTTTTTATTCACAGTCCTCTGAAACTAAAATTCCTTTTCTTATCTAAATGGTTTATCTAGAAATAACTGTAGATGCCATGTATTTATATGTTTAATAATGCTTACTTATTAATTCCTCCAAATTAATGATAAATAATAAGATGATGTAACTGGACCTTACTACTTGGATTTCAGTAAAATTATTACAAATTATATCAGCCATGGATCTGAGAATTTCACCTGGAGCCGTTAAGTTAAATATAAGTGAGATTGTTCTTATTATTTTCTTTTACCTTGCTTTACAGAGCTAATAAACTCATTAAAAATAAATCACTTCACTGAACAACACTATATGATTAGTAAATAAATGTCTAAGGACAGAAAGTATTTTTCTACCTCTGTCAACTTCCATATCTCTTTACCTTTGACTGACACTGAGGAAAAAGTGATCTGAATGCTAAGCAAATTAGAAGTGCCATGGTGACACAATGTCTAAGTTCTTTCAATAAATAACTGTAGAATGGAGGTTTCTAAGAGGTAGGAGAGAGATTCAGACTCACTGAAGTTGAAGATAAAGTGCTTCAGATTTTGAATTTTTTTTTAACTTTCTCTTGATCTCTTTAGAAAGTTTGCATTGTTGCTAAGAAATACCTCACATTCTTTCTTTCTATCAGTTTATCCAGTGACAGCATCCAAATTTACTCTGTAACTTCAAATACACTTTTATCCACTGCTGACTGTATTTACACTTGTTTTCATCAGTTTTTAGTAGTGCAACACCATTTTTTCAATCTCTGCTGATAAAATGTTCAATAAAGTCAAAAATTAAAACCAGTGAGCATAAAAAAGTGTATCTCAAATAATTATATTGATTTTATAACAGAAAAGGGTCTCTCTTTAACTATTTCCCACAAAGCAGAATGAGTAATGTGGTGGAATAAAAACTCTCAAGAGAATAAACTCAATCCTATTTGCAAGGCACTGTGATGCACTTGTTGAGAAAAAGTAATAGGTGAAAGTAGATATATGAACTAATATAAGAAATGTCCATCAGCTTGCTATCTTTAAAGGTACATTTCTGTCAGAAATTTGGTGGGAATTAGGAAGAGCTGCAACTTCACTAATTGAAAGACAGGGGCAGGAATTAGAATTAATTTACCCCACAAGAAGATAGTTTAAATAGTTTTAAATAGGTTAGTAGAGAGATTTTTTATTTTAATAGAAAAAGACCTGATTTGAGGCTAAAGAACTATAGGCTGAAAGCCATGGCTAGATGAACACCTGAAATCCCCTTTTGAGACTTTCCTAATGAAAACTCAGGGATATATTAACTGGAAAGATCATATAACAACCAAGAAAACTTTAAACTGATCAGTTTTGAAATGCGATGATGGAGTGGAAAATTAATAACTTCAATGACCTCAATTAGGTTATAGTATGAGTAGGAGATTGGTAAAAGATTCAGCTGATTATTGATAGAAGAATGAGTATGTGGTAATGATATGGCTGATTTCTTCCCTCTTGTTTCCATAAAGGAGTACAAATACTGTAGGAAAAATTGAAGTCTTTTAGAAAGAAGACCATTTATAAATTAATTTTAAAAAGCCAAGCTCTGCTATCTCAAGAGAGAAAACTAGATTTAGCCAGTAAATATTTAAGATCTATCAGAATTCAGTTTTGAATACTCTCATAAGAGCAAAAATCTCTTAGAAATTCACTGCTTTAAGCTACACACTGACAGTCCAGTAATCATCTCCTAACAAATGCATGCATTAGGACTGCATCATCTCTGCGTTGTTCTTTTTAACAGTTTCTTACTCAACATTTCTTCTGTTCTGCAGAATAGCAGCAGGGCATTTTTGCTTTTCAAAAGAAACAAATTTCTTAAAAGATATCACAGTGTATTATGAAAACTCATCCTTAAGTCTGGCACAATTTTAATGAGTCAGTTTATAAACTATTGCAAAAGTTTGCATATTAGTTAAGGCACCCTCAGGAGACAGAGGTTCATATTTTTTGGTCCTTCTCAGTTTGAATCACTTCAGCAGACTTGCATGCTGCAGTTGCTCTGCTTGAAATAAGAAAAAATCTGAATTTTTGTTCTTTTATTTTTCCCATTTGTTCTCCTCTTGTAACAGTAAATGTTGTAAAGAATGATGCTCATTTTCAGCTTTTGTAACCTGCTTCTTATGGCCCATATCTCAACTTTTGAACCATTTTGATCTATGTAAGGCAGAACTGATTTTCTTTTTTGTCTCAAAACTTGCTTTGTGAGGCCTTTCTGGTAATAAGACTCTGACAACTGCAAATTATCTAGGGGGGTGTCACTGTGCCCCAGTGCCTCTGCTTAGCATTATAAAGATAAGCATAAGTGGGGCAAGCAGTACTTTTCAGCAGTGCGGCTTGAAGGAGCTGACCACTGCAAAAGGTGATAACACTTGTGCATGGCAACGAAGTCACCACCACCTGCTGGCTTATCTGTTGGACCAGATATGTCACACTAACAGAGAAAAAAGAAGAAAAAGAAACACCGCAGTGAAATGGAGGATAAAAGACCCTCACTAAACTAAGGACTTTGAAGAAGAACCCCCACTGGGATCTGCTTGCTGCAAAGCTTCCTGGCTTTCTCCCATCCCCCTCAGTGACCAGACAAGTTCTTGAGATCAACAACCCTACTACGAACCTCACTGGACCCACATTGGTGACTATCTCTCTCTTGCTTTCTACAAAGACTCCTTGCTTTTTATTTCCTATCTCTTTACTATCGTCCATCTTCCCTTCTCCATATCCCTAAGCAAAGAGGATTTGTAATAAACTGTTCAGGCTAACATTTGCCCCCCATTGTGTCTTAATATTGCCGTCAGGTATACATATATTAAAAAGAACCTCTTCTCCCTTCCATAGATTGGAGTAAAACATAATCATATTTTCAAAGGTGCATTGAATAAAGCTTCACTAAAAAAATTTTTCATCTTACAGAATCTATGTATCTGTGATACATACTTTTACTGACAGAGTAGTAAATGTCTCTTCTTCATCCTCCCTGTAATCTAAATTTTTATTTGGATGAATATCAAATTAGCCTCTGTCATGGGTTCAGATCTGTAGAGCATTGAGACAAAGCATTTTGTCTCCAAGATGCAGCAGAGGTGCTTCAGTAGATCATCATTCCACAGGGGTAATCCCTCTTGCATCAGACTTGAAAGGATCATCAGATGGCAAATCACAACAATCTTCAAGTCTTTGGGGGAAAAGCCTATATCAACCAGCAGACAGGTGCTGGTCTGCAGACAGCTAAAGTGGAAGCTGTGGTGCACAGCATGCCTGGCCAGGTGCCCAAAAACCGATCTCTTCCCTAGAGCAGATTTCTGAACATGCTGTGTCACCACTAAAGCTGGCTTCAGCCTACCCAATGCTCAGGAAGGTGTGCGAGTCATCAAGCTGCACTCCAAGTATGATGTCAAAGGAGAGGGTGTGCATGGAGGTGGTGGTCAGCTTGATCTTGCAGGATCTGTGGGAGAGCGGCACTCTCAGGCAGCAGTTGTGTGACTGTGACAGACACCTCCAAGCTGCTTTGACCTGGTCCTGGATACAGTGGGCAGTTTTCTTGATGTGTCAGCAGGAGTCCTTGCAGAAGATGTCTAGCAGGCTGGGCTCCTGTTTCTCTTTTAGCTCCTTCTGAGCGTGGTGGAGAAAGCAGAACATGTCCCCCAGCAGCTTCTCCCTCGCACAGGAGCACAGTAGCCTGACATGCAGGCAGGACTTCCTTGGGAACATCTCCTCAGTGCCACCCAGCTCTAGATGGAAGGCAAGCCCACAGGGAGGCCTCAGGGGTACCAGCTGGCAGTAGAGGATGTTGTCTTCACAGAGGCTCCATACATTGAAGACACAGACCACCTGCCTGCAGCCATGGCATGAAGATGTGGCAGAAGCATTCTCAGCAGGCCCGAAGATGATCATCCACCACCTGGCACTTGTTTGCCATGTACAGCACTGGCCAATGGGTACTATCGGCTCATACTCTGTCCAGGTTGCATTTCTCATTAGAGTCGCTGCCTCCCTCTTCCTCACCACCCTCGTCTTTCTCCTTGCCTGGGGAGCTCTCCTGCTTGCTGCTGTCGTCCAGCCTACACCTCCTCTTCCTGAGGAACCACCTCATGGGTAAGATGTCTGTCGGGGTTATCCACCACCTGCACGTGCCAACACTATCAATCATGAAATGATAGCATGAAAAATTGGACTTAAGTTCTCTTCTGAACTAGCTAATGAGTCAAGTCATTTGTCAGGACAGAAAAAAATAGTTTTCTATGTAAGGAAATTTAAAATCACAGAAGCATTGAGTTTCATCTATTAGGAGATAGGAACAATGGCTGATTTAAGGACATCCTAATTTGATGATGCTTGAAGTCCTGAATTATCTGAAGGTGATTCAGTGGGTTAAAATCAGTTTGTTATTGGTGGTGCATTTTTTTCTTTGTTTATTTTCTTAGAAATCAGGCTTCTGAACACAATCATTTCTTTCTAGCTCCATAAGATGGTAAGTGTTACAGAACAGCTGATGAACAGGAAGATCATTGGCCTTTGAAAATCAGTGTTTGAAGTAGTTTATTGTATCAACTAGCAAAATAATATCAGAAATGTGTTGATAGAATTATGTGTAAACCATTTTCCCCAAACCTGTAAGGAGATAATTTAAATACTTTCCTGCTTATTTAACAAAAATGTGAAAGTACCTTTTCAAGATTAATCAAGTAGAAGACTGTGAGCTCCTGAGTGCACAATACACCTGAATGATGTGTCACACTCAGGCTGTAACTGCATCAGGTGCAGTAGAAAGGAGGTGGTGGCTTCTGATAATTGACAGTGTATACAGCAGTTTTGAGAGAGAGGAAAAAGACTCTGAGAAGCTGTTCCAGATAGTCCCTCACCTAATTTGCAACATGAATGTGTTAATAGTGTGTATCAAATAATTTTTGAACCTTTTGTCTTTCATGAAATGTAAGGCATTTCCCTCTCATGTTAATCCTTTAGCCTGTCACTAGTTATTTCTTCTGTATCTTCATATTGCTATCCTCAACCTTCAAAACTGCTGATAAAAATCGATACAAAAAACATCCCCAGAGCACTTGCAATTTTGATTTTGATTCTAGCATGAACTTCTTCTTTCACCTACTGAAATGTTCTCAGAGCTAAATAGCCATAATGATAGTGACTTTAGAAGCCAAGGCATGCCTGTGCTCTTCCTAATGGACAACTCTCCCCTTATAAGGAACTATGGAGATATCACAACCGCCTCGCATAATGTAGTATCCCTATCTATTCTGATACACCTACCAGGCCTTTTCTGTTACTTAAGAAAAGAAATATATAAAAAAATTATATTAAAACTTTCACTATTTCTACCATACAGTGCAAGTTTTGAAGCACATGGGCTATAATAAATGGATCTTAACACAAGTTCAAAATGTTTGATGCATGTATTCAATACCCATTATGAATGCATAAAACAATATATTTAGTATTTATTTTAAATTCACCTTACGTAATATTTAATTTAAACCATCATAGGCAAAGTGTTTTCAGAAGGTATGGTCTTATTTACATTTTTAAAAATTTGTAGAAAGGTATGAACTTCTGCGTTTTGTGTGCTGCTGTTTAAAGCTGACACTTGGTCCAATTCATGAAGGCCACCATAAGTAGTACTGAATTGTAGTTATTTCCTTGTTTTGTCAAATTGACAGAAATGCATGTCAGTTTTTAACAAGTAACACTTGTGATATAATGTGTCCTGTTCTCTGGAGCTTGCTATTTCTGTGAAAGATTCAGACTGCTCATGTAAACAACTATTAAATTTTTATCTGCTTCCCAGATCACGTTTGCTGCAGAAAAATGTTTACCTTCCTATTTCAGTCCGAAAACTTTAAATCCTATTTTAAGCATTGAAGACATCAGCTCAGAATCTCATCCTACATGCCTAGAAATTAAGCTTTTCAGAACTTGCTTATATATTTATATATAAAGAAAAAAAAATTCTGTTTTATAACACACCTGGACAGAAAGCAACACATTTTAAAGGCACAAGGGACAACTGGAGGATTTGAACAGAAAAACAGTGAAATGAAATCCAGTAAGACACTACTGAAATAGAAAATATCAAACCAATAATAATAATAATAATAATAATAATAGTAGTAAAAATACAGAAGAAACAAAAAAAATGAACCAAATCAATCACAGTTTGAATTGATGAAATAAAAAGCCTTTTCCTTCTCTATTTATGGACAACGGTCATTCTTATAATAGAAGATATTAGGAAGCCTACAGTGCTTTTTATAAAAAGTATGGAAAACAAATTACCTTAAGGCTCTCAAAAAACAATAGATGCACATAATTTATCAATTATGTAAACTAAAGCACTGTTGTGATAATATATAATTCCATAAACGTTTCTGATAATGTGGTGTCACAAGTGCTGGTTATTCCTGAACGATTTCCCATTTGGATTTTCTAGTACTGTACGCACCCCTGAATATTTAAATAAATAAATAAATGAATTCAAATCAATTAGATGTTGGTTACAGGAAAAACTGTGTCACTTACTTTTTAGGACCTCTTGTACCTCTAACCTTGCCCTCTCTTTAATCGTTAACTTAATGATGATGCTCCTTTTGTCTCTCCAAAGTGATGCCTCTGAAGAGAGAAGGAAATCTAATAAAACAATTTCTTCTAAACTGTCCTGTGTGGTTTTTATATTAACCACATTCCATATAGATGACTGTAACATTTCATCTCTTGGCCCTGTGTAGTATGTAAACTTGATTTACTTGCATTTTAAATTAAGTTTGACTTTATTTCTTGTAACTTTCTGTGTGGTTTTTCTTTATTTGCTTACATAGCAGTACATTTTATTATTTCTATGCTCTTATTCTGTCAATAATTGTACTTTATCATTTTAAAATCAATGAAATCCTGTGGTTCTTATTTTTACAGAAGTACACACTGGTACTTTGCTAACATTTGCACTTATTCCCAGTATCCTCATTGTTTTTTACATTTATTTTTCTCTCAGGCAGGATTATGTATTTTAAACACTGTTTTTGGCTAATGTTTTCATTTTAACTGTAACACTTCAGCATTACTGTGACAGTACTGGAAATGAACTGATGAATCTACCCATTCTGTTATAAAACTGAGGTATTTTTTTTCTCTTGTGGATCTAATATAACATGTCATAAACCATATTTACTCATGACTAAGAACAATTTACAGAAACTTAACAGAAAAGACACACTTTCTTCAAAATCAGAGTGCTCTCAGAGAGGTTGAACCACATGTATATTTCTTGCTTATTTACATAAATCAAGCTGAATACAGAAAATGAAAATATTAATAGGCCTACAGGTTAAACACAATCCTATAGTCATTTGAGACACAGTGAATGGCTCTGCATACATTCTTAGCTTATTCCTGTAATTAAATGCTTCAGTTTAAATCATATATGGTTCGTCTGTGCTGCTAGCCTACAGCCTAAATTAATTCCAGTACAGTCCATTTGAATTACAGTGATTTCATTGTTTTGTTCAGTATTATTGAGTTTCCTTACAAACTGTAGAGGTAAGGCTACTCTTCCGCTAGCTCTTGGGCTTAGGAATTGAGGGAATGAGCAATGCAACAGAGAGCTGAATTTTCTGGTGTCACGCTCCAATATAAAGGAGAGAGACGAGGTTCTTTGATAATGTGTATACCTGATGGCAAGATTAAGACACAACAGGTCAAATGTTAGCCCAACCAGTTTATTACAAATACTAGTTGCTTAGGGATATGGGGAAAGGAAGGTGGGCAATAGAAAAGAGATGAAAAGCAAGGAGTCTTGATAGAAAGCAAGAGAGACATAATCACCACCGTGGGTCCAGTGAGCTTCATAGTAGGTCCGTTGATCTCAGGAACTCTCTGGTCACTGTGGGTGGTGGGAGAAAGCCGGGAAGCTTCGCAGCAAGCAGGCCAAGGGGTTCGTCTGAAGAATTTCTCCCCTCAGGAATTCTCCATTTGCTCTTTGGGAGTCTCCGTCAAAAAAGTTTTCTTTGGGAGTTCTTCTCCAAAGTCGTTAGTTTAGTGAAGGCCTTTTATCCCCCATTTCTCAGTTTTTTTTTCTTTTCTCTCTGTTAGTGTGACATATCTGGCCCAACAGATAAGGCAGCAGGGAGTGGTACCTTCATTGCCATGCACAAGCATTATATTATACCTTTTGCACTGATCAGCTTCTTCAAGCCAAAACCCCCAAAAGACAGGCTTGTCCCTGCTTCTGCTTATCTTTACAACAATAAGCAGAGGCACTGTGGCACGGTGACACGCACCCAGATAACCTGCAGTTCTCACCAGAAAGGTCTCATGAAGCAAGACACAAAAAAAAGAAAACAGTTTCTGTCTTTCACATCTGGTATGCCAGTGAGATCTAGCTAGGGAAATGCAATGGAATTTTTAGTTGAAACATAATTTAAAGCTTCACTGATAGCAATTCATCTTACATGGGAACTGTCTAAGCAGCTACTGAAGATGAACAAAGAATAGGCAAATCCTTCCAGTGATTTTGTGCTGCTCAAGAACTGAAATCAAGGTCTCAAAAATTTCTAGGCTGGAACCTGAAGAAAGAGTAGAGCAATAAACCTCCAGCAGCCCAGAAATTATCAGATCAAAATACACTCTGCTTAAGGGGGAAAAAGTTTTTTATGGGGAAAAACTAGGAATGACTTTCACTTCTGAAAGACTAATAAAAAGTACCCAACAGTAGAATCAGCTCATGACTTTGAAGATCCTTGAAGACAGAATAAAGGTAAGGTTGCATAGTGCAGATGTCTTCAGAAAATGTTTCTTCCAGATAACAAATATAGTATTGGACAATCTATTTGCTATTTTCTATTTTAAACAAAAACAAGTTTGATTATTAGCTTTTATGCCACTATGTATTATAGCTTGCATCTGTTTATGTAAACATGCACGCACTTACACTGCTATTGTTTCTATTCACATAGTAGTACAAAGAGCACTCAATCATTGTTTCAGGCCATGACTTAGCATTTCTGCTACAGTGTTGTAAGATCCTAAGTATATATAATGACAATATGTAGGTTTTTTCTTTCTAAGTTAGCTTATTAGGACTGATGTTTACTAGATTAGTTCACTTGTGAACATTACCATGGCTATTTAGAGAGCAGATTGAGAACTATTTCAAGTCACTCAGTGTACTTATATCATCTTCTAAAGTTAATGACTCCTATTTTAATCTTCTGATATGAAGTTGATTTTTAAGTGAGTCTTATTTCAGCTAATTTTATTTTCCCATTGGTATTATTTGATAGCTTATAAAAGCCGAATCATTTGAAATAGTATAAATTCTGTAAAGAAAACTTTCAAAGCTTTAACATCACCTCCTTTGTACATCTTAATTACACTTCATATTACATGACACCGTTTACTTATGTCCAGAAAGGGTTTTTTGATGGCACTTCTGCAAGAAATAAGCAAATGAGAAAATGAGCCTGTGTTGATTTGAGTTCTTTGAAATAGAGTGTGAAAGGTTCTTTGCCAAAACAGATTCCTCATTGTCTACCAAGTCAGTTATTTCACAGATATCATATATTGTGGTTTTTGTTGTTGTCATTGTTGTTGTTGCTTTGTTTCTCAATTTCTTTTTTTTTTTCCTCATAGCTACATGAGTTGTGCTTGAGCAAAACAAAACAAGGAATACATTCACTCCCATTGATTGGTAGATGACCACTTCCAGGAAACAGAGCTCATCACATGTAATGGTTTCTTGGGAAGCAAAGGCCGTTACTCCAAACTGTAGTGCAGGATATTTGGCCAGTTTTGGTCAGCTGTCCTGGTTCTGTTTGCTCTTAGCATCTTATGTACCCTTAGCTTCTCACTGGCTGCGCAGTGTGAAAAGCAAAAGTGTCCTTGGTTCTGTGTAAGCACTGCTCCACAACAACTAAATTATTGAAGTATTAGCACCAAAAATCAAGAACATAGCATTTTATGGGCAACTATGAAGAAAAATAACTCTGTCCCAACTAAAACCATAACAATACTTAAATGTATTATGGTGCAGAATTAAAGCAACTTCTCAAGACCTAGGGTAGAACTTGAGATTATATATTAATTAAATTTTCTCTCAAACCTTAAAATTTCCTTCCTCCAGACTAACATAAACAAGATCAGAGGTCAAGATAGAATTCTAAATGAAGACCTGGAATAAGTTGGGATTTAATAAGAATCATTAAAACCAAATATAGCCAAAAACAGAAAAATTGCACTCACGTACACTCAGTTCAATTCTAATATTTGGTGTTGCACTGGAGTAAACTAGGAGAGAAGTTTCCCTATGCTCGACTCCAAGCGAAATTCTGATATACAGCATTTGCTATACATGAAATCCACCAAGCATATTTCTAATCATATGTCCCTGGAAGGGCTTGCTAGCTTGTGAAATTTCAGCACTGTTGTCTGAGAGAAATAGATGGGATTTTTCTTTAAAATAGCATGAAGCATATGGTACCTGAATCATCTGCCCTGAACTGCCAGGTGTATTTTCTTTTTTACTTTTCTTTAATGTAGTGAAGTTCTTCCAGAATGTCCCCAAACAACATAATATTGAAGTAACTTGGCACAGGAATTTACAAAAACACAGATGTGTCCCTATTGAGACATGTCCCTAATGGTTTCACATGAAGCATCTGTCAGCTATCAAGTTATTATGACTAAAAATTGGAATATATTTTACCATCTACTATGTCCATCATTTAAATTATGCTTGTGGATGGAACAGCCTAATTCAGTAAGGAAAAGCACTCTCCTTTATAGGAATCTGTCAAGCTTAATGTGGCAGATGTGCAAAAAGGCATAAAACAGTATCAGATGAGTGACAGTTTTCAAGATTACAAAAATGTTCATCAGAAATACATATAGATCTCTCTAAATAAATGTTTGGGTTTCGTTGGTGTTTCATATGACAAAATAATTCCTTTCTATTCTGGACAAATAGAATATTCAGGTTTGTTTTTTTTTTTATATTTTCTGGACAGATCTGTAGACAGCTCTCTCAGTAAAAATGTGTTGAAGTCAAAATAAACACTTTACATGTTGAGGAGAGCATCACTCTCTACTCTTTCTTTATTCTGCCATACTTCAGGGAATAGAGTATCAGAACAGAATAGCTTGAGGCACTTCTTATCTCCAATATTGCCAATTGTAGAAGGTATAATAAAAAAGAATGGAATTTTTTTTTTTGTCAGAACCACACTGATAATGCTATTCTGAAGTCAAAGTCATATTGTCACCGTCTTGTTGTATAAATATCAAGCATCCAAATTCATAATGTATGAGTTGCTACTCATAGTCACGGGGAGAAAAGGAGATTAATTCAGAAGATAAGAAAGTACAGAATGATCTATAGAGAGGAAATAGAACACTCTGATCTTGAATTGGTTTTTGAAATATCTGCTGAGATATTCAGAAACAAGTTATCCCTAATGAGTGTCTTGGGGCTAATAAAACAACAACACTAGAATGAATGTGCAGTACACTGTTTAGATCAACATACATACACAATCTATGTTTCCTTATGTCCAATCTAAATCTCCTCTCTTATAGTTTGAAAACATTTCCCCTTGTTCTATCACCACAGACCCTGCTAAAGGATCTGTCCCCTTCTTTCACATAGTCCCCCTTTATATACTGAAAGGCTGCTATCAGGTCACCTCAGAGCCTCCCATTCTCCAGGCTGAACAGCTCCAGCTCTCTCAGCCTATGCTGAAGTTCAAATTTATCTGATTTCTGAGTATTAAGATACTACTCAGATATCAGTGAATAATAAGGTATCTCTTCTTATACGTGACAGTGGCAACTTTATCTGATTTTCAAAGTTACCAGTGAAAAGTCAAATATATAATTCTGTGAAGCCTTATGAACTTTACTGAAAGAATTAAAGAAATATACAGACAGAAAAGGAAAAAAATGCTAATGATCCATTAACAATTGAAAAATAATTTATTTTATGTTCAGGTCACTTGATTTTATTTCAGTAGAAGTCAGCAAATGAAGCTTTGTAAATGTTTTGAGCCTTTAAATTGTAAAACTTATAAAAAAACATGTGTAGCAGTCATAAAACCACTAGTGTTAATATGGTAATTTTTTTTCTTATCTGTTTATTTAGAATGATTTTTGCACAATAAAATATACAAACCTGTAAACCAATGAGAGATTTTGTTTTTATTCTTGGGTGGACTGGATTCATGCATCAGACACTTGGAATAGGGCAGATTCTATTTATCAGAAAACATAAGGCTCTGAAGTTAGAAATGAAGTTTTATGAGAAAGATAATGTAAAGAAGGGATATTTGGCTTCATTATTGTCCCTTCCCTTTTGTACCAGGTGCAGGTGACCAAGTGCAGGCAGTAGGGTGCTATGGAGCTGCTGTGTGAGGAAAGGCTGGGATGCCCCTTGCCCAAAACAGCCAGCTTGAACTGGTTCTGATGGCCCCAGCACAGGACAGGGCCAGGCCCAGAAATACTCCTGCAGCCCATGGAGAGTCCATAGTGAAATGAGTTGTCCCCTGAAGCCTATGAAGGACCATATCAAAGCAGATATCCATACTGCATTAAGTGAATATGCCATGGAGATACTTCCCACAGAAGCAGGACTTCTGACAGGAACTGGAGCCTATTTGAAGACCCTTGCTGGAGCAGTCTGTTCCTAAAGGACTGCACCTGTGGAAAGGAGCCATACTGAAGCACAGCATGAAGGACTGCAGTCTGTGGGAAGGATCAACTTTACAGTAGGGGAAAAGTATGAGAAGGATTGAGTGGAAGAGAGAAGCTGTTAGAGACAGGCCACAGCTCCCATTCCCCATCCCTATGAGCTGTTTAGGGTGGGGAGAGGAGATAGAGAAGTAGGGAACAGAGTGATGTTGAGCCTTGAAAGAGGAGAGAGTTGGTAAGTGTTTTATTTTTCCTCTTTCTTTTTCACCATCCTGTCCTACATTCTAATTGGAAATAAATAAAATAATCCAAGGTAAAGACAGTTTTGTCCACAATGGTAACTAGTAATTAATTTCCCTGTCTCTTTCTCAACTTATGAGTTTTTTTGCTCCTGTTCTGTAAAGGAGGGGGCGTGTAAGATCATCTGGGTGGCTGTCTGGCATCCAAGCAAGGTCACATCCATGATTCCTTTAAAAAATATTCTGGAGCTCAACATTCACTTCAGCATGTTGAGTAGATCCTCAACATCTTCAATTTTCTGACTGAGTAAACTCTGCAGAAAATTCAAACTTACATTCAATTCCCAGTTGAAAGTGTTCTTTCTTATGTTTGACTTTTAAGATACATTAATTTTTGTAAGTGTCAAAATGCAGAGGAGCATGTTTTGTGTGAAATACAGGGCATAAAATTAATAGTTCTCCAGTCTATATGCAAACATTCTTGCTTGAATTAGTTGATCACCAATTCATTTTTTCACTGTCAGAGTACATTTTACATCTCAAAATACAGGATTGCTCAAAATATATGATATATTCCCATTTTTTTTCCTAGAGGGAATGTAAACACACAAAAAGTCATACAGACCCATGCTTTGGCATGTTAGAAGACATTTTACAATAATCTTGAATACAATTGTATGACCAGTAATATGAATGTTGGAGAATATTTCTTATACTGGTAGCTTTCCTTAAAAACAAACAAACTTACTGGCTACTTTGCTTCTTTACTGCTTGGTGAACTGTGAGAAAAAAAAATCCGTTTTTATCATTTTCACACCCTAAGGATTCCAATTTGGATTCTCATGACAGAGATAGAAGGAAGATATAATTTCTAGCCTGTTAACATATATAATTTCCAGCCTGTTAACATATTTTCCTCTAATAAAAAGGAAAAAAAAAGCTTACATTTCTTCTTTCTTGTCATTACCATAGGAATGTATATGGCAATATATTTCATTCTCTTTTTGTCTGTTTACTTTCCTGCATTCCCCTTTTCATCTCTCGTATAAACATTCTTTATCCAGCCTTAGATTGGAAACTAGTGAGTAATATAAAATGAATAGTCATCAAGGGTATTTTCTGACAATTGCTTGAAATAGTATATCCTTCATAAAAGTGGCTCCAAGAATAAAAAATTGAGGAAGATTTTAGTTTACTGAAACACCTTAATTGTAAATGACTTTTTACATTTTTTCTTTAAATTTAACCGTATTCTGTAGTTTTCCAGCTTCCTTAAACCCTGATGTTCTCCTGAGGACTAACTCTGAGTTATGATACTTTTCAGAATTTTACCACTTTCTCAAATTATTTTATCTGAGTTTACTGCTGCTTCTCAGCACTACACCATTCTATCTGCTCAGTCTGCTCCAGAATGAGATGGGGATTTTTCTGAAGAAAGAAAGGAAATTATAAAGATATTTTGTATGTGGAACAATTGTAGACTGTAGACTGAAGCATGTTGCATGTGTGCAGGTGGATGTGTTTAAGCTTGGACTGGCACAACTGGCACATATGTTCATGGAGGCAGGATGTAGTCCCCTGGGAACAAGACTGTTCAGCTTTGTTTTTACTGGAAATTCCCACTTATGCACATAGTTTGAAAAAACTGCAGATAGTAGGAATGATGAGTTATACTTTTCAATGCATAATTGTTTACATTTGCTTAATGAACATCATTATTTTCCCTGAATATTATGGGTTTTTTACTTCATAATAACCAAAAGCATGCAGCAACTTCTTTATGATTTTGCGCCAGCCAAGCAGCACCAATGACACATCTCATGATTTCTCATTAGATTTCAACTGCTTTAGCAGCATGGTGCACCAGATTGCCATATCCTGATGGCCTAGCTCATCAACAGGACTATTGGCCTAGGAAAGTGTAAGTCCTTACATATACCCTGTACATTTGTCATCGTACCTGATAGAGAAGAATCCACACTTTCTGTATATATCAACCCCATCTTCAAGACCTTATGCTCTTGCAGAAGATCTGGAGATCTAGCCTGCTTGCTCTTAGTGGAATAGCAGTGTTTCTTCTACTGAAGAAACAACATTTCATTTCATACAGTGTTGTTGTGCCTGTCATCTCACTTCTAGATCTGATAGAATATTTCTAGAAGTTCTGATTTATCTTCCATGAGAATCTATTTTCATACAGCTTTTCTTCTTCAGAAATTGTTATGGTGTGTGGTGTTAATCACTCAAATAAAATTTATCATGTTTTTTACATTCTGGTGGTCTGCTAGTAAGATATCACATTTTATTTATTAGAGTAACATCACCTATGTCTTTTTATGAAACACTGGCAATCTGTCTGTATTGCATTTCAAGCTCAGATATATCTGAACACTTTTATGGCAACTGCCCATACGTAAAGCCAGTTGGAAGACAGCCACTTACAAATCAAAAAATAATGTAGATACACTCGATAATGTCAAATCTGAGCTAATAAGCTGCAGTGAAGAGCAATGTGCGTTAGATAAGGTTCATTGTCGACATAGACAGCTTCCAGTTAGGTTAGTAGACTGGCAGAGTAAATTCACATCTCCACGCAGAAAAAAATTGCATAGACATATCTTTCATTAGAGCAGATAATAGAGGTCCCATTATGTGAGACTAGATTAGACATGAGGTCCTATTCCCTCTGTGTTTATCCCTTCACACTGAGTCTGAGCCAGTGGGAATACAGCCAACACTGAATCCTGTTGGTTCATCTGGTATTTTCTAGCTCATTAAGCTTGTCTTATAATTTTTCTCTCCTACAATATCATCCTGTTCAACAAATCGATAGAGACGTGCAACGTAATACTGGAATTTTTGTTCTACTTAAAAAATGAAAATTAGGCACTTTTTATAAACTTTCCATTTTTGGAAATGAACTTCTATAAAGAAGCATAATTTACTTGGCTTTGCTTATGAATATTAAATCAGCAGATGTGTTCATTAATCAATAAATTGCAGATTACATTGCTGACAATTCATCTATTTTTTTAACATTATGAAATCACCGTTGTTGTTTCATGAAGCCTAGGTCAAGTTTGCACGTTTGTAATGCCTCCAACTTGTTTGGGCAGATGTGTTCCTGTCTCTGCAGGGTAGTCTGGAAAAGTACATTTGTAAATTTGCAACAGATGTCCTAGCTTTGGAGTGTATGCATTGTATAGTCTTCTGACTTCATGAAATACAATTATCAGGACATGACAAATTTGTGAACTGACTTCCTGAAGTTTTGACTACTGCAAAATCTATTATTGCTACTCAGCTGTTAGACATCATGCTATGTTCAGATTTTAAAAGAAAATGATGCTGTGTTGTTGCTTTTTCCACAGGTGTACATCCATCTGGTAAGGATGGCAGTGTACCATCACACATTTGAACCCAAATTTATCTGTGTGGAAATTAATTGGATGATTCTGGTAAAACAAAAATACACCTTACTTCTTCCTTCTGCTTCATCTGACTGGGAAACAATTAGATTGTGTTAAAATTGAAAATGTCAGATATTTTCTCCACTTTTATTTATTTTGTAAATACTTTATGTGCTGGTTCTGCCATCCTCTAGTTAATACTGGACATGATGCAAAAACCATAGAAACAGTTTCCTCAGTATTTGATGTGCAGATTTTGAGACCCAGAAGATTTGAATAGTCAAGATAGATCCCAGGGGGTATTCAGACTGTTGTTTTTTTTTCTCCTCATTTACATTGAATTGACAATTCTCGCACAGCTAGATCAGGTTGCTCAGAGCCCTGTCCTGCCTGACCTTGTATGTCTCCCGGGATGGGTCATCCACCACATCTCTAGGCAACTTATTCATTAATTTCAATCATATAATATAATATATGCTTTTATCTGTATGTATATTATTTGGATTTTATTTACATAAAAAAGTTTAATACAGCTTTCATTACAGTTTTTGAATACAACTTCAGTACAGCATGATCACCCTCTCCCAAACATAGTTTCTCACTTCTTATTCAAAATAAAATTAATATTTATTTATCAGTATTAAAATAAACTATCTAACAGTTTATGCATTAAATGTATTTCTCCCATCTCGTTCACAAAGCATATCAGATCTGGTTAGACCTCACTTTTATAAAATGACAATTTTTTACTGTCAAAATGTTGGACAAAACATTTAGAAACAAGCTACTCTTATCTGTTCTTACAGTAGTGCTCCCAACTTTATAATTGGGTTTTATCATTGCTTAACATTGGTTGAGTACAGAAATTCTAGTAGGGAAAAAAAAAAAACCAAAAAAAAAAACTAGTGTATACTTCAGGTTAAAACATTATCATACATGTTTTATTTTCCAACCAAGCTATCTGAGTTAGTGGTTATTTAGCAAACAGTGAAGCACTTTCAAATGCATTAAATCACAGAGGGTAGTGATATGTTCCATTTGCCATGTTCCATTGTCAAAGAGCTTTTGGTAAAAATACTCAAAGTATTGCCAGACCTCCTCAAGTACAGAAAAAGCAGTTGATTGCTTAATGGGACACTTCCTCCCCTTTACAGCTTTTCCTTTGGCTCCAGAAGGGCTGTTTATGGCTGGACAGGTGAGATCACTTCCTAGGATGGTTCAAGCCAAGCAGAGGATTGCTGTTGTTGCCACCTGCCACTACTAGGTTGTGTCTAGCCAGCGAATCTCTTCAAACAGCTGATGTTGATCAGCGCTGGGTCTGCACAGCAAATTTTCTCTCTCTAGTTTCTGACAGATGAAGTTGGCAAAGCCCATATTACACAACACCTGCTTTAGGAAAATTTACCATTCAGAATTTAGGCCTGATTATGGAAGGAAGCCTAAAATATCAGGGAAAATCACCATTTGTTAATTATCCATTAATCTGCCTACCCAGTTACAGAATATTCACTTTCCAGTAAAATAAGTGTTGCCTGTGGTGAAGAGGTGATTTGAAGTAGTATTTACAGATATCCTAAAATTTAAAGGATTTTTACTTCTGTTGACAATAATAAAAATCAATTGTCACTCTTCATATATAAGGGAAGAGATTCTCATAGATGACCTTCAGCTGATGAGTAAAGATAATATGCAATATATATCACACTTAGAATAGGCCAAGTCCATTTGAAATCAAAAACGAGAGAGAAGACAGTTATTTTTTTTTCCAAAATGATTTGATAATACTCATCCTTTTGCTATTTTTTCTTCTCCAAATATGATTTCATCCAATGCATCTGCTGTTCTTTGAATACAGATTATTTTAGACATGTTTCAAAAATAATGACAGTGTTGGAAAAATCTTTTTAATACTCAAACAGAAAGGTCCCCTTGAATTTTGAAATTGTACCTTTTGTAAGTGACTATAAAAATATATTAACCCAGGTTAGGCCATATGATTACAGCTTGAATGAAATTATTTGATGCATTAAAATTTCCATTTACTCTAAAATGAGACCATTAAATGTGCAATTCAAAGATCAGAATAAAGCACTTAAATTTAAAATCTACTTCAAGCTTACAAAAAGGTAATTCTTGTGTATTTTCTTTAATATTGAAGATATTTAATCTGTTTTGCTTATTGCTGATTTACTTGAAGAATTAAGTAGATATGCACTTAGATTATTAATACATACTTATAACCCATGAGATGTACACTGGGAATTTAAATATATGAGGGCTGCTCCAAAAGTAATGCCTTCTATTTTCTCATGTTGGTCCATAACCTCAGAGGTGGATGTTATTGATACAGCAGAGGCGATTGAGCCATCCCACCAAATTCCATTACATTTTGCTGCCGTGTGACAGATGGCAGCAGAGGGACAGTCTGACAAAATGGCTTCTGACATGGAAGTGCTTATGGGGCAAAGGTCTGTCATTGAATTCCTCCATGTGAAAAAATGGCACCCAATGACTTTCATTGACACATTCTGAGTGTTTGTGGAGGCCAAACAGTGAATGTGAGCACAGTAAGGTGGTGGGTGACATGTTTCCACGGTGGCAACAGAGTTGGGAAAGACAAACTATGTTTCAGACATCCATGCACACTTGTCACGCCACAAAATAAAGAGTAACTCAACTTCCAACAACTATGTTGGAAGATTACATCCAGGGAACTCGACAAGGAGTTGAATATTGGCTTCAGTGTGTTGTAAACTATTGCAACAAGATTGAAAAATCTCAATATTTTTTCCAGGTAGATCCCACGAATACTTATGGAGGAACAACAACAAAAAAATCTTATCCAGTGTTTATCAGGGCCTATTGAAAAAGACAAGGCTGATAGTGGCAGTTTCTTAAATCACATCATTACCAGTGACAAGATGTGATTTCACCAGTAGAAGCCAAAGTCAAAACAGTAGTCCATGGAGTACTGCCATGAGAATTACCTACTGAAGAAAAAATTCAAGATGAAGTCCTCAGTGACAAAGGTTATGTACACTGCCTTTTGGGATAGGAAGGGGTTGACCTTCTGGATTTCCTGGTATCTGAACAAGCCATCAACTCTGACTTCTATGTTGTAACACTGACAAAGATGAAAGCTTCAACTTCTAGAGTAAGACCAGAGAAGACAGCCTTTCTCTTGCAACACAGTGATGCCAGGCCCCATGTCAGTTTGGAGTCCATGGAGCACATTGCTAATTTTGTCTGACCATTCGTCCTACCATTCATACCACACAAATTGGATTTGGCACCTTCTGACTTTCATCTGCTCAGACCAATGAAAGATGGATTGCATAGACAACTTTTTCCTCCCTACGATGTCACCACAGCAGCAGTGATACAGTGGGTCATTTCTGCTCATTCAGATTTTTATGAGCGCAGTATGCAGGCTCTTGTTCATTGCTCATAAAAACGCATAGCTAGCAGTGATGACGAGGTTGAAAAATAATGTTTTATAGTTGAGAATTTCCTCTATCAAGTACTGTTACTTTGTTCTTTGCAATTGTTGTAGTTTTCATAGAAAAACATGAGTTTTCATAAATAAATAGGAGATATTATTTTTGGAGCAATCAATGATTATATGCATATGTGTAAAATAAGGATATTCGTAAGTACAGAAAAACTGTGGAATTAAAAAACTAAGGAAAATACTTAGGAATGAGAATGACTGAGCTCTCAAAGAAGTCAGTAGAGAAATTCCTGTTGACCTGGACAATACTGGGGATGACCTGAATAGATTACCTCATATAAGGCTCTTTAAAGCAACAAAGGTATAGCCCTCTGTGACATATTTTGCAGTGGAAAAATAGATTTTGTCTACCAACAGTAAGATTCTACTGAGACACATGGTTGTAAAGCAATGATGCAACACTCTCTGCACTGTAACGCCACTACTCTGTAAAGGGATGTGGTAGTAGCACAAAATAAATAGCATCATATAGTAGGAAACAAAATGTGTCTGGCCTCTGTACATGTGTACACACTAAACATAGATGCAGATTCCTGCTAAATCAAAGGCAAGTCTCCTGCTGAACTTGCTATTAGAGGTTAGGTAATAACATAGAAATTAAATAAATTTGCAAAAGTTCATCTACAAATTCGCAACAACACATCAGAAAGAGGAGCCAGTCTTCTTCCTTCCTTGGATACTTAGAGTGCCACAAAAGACCAAACAAATAATTTCACTCAAGACCAGCTGGTAATCAGCAATGCTTAGTAGTAATAAGCATGATTTCCTGCTGACTGAATAATGCCACTGAAAGGATGGCATTTTGGTACTGTGTCTTTGATGCAGTTATGGCAAATTAAATGGAGAACAAGTTAGCACAGACCTACAGAACAATCCCAGTCACTCATAAAAGTTCGTATCAGTATCTATAAAATTCACTGTGGACTTCTGCATTTATCCATGTTCAGTGCAAAGCCTAAAAAGCTCAAGTTTTTGGATTTTTATTACCTAAGTAAGTATAGCTGTCTGTTAGTATGTGCTTTTCAGTATTATGTATTCTTCAAAGCAGTATTTCGGATACTTTAGAGATGTGACTGAAATCGGCAATAATGGCCTGATTAGAATGATTCCACTGTTATAGAGCTTAAAATCATACTTAAAAAAGGAGCTTAAAATAATATCAAGCCTGCAATTTGTTATAAGCTAAGAGCTCAGAAAGAAACAGCTACTGAGGTTGGCTTGTCAAGCTTTAATAACTCATAGCTTGACAGATTGTTAAAGGGTAGTAAAGTGCTTTCAAAATGAAAACAAACACATTATTTGGCAAACTAGAAAAAAGAATCAAACCAAGGTTAATATGGTCAAGGTTACATACTAGGAAAATCAATAGCTGTGACATTGATGGTATAATAACTTGTGCCAATGTTTTGAGTGTATCCATTTGAAACCTTAGAAAGGTTTCTTAGTAGGTACTCATCAGCTACCACTGGTAATAGTAGATGTTGGCCAAATTATGAAGTATTTCACTGTCCTCTGTAAGACTAAGCATGTTTCTGACAGCTAAATAAACCTGTTGAATAAACTGACAACTGAATAAACTGCTAATATTGGAAAAAGATGTTCACTTCAAGTAAATAAGAAAAGGATCAAGTCTGGGACATTAAACTATCTCTTATTTTCCTGAAACTGAGCACAAGTGTCTCCATCAGCTTATCCCTGTAAATTGTCTAATGGTGCTTGTGTTGAAATGCAGTAGTTTGTAACTAGGAATTTGCTCCATCAAATAGTGTTGTTTTGTTTTTTGTATCTGTTGTAGTTTCCATGGAGATAAATAGGAGGCATTATTTTTGGAGCTACCATATATACACCATATGCAGGTGTTGAAAGAGGTGATAGAATGTGAGAGTTTGGTATATAATTCTGTTCACTGCATCCTTTCCTTTCAGTACTCACACTATTTGTAGACAGACTTAAATTCATATTCAGAATTTATGAGAAATTAAGTCTTAATTCTTGCTTTAGTAACTCTTTAGATGTGTAATTCTTCTGCAACAATAACTGAACAAGCTTTGAGATCTCAGTACTGTGATTTTGTAAGAAATTTAATGTCACTGACTCAACATGAATATTTTATTCTTTGTTTTTTGAAAAAACATTGGTAGCAAACTCAGAGCATACTGGGAACTAAAAGAATCCTTGTCACGGAAACAAAATATTTAAATAGATGATGTAATTCCTTTAGAAACATCTGATAATATTGTTTTGCCATTTAATGCATTCATACTGACTTGTCATGGAATTGGAAAGCAGTATTTAAAACACGTAACATTTTTGTGTTGTGTGGGAATCAGCAAGTTTCACAACTAGAAGTGACGTCTATTTGTTTCAAAATTTTCCATTAATAGGTATTTAAAAGGTACATTTAAAATGAATTTTTCTTCATTATTTCAAGTAGCAAATGGTCATTATTTTGTGTTAAGCACAGTGCTTGACTACTATAATGGAAGTATAAAAAATCAAGCACTGTCTTTTGTGTCTCACGAAGAATTCTCACTAGAAATTAATACTAAATCTGTCATTGAGAGTTCATATTTATTGTGAGGTGCTTGAATTTACAGATCTTAAATGATTTAACAGAGCCAGAAGGTATTACATTTTCACTGTTAGGATTTGCGGCAGGAGTGGAAACATGCCTGTGTTGGTATTCTAAAACATATGTCTCACAATCATTTGCAGGAGCCATTTAAGACTAACACTTGAAAAATGTGTCAAAGGATATAGTTGGAGTTTAATACATTTGCCTTTATATCACTTAAAGGACAAACAGCCAGAGATGGCCAGAGAAGTACCTGTACATCAGTACAGGTGAGGAGAGCACTGTGCAGAGGATCTGGGTGTCCTGGTGGGCAACAGGTTGCCATGAGCTAGCAGTATGCTCTTGTGGAAGACCAAAAGTATCCTGAAGTGCACTGAATACAATGTGGACAGCAAGTCTTCCTCCTCTGCTCTGCCCTGATGAGGCCACATCTGCAGTACTGTGTCCTGTTCTGGGCTCCTCAGTTCAAAAAAGACAGGAATCTTCTGGAGAGCACAGTGGAAGGCCACAAAGATGTTTAAGGGGCTGGAGCATCAGCATCTCTCTTATGAGGAAAGGCTGAGATACCTGTGACTGTTCAGCCTGGAGAAGAGAAGGCTGAGAGGGGATCTTATCAATGCTTATTAGTATCTAAAGAAGGAAGTCAAATGAATGGGGTCAGGCTCTTCTTGGTGGTGTCCAGCAGGAGGACAAGGGACAATGGGTACAAAATGGGACACAGGAAGTTCCATACAAACATGAAAAAACTTCTTTGCTTTGAGGATGACAGAATACTGGAACAAGCTGCCCAGAGACATGTTGGAGTATCCTCTGGGGATACTCAAAGCTTGCCTAGATGCTTTCCTTTGCAATCTATTCCAGGGAATTTACTTCAGTAAGGGGGTTGAAGTAAGTGGTCACAAAAAGTCCTTTCCAAGCCATACAGTTCTGTGATTACGTGACTCCATGATTGTCACTCTCAGCATTTTCAGTGACAAAGCATATTTTGCAGTTTATTTCCATGTTTCAGTTTTCTTTACAATCACCATTATTTTACTCTAAAAAAGAAATGCATTTTTTTCTGCAGAATGGTTATGGGTTTGTGTACACCACTGGTTCTTTCATTAGAAAATTTGTTTGTTTTTTCTTCTTTAAATTGGATAAAATTTTTCATGTCAATATTTTCTTTTGGGGTCGCTAGTTATAGATGGATATCAATCAGCAAGTAATGTCTTCCAATTATTTCTATGCAATCTACAACAGATATGAAGAGCAAAATAACACTATTTGGTAATTTCTCAGCTACAAAGCACTGGTTTTCAACATAGTCACCACTATTAGCCAATTTTCATGGATGAGTTAATTGAGACACTCTTTATTTCATGGTGTGACACCTATGCATAGCTGTCCTGAATGTGGCTTGTACTTCATGTCACTATTGCCACTGCTGAAGTGCACCACTTACTGTCTCTGTGTGCTCACATCCCCTGAGTGATCTCCAAAAATTTTCAGCAAGCATCATTGAATATACCCGTGGGTGTCATTTTTATTTTTTTTTTCTGCATGGGGATTTCAGTTTCACAGCTTTGCTTCATAGTCACTTCCATGTCAGACATCATTTTTTCAGATTGTCCCTCTGTTGCCATCTGTAACACGGCAACAGAATTGTAATGTAAGACAACGCTGATTGAAAATTCAACCTCTACTGCCATACCATCAACATCAGCTTCTGATATCATGAGCCAACGTAATAAAAAAGGAGGCACTATTTTCAGAGTGGCTCTTGCATATTTAACTACATGAAGGAATATTTTCAGAGCAAGTTAGAAAAGACAGAACCTAAGCAAAGAAAGAATAAGCATCAATAACAAATGAAAAACAAACGTTCGTTACAACTTCACAATATGTAAGAGATATTTTTCTCTACAAATGCCTATATGACTCATACATGCATTTTGTAACGTTATGCTACATACTGTTAATTAAATCTTGCTGTGATAGCTTAAGCTTTCTCATAGATTCTGTCCTAGTTCAATACAATTTTTGTGATCAGAAGTATTTTGGCAGTGTCTTGCACATAGACGGCATCTATCTAGCAGGCAGTAAGTTCGCATTCCCAAAGAGTTGGCCTCTATATCTTTTACTGCCTTTAGGTTGAGATTTGATTGCACCAGCAGGAACAACAAAACTTCAAACTGTAATCATATTTTTTTCAGCAGTGTACATCACTTATTAACTTTTATTTGATTTCCCTCTGGCACCCACAGCTCCAACAAATGTTATCTTCTTGTTCAACTTAGTCAAGATCACAAACTTGGAAATGAGTATTGTAGCTGATGTTCACAACAAATAAACAAACCTCTGAACTGTACTGTAGCTGTTCAGGTGCAACAAGTGTCCCATACTAAGGTGGTATGAAACTAGAATGAGTGAAAATACCCGTCTTGTTAATTCAGAATGGCTTGAAGCAGAAAATAAAACCTTTATTTGTGCATTGTAACTGAATTTGCATTTATACCAAATTTTGTGTTGCACATTGCATTTGGAAAAGTTTTCTTTTCTCCAAGTATACAAGAAATGTTACGTAGTAATTCCAGTTAAAGGTGAGAATTTCTTCATTACCTTTTATTTTGAGGAAGAAAGATGTGTGAAACTTTTATTTGTGCAATTGTATTAGTTTGAAAGTATTTCTTCTCTTCTTCGGTACTGTCCTAAATCTATTAATTACTTGACTTTTATTTTGCTCATTAGTGTACAGGAATGAAAGACAGATAGTTAACCTAGAGAGACAGAAGAGAGAGATAAGATTTGAAAATGCAACAAATATATCATTAAATAGGTTTCTGGACAGATGGTATAAAATTAAAACGAGTCTGACTTTCAGGGGATAAAATTTTTACAGACTGCGTCACCTAAAAATCAAAGTATTTTATTAAATAATTTATTAAATTAATTTGGCTTGTTTTTCTGCTCAAAAAATGCTTCAGAAAAGGTTTCTATTTCACTGAAAGTTCTGTAGTATTTGGTATTATTATGTTCGTTTCCCAGCTTTTTTGGATCTATGGATAAACTCAGCTCAATGTTCTTTACTTAAAAGATTTTAATTACAATTTTGAGTAATTTGTTAAAAAGATTTGAGGAGAATAGAGCACTTTACTTTCCTGGATAAGATGGATCTTATATCCAGGCATTTTTCCCTAAAAAACTTTTGAATTTAAAACTGTCTGAAGAAAAGGACTAGAAAAGAAATGCAAAAGTAATTTTCTATACCAAGTATTTTTAAGTTAATAAAGTTTGGAAACAATTGTTTCATTGTTGTTATTGTTATTTGTTTTTGTTTTTGTTTTTGCCATAGAAACTGTAGACTTTTTGAACTCTTACGTATTCTTCCCATTATCAACCCTACATGCCCATCCCTCTCCCCTCAAAAAATAATAAATAAATGGAAATTAATATTCTTTATTGTTTGAAAAGAAGTGAAGTTCAGATATAGTTTCCTGCCATGAGTAAAACTTCTTTCAGAAGAAGAAATATAAAGGATATATCATATATCAGAACTGTATCACCTCTTCTATAAAACTTCTTCACAAAATTTTGATGCATGATAGGAAGAAAACCAACAAAAACATTAATTAAAATATACTTAAAGAAAACTCCTGCTTTGAACCTCAGATTTAAATACACCAAGGAGAGATTCCTGTTGTGTAATTTTAGTTGTGTATTAATTATTTTTAATGTTTGTTGAGAATTTAAAGTATCTAACAAAAAATTATATAAGTATAAAATATAAATAAGATATGACAGGGAATTGCTACTGAAATTTTCTCACTGAATTCTGAAGATCTAGATTAACTAAGATATTTGTGAATGTATACCAAATTCTTTATATTAGCCTTGATGCTATTTTTTGTATTGCAATACTAGATTTTCCAACACTGAAGACTGCAGGAGTGAATGAAAATCATGATGTAGATGCCATTAAATTTTCAATCAATATTTAGTAACTGTAAGTGGAGTTACATCTTACCTAACATAGTTGCAGTACAATGTTATTTGTACTTCTCGCATAAAACGAATTCATGCTACCTACTGGGGAGAAAGGTTATTAATATCTGTAAGCATGAACAAGAAATGGCTTTCAAGAAGGTTATCCTGCATTTAATCCTCTTAATAAATTAATAGACCCATAACTAGACAATGATTATTGCTGTCATACTTGGTTGTTGGTTTTTTTTGTTTGTTTGTTTTTTTTTTTTGTTTTGTTTTTTTTTTTTTTTATATATTCTACTCCAGGAGTTACAGACTATGGAACAAGATTAAAGGTTCTACTTTAAGTTGCTTTACCCGTTGGCTAAATAATTTAAAAGAATTACACCTTAATAAGGGTCAGCCTAGTATTTCAATCAAATTATGTATAAATTCTCGATTTTTGGACAGAACTGTGTGCAAGACATTTCAACTTCTAAGGCAATTAAGAAATAAAAAGGTCTCCCATTGACAGTTAACCTCACAGCTGCATCAAACTTTCAAAGACATTCAAAGCAACTGTGTTTAGGGGAGGCTGCATATAAGTCCTCTCAATTCTTGAAAACAGATTTGAGTTATTGAGGCACTTGTCAGTATTGGGAACAAGAAAAAGTAGTCTGAACTTTAGTAATACCAGAGAACCGTGTATCACTTTCCTTCTCTGTCTCCTCATTTCTACCTTTAACTCTTTGAGAAGTGAAAAAATGAAATTGTGAGAGCAAAGAAAATTTTCTTATGAACCTTTTGAAAAATGTGTCCTTAAAAGCCTGGTGATACACACTTGACTTAAGCCTTGAGTCATCAAAGAGGCTCCTCTTATAATATTTTCTCTTAACCATTTTTATTTAGATAGGTTAAGAACTGGCTATAAAACTACTGTTTTGGGACAAATTTTAAAGTATGTCTGTCTACAAGTTTAATGTCTGTTTAAACTAGGAATAGAGGCTGCTGGATATCCAGTAATATTCTAAAAATCAGTGGATTGTGTTTGTTCTTTCACTGCTCCAAACCAAAACACACCTCTAAATTTATGGAAGTTGTCAACATTCCTCTTCTGATCAACAAGAGAAAGCAACAAAATGAATATAATAAAGTTCAGCACCTGTTGGATTTCTGATAGTACTTCACATGTTCTCAGAGGTAGTGTTCTAGTTTAACTATGGAAGGCAGCTAAGATTCTCAAAGCCATTCACTCAATCTTGCTCTAGAGAGATAGAGGAGAGAATTGGAAATGAAAGTGAAATCTGCGAGTTGAGATAAGGACAGATTCAGATGAAAGAAAATGGGGAGTTTGGAAGGGAAAAGAAAAGGACGGAAAAAAAAAAAGAATTTACAAAACCACAGATGCACAATGCAATTGCACACCCAGCTGACTAATGCCCAGCTATTCTCCAAGAAGCAGCTTCCTCAGACAACTTCTCCAGTTTCATTGTTCAGCATGCTAGTATGTGGTTTGAGATAATCATTTGGCTAATGAGCCAAAGGAGCAAACAGCAAACTCTACAAGTGAAGAATCCCTTGGGTGTAAAGAAGTGTTTAAAATATGTCTAATGGCAATTTAGAAGCTCAGTCATAAACCTGAATCCTGAATCTCTTTGATGCTGTGTGCTCATGTAATCATGCTAAACCCTTAGTGGGTATCAATTTATGGCTGACTAACCCATAGAAGAATTCATGATCCATTTGTGTCAGAGACAGCAGAGTGGCTTGCTTTAGCATGTATATTTCTACCTAAGATGTATAGACTGCCTCATGTTCATAATTTGAAACAGTAATCTCATCACTGGTGCTTCAACCCAGAAGCAGACCCTGTGTGAGGTCAACCATTGCAGGTTAAGCATGGGAGCTTTCATGTTGGGTATAAAACTGAGTGTAACAGTGAGGAAGAGCCCACAGGGCATACTGTTCAAGAGAAGCATAGTTACAACTGAGCAGGTGAGAAGAGGATGCATTTGAATTGATAAACTTTTCAGGTACACTCTGAGGTGAAGATGGCAAAGATGACATCATCAGACTTGCCCTACTACAGAGATCAGAGTAGACGCTTATAAAATACCTCTGCAACTGACTTAGATTTGCTTATGAATACTTTAACATGCAGTAGATAGAATTGCAAATTGCTTCCTTGATTTTTACTCCCTTGCAGAGTAAGCTTTCATCTCTGTTTTTCTGCCAGTAAGAAAAGTAAATATCTGCATAAAAACTCTTTGTCTGACACGTCTTCATTCCAGCTGAAAATACTTGGATCCTTAGCATCTGGAAAATAGACTTATACCTATAATTTGTAACTGATTTTTGATGCATTTCACTTCTTTCAGGCAAATGCCATCTACATTACTTTTAATTTCATTTTTACTGCCACTACTTTGTGTTTTGATGCTGCAAACATTGCTCCTTTTTTTTCTTCAAGTTAAATGTTTTTTGAAGCAGCACATTTCCTATACAGATATCTGAGGAGAAATGGCTGATCATTTGTAATCTCTGCCTATTTCTATGCCATCATCTGAAAGGTAATATGACCTTAACTTCTATATGTTTTGTTTTCCTCTGCACTTAAGGTCGCATATTTTAAGCTCTATGGCTATATTTTGTGCATCTGCAAAGATCCCTCTGTGTGTTAATGTATACATTGTTCATAACTAAAACATTGACTGTGGCCTCTCGAAAGAGTTCCTTTTGTACCTGTCACAGAAAAAATGGCAGGGGGGTTGGACTAGATGATCTTTAGAGGTCCCTTCCAAGCCCTACAATTCCATGATTCTATGATTCTGTGGTATTTAGCAAATTAATTTTCTCCCTCAGCTCATTGCCATTGTTCTGTTTTTAGGTGCATCTCCCTCTCCCTACCTTTTTTCCCATATCCTCCTTTCCTGGGGTGTGGGTTCATGAGTTCCCCACCCATCCAGTCGTGGAACTGGAGCAAACAGGGCCTGAATATGTTTCTTATTTTTCTATGATGTGAAGCAGATTTAAGAAATCAAAGTGAGCTCCAGTCAAGAACTGTAATCTGTTAGAAAGATACAGTAAGATTATCCAAAGCTATATCTTTGTTTAAGCAGGAAATTAATTTACAGTGTTAGAAGATCCTTTATTCTGAAATACCAGAAGAAAGTAGGAAAGAATGTTTTTGAATAAATAGAGGGCATACCTCATATAGATAACGCATAATCTAATCTGTAAATATATTAATGAAAGATACTAAACTGAAAAAAAATATTAGAGCTATATCAGCTGGGTTATTTATCTTTTCTTTCTTTCATCTTTGCTCTCTGCTTTATTTGTATCACCACTATGATTTGAAAGTAAGTGCAAAACTGACATTATTATTTATCTACTTCTAGATCTAAAACAAAATTTATTAGTCTGGAAGAACTGAAATCTTTGCAAATCAAAAATATCAACCAGTGGAATTTGTTTCCTTCTGAAAAGCAAGGAAAATTTTTGAATCCATTAAAATAAATATAAATTTTGCAATCAACTTTATCTGATCCTTGCCCATACCTAACAGTCTCCAATCTCTGCACCTTTCATCACTTTTAGTAGAAAAATATTTTGATACTCCCTTTATATAAATCTGAAGTTCTGGCCTTGCAGTGGAATCAATTCACGTGGGCTTACATTCTTAAAGTGATATTAATGTAAAAAGCTTTCACATTTCTTAGTACCTGCTTGCAAGGGTTTCAAATTCAGTGACAAGATTTATGAGAAGCGTAATAAAACAAAACAAAACAAAAGGATTAAATGGATTCTCGATAACAAAATATGAGTATAGTAAACTTATTAGCCTGGAAAGGTAAGATTTTGGAAGGTAAAATCAAATTCTATAAAAACACGAGAAGACAAGATAATTCATGGTTCACTGTCTCCTCTATTACTTACAAGAACCAAGAAAAGAAGCTAGTAGGAGTATGTAAACAAGTAAAAGAAGGGTTTTTCACAAAATAGGTAGCAAGCAGCCTTTATAAACTTGTTGCCAAAGCATGTCATAGATACAAACTGTGAATTCAGATGCTTGGTCTGTTTCCAGCCATCTCCATCTGCTGATGCCCACAGGTGGAAATAAAACACTAGGCTAGATGCAACTGTAATCTGAATCTGAATTGATGTTCTTGGATTTTGTTTGATGACACAAGACTAAAAATAATCATTAATCTCATGATACACCTAATCTGATTTATGCCTAACTTCATTCTAATTCAGAAGAGTATTTGTCAGATTATCAAGTAAGTGTTTGCAATGATATTGCAATGATATGAGTGGTGTCAGGAGAACAAGCCTTTCTGAACATTCGTTCTTTCCATTTCTCTATCTGGAAAAAAAAAAAAGGTATAAAACAATGCAATACTTCATTCATTCACTAAAAGCAACATATTCAAGTTTAGATTCCTGACTTAAGAAATACAAATTCTTGATTAATATTGCATCTAAAAAAGCTACTTGAGGATCTCCACTATTAATTACTCTATAGAAAATACTCATTTCCTTCTGGATTTCTATAGTTGAAATTTTGATTGCTATATTTCTTTGTATTGAGTTATTAGACATTATGGTATTCTCCCCCTTCAATTGTAAGTGCCACGATCAAGTCATTTTACCCTGCTTTTACTCTTTATCAGAAAACAGATATAGCTGAAGTGCATCTGATTGCAAAATAGTTCATGCTGGCTGTCAGATGAAAACATGTTAGCATCTCAGCCAAGTCTGCAGCCGAAACTACTTTCCAATCTACCCTGGCTAGGTCAAGTTTTGCATCCAATCTAACTGCTCTAAATCTTTTTTATTTCAATTCTGCACCTATCTGATTAAAATCTCTGGTTTAAATATCATTTAAAATGGTTCCAGTGATTTCACTTGCATTTATATCCTGCATAACCAAGTCTGTGTCTAATCTTCCTTTTTTTCTTATTATTCCATTAGTATGCTACCTTCATTTTAACACTTTTTTATTTATAAAATTTTATTTCCTATTTTCTGTTCATCCTTACCTTTAGTTCTTCTGAGAATACAGTCATTGCAGGATTCTTGATGATAAGGAAAATATTTCAAATTAGAAAAATATGTGAAAGCAATATTAATTTGATAGATTTCTAATTATTTTGAATAGGATTTAAATTTTAAAAAGGGAGCAAGAAATAAAAAATAGCTTCATCTTATTACTACAGGGCACCTGTCTAATTAAATAAAGTGTTAATTGTGTTAGTTAACCTATTTCTGAGTTGACAAAATTCTGCAAAATAAGGCATACCTAGACTGTGCTGCAGATACTTGCTGTCAGCAGACATATGGCAGTTCTGGAGTTCATTTCTGTTTCTGCTGGATTTCTTATCCCCTTCCCCTTCTGTGGGAATACAAGAAAGACTATTTGGAGCAGAAGCTGTGGAGCAAGATAAACACACCTTTCTGTTCTTTTCCCCCCTACTCCCTCCCCATCCCTTCCTCTCCCCCTCCACCTCCCCAGAATTCTGACAATTTTTATTATCAGTAAGATTGTAATATACTTCTTAAGCTACATAATAATTTATTTAAAAAGCTGTTTCGTCTCAAGATTTGTCAGTAACAGATAATAATCAATATGTATATAGTATAAGAACATAGCTCTTCATCAGAGAATAAAGACTCTCAAGAAATTCTTTGAATCAAATAGTGAAACACATTTTCACTTTGTAATGTTTCGACAGGATAAGAACACTATTTAATGCTTATCAGGATAATTTATTACTTAAGTAATCTAAAAGTAGTAAAAGTTGAAAAGATTTTGCTTATTTATATCCAGATTATTAGTATTTGACATGGATGTTATTTTCATCATGTAGTCAGAAATTATTATTTCAGGTTTCATTAATTCATTAAATTGTTAGTTGTTGTCAGTGAGTCAATTAATATATTCTGAGTTTCCTGACAACCGAGCAGTACTCTTTAGTAAGACATAACAATGAAAACACACAAATAATTCTCCTGTTCTCATAATTTTAAACATTCTCATACTTCATAATAAGAATTTGTATGGTATTTTTGTCTAAAAAAATAGATAAATTACATAATTTAATTCAAACAGCTGACAGTTCAACAACAAATTATTTAATATGTAAAATTATAATTGGAATAATATGTAAAAATGTTTCCTGAATGATGAGTCTTCTAAAAATAAGTTTAATGTTTGCAAATTCTAATGTGTTGTATTATAATTTCCTATAATGATAATAATAATGAAAAAAAATTACTAGAGGTTGCTAACTTTAGGTACAAGTACTAGCAAGGTCTGTTGTGATAGGACAAGGGCAAATGGTTTTAAATCAAACAAAGAGAGATTTAGATTGAATATAAGGAAGAAGCTTTCTACAAATAAGGGTGGTGAGACACTGGCACATGTTGCCCTGAGAGGTGGTGGAAGCCCAACTGCTGGAGATATCCAAGATCAGGCTGGATGGGCCAATGAGCAACATGATAGTGTTAGTTTTCCTTGTTTGAGCTAGATGACCTTAAAGGTCCTTGTACAACTCAAATGAGTCAATGAGTCCATGATTAAGCTGATACTAAAGCACAAGTACACAAAAATATATACTAGTAAATTATTGTACAGAATGGGTAATCCTTCTGGTTATATTTTGAAAAGGAGAAAAAGCTCGTTAAATTTGAATATATTTTCACTGTCATTTCTTTGATTTCTTAAGATGCAGTAAAAGACTGAGTAAAAGTTATATATGTATATTCCTGATAATCCTGTCTCAATTTCACTGGAAATAAGATGAAAACTTGAAAAATTAATCAGACCTTCCTGACAACTTCTTGAAATGAAATAATTTTTTCATCATCTCACCTTTTCCAGTTACAAAGGCAGTAATTTGCATAAATTAAATAATAACTTCAAAAGAATGCTTATTTTGAACAAAAAAAAAAAATCTTCTTCCAGCATGCATATTTTCCAAGCTTTACTTCTATGTACATATATACATGCAGACATACAAACTGCATGGATACACAACTACTGCTCAATAGTTACAATTACTATGGTAATGTGACCCTCATTACAGCGCAAAAGCAACACTGAATTATTTGTGATAACATCTGATAAATAGTCATTAGAAAATTAAATGCAGAAAACTCTCATCAGACTTTCACTAGAATTGATTTAACACATTTAATATATAGGATGATACTTCAGATTTGCCATATTGTGTTACACTTGATTATGTGGTACAAAATTTCAGTAACAAGAAAATATTCACCTCTCTGTGTAGTGTATCAGTAGAGGGGAAGAGAGAACCTCCTGCTAACACACCATTCTAAGTGTAGAAAAATACCATTATAAATGCTAGGGAAAGAAGAATCCACATATTTCCCTCTGGAAAGGGAAAAAAAGCTTGTCCTCACTACAATTTGAAAGGAAAAAAAAATGTACTTGGACAGGTTTTTGTGTCCAGAAATTTATGTAGCTTTCTGTGTTTACATTATTCTCCACGTTTCAGATTTGTTTAGCATAGTTGAAACCACGTATGCACACATTTGCAGTCTTGTCTGCAAAGTCACATCATCTTATTCTCATGTCTGAACATGTGATATTCCTAGAACCACAGAATGGTTTGGGTTTGAAGGGACCTCAAAGCCTAACCTAACCAACCCCAAACCCACTGCTCTGGTCAGGGCTGACCCCCACCAGCTCAGGCTGCTCAGGTCCCTATTCAACTTGGTCTTGAGTGTCTTCAGGGATGAGGCACCACTGCATCTTTTTCTGGGCAGCCTGTGTCAGAACCTTGCCATCCTCTGAGATGAGAACTTCCTCCTAAAATCTAACCTAAATTGTTCAGTTTAAAACCATTCCTCCTTGTCCTGTCACTATCAGACAAATTCAGTCCCCTTCCTACTTATAAGCTTTTTTTTTTTTTGATGAACAGTGAGGTGGCCCCAGAGCCCTCTCTTCTCCAGGCTGAACAAACCCAATTCCTTCCTTCATAGCAGAGTTGACTTTGGATCATAATCATGGCCCAATTACAGAACAATGGAAAAAAAGAATTCAAAGTATATCTGCTGATGAAGACAAGGTTTTTGCGATATTACCACCAAGATCCAAACATCATAGAGCTATAGTTATCATTTTGATTTGTAGTAATGCTAAGTAAATTAAAGTAAGAGGAAAAAAAGGCCCAAACAAATATCACAAAGAGAAAAGTGAGAAAAGTAGATTTGGCAAGCAAATGGAACATTGTTTCTCTATTTCAATTACTTAAAGACTTATTATTACTTAATTTATTTACTTAAATTACTTACTACTGCTTCATATTATTATGCATATCTCCTTGCTTTACTTTTGTTTTCCTTCCTCTGTAGACTATTTTTTTTTTCCCAGCAGAATGCTAGGAAATTTCCTAGAGGTTTAAAAAGCCAATAAAGTCAATGATCTTCAGCTTTTACTCTTTAATCCCTGTAAGCAATTTTCTTAAGAAAGATTTATAAGATAAAGTCAAAAGCAATTAAGTTCCCAGGCATTTCCTTTTTCCAAGTGGTTCACACCATGTTTATCCTGCTGGAACTAGTTAAGTGCATCTTAGCAGAAAATCTTAGCAGAAAAATCATAGCAGAAAAAGAGTATCATGTAGGGTAAATAACTCCTAATGACGATACTCCACCAGGGAATAGTATAGAAGATGGTATATTTTAAGTAGTTCTATATAAACAGTTATACAGGTAATACAAAAGAGAAGATGGCTCACCTTTAAGATGACAAGGCTCGCAGAGGACTCCACATGGGAGGGATCTCCAAGAAGAGATCCTTCCCTGGTGGTGGTCAGCCCTTAAATGGGGTTTGAGAGAGGAGGAACTAGGCTCCACCCCTTCCACCCACACAGGTATATCACCTTCACCTGTGCCCCCATGGCTGACTTGGTGCTCACCTCAGGTGACCAATCAGTGGTTCAGGCCGTGATTCAGCAGTTCCCATACACTCCACCCCTTCACGACATGAACCACTGATCAAGTAACCATAAGGTGAGTTCCCCTTGATACAGAGACCCAATACATCGCGACGCTTACATAATTGCCCGTCGCAACGCATGCTGATGTAATCTGATATGAGTGATGATCGGCGCATCCGTCGAACTCTTCTTTGGGCCAGTGCTCGGTGGTATCTACTGGAAGCATGTAATCATACAGTGCAGGTCCATCTTACGTGTCATCAGTCCCGGTTAGACCATCACCAGATGCTCCACATGGTCTTATAACAACTCTGGAACACTGCAGTATTGTTTTGATTCCTTCTGGTGATTCATAGACTTATGGGGAGTAATACAAGTGTTTTAGAGGTACCAAGAGGGGAAGATCCGCTTTCCAGGGCAAGATACAGGCCGTATTCCTGTCTTGGGTTAACACTTCAGCTTGTACAGGGGCACGCCCTGGTCGCCTGTACCAAACCCTTTGACCCGATGTCTGTGGCTGTACGACTATATCAGGCACCAAAGGGGGTGTCCTGATCTGCCACAGAGACATGATAGGGGTCCCCTTAGCAATGAAGACTGGAGTGTTAACCATTATTTCAGTAGGCCATGTACCTATAACCGGAGGAGCTACCGAACCCCCCACCTCCAATAATCTCCCCCAAGGTGCAAGTAGGCCGCACCATCGTGGTCCTACCTGCACCTTCCAGGGCCATTTTATTCTATTGGTACCTGGTTCTAGGTCCTCAGGGGCAGGGAGCAGAAGGTTGTTCTCATTGCCAATCTGAGGTTTCACTTCATTATCGGTGCCCGTAATTTGGATCCTAAGTGGGGAGGCCCATATTGTTTGTAACATTTTCAAGGCACTGGGTCTGCCATCTCTAGGTCTTTCATTCAGGTCCCGCAGGGTCTCATGGAGTCTCTTTGTCCACCCCTGCAGGGACTGAGAGTCTGTCTTCAGGGCAGCCTTGAGAATACCATTGTAACGTTCGATAAGGCCTGCCCCCGTTGGATTATATGGCAGGTGGAATCGCCACTCAATATTATTTTCTTCTGCCCAGCGTTGTATCACTGCACCCGTGAAATGACTTCCTTGGTCACTCTCGATGACTTGCGGTGTCCCGTAGGCAGCCATCAACCTTGTGAGTGCCTTTATAGTGTATGCCTGGTTGGCTTTTGGTACTGGATAGGCCTGCATTAGCCCACTCGCGGTGTCGACACAGGTTAGGGCATATCTCGCCCCCTCAGACTGAGGGAGAGGCCCAATATAATCAACCTGCCACCTCTGTAGAGGATTGTGTCCTCTAGCAAGATGGGCTGTAGTTTCAGGCAACGACCTCGGTCTTATCTTAGAGCAGGCGTCACAGTCTCGGCATGCTTGAGCGATGTCCGATAGTTGTACGGGCAGTCCCCACACTTTAGCGGCTGCCCACATGGTCTTCTGCCCAGCATGCCGCAGCTTTTGATGTAGCCAGTAAGCGATATTCTCAGATGGAGAGTTCTCAACCCATCTAACTCGGGCCAGTGTGTCGGCTTCATCATTTCCTGGTGACTGTAGGGGTTGATGACCAGAAACATGGTAGACACACACAGTTCTGTGTTTGACTGTATTCCATATGTCTAACCACATATCTTTGCCCCAGATCGGTCGGGAGTGGATAGTCCAATCCTGGGTGGCCCACTGTGCGATCCAAAGAGTGAGCCCCCGATACACAGCCCAACTATCTGTGCAAATATTCAGGATACCATCACCAGGTTCTTTGGTTATAACCATCCACACCGCCCGCAGCTCTGCCCACTGGCTGCTTTGACCATCCCCCTCTTCGAACCAGATTGTGTCTGTGGCAGGATGGTACGCTACTGCTCTCCACTTACTTGGGTTGCCCTTGCTGGACCCATCCGTGTACCAGGCATCTTCAGGAATAGGATATTTTCCTTCCTGGATGGGACTCTTCTGTGGTGGAGCAACCGAAGTTTGTTTTGGTGCATCACTATGATACGTTACTGGGCCAAGAATCTTCTGAAGCTCTTCTTTCAACGGTGAGGAAGATAGACTACTCCTCTGACTGAGATAGGCAACCCATCGTGCCACCGTCTGCGCCTGGGCCACCCCCGCCTTAGGAAGGTGGGTCAGATCTCTTACCCACCCCTGGATTGGCAATGTAGTCTTGACTATAACTTCGGCCGTTTGGGTTATTGGCTCTACCGCTTGTAATGCAGAATAGGCAGCCAATAACTGTTTTTCAATCATACTATATCTTTCCTCTGCTCCATGCCACACCTGAGACCAAAATCCAATGGGGGTCCGAACAGAACTCTGACGTTGCCACAGGCCCCAGCCAAAGCCATCTTGAGTTACGTGAACATCTAGCTCAGCTGGAAGGGTAGGATCAAATATACCCAGTGCCTGGGCTTGTTTAACTGCCTGTTTCGCCTGTTGAAAAGCATCCTGTTCTGTTCTCCCCCAGTCCCATAATTGGCCCTTTTTGGTAAGTCTATATAAAGGTCTCAGCAGCTGCGCCAAATGAGGTATAAAGGAACGCCAATATCCCAATATACCCAGGAATTCCTGCAGCTGCTTTGGTGTTGTAGGGACTGGAAATGCCTGAACCTTATCTATGATGGCATCAGGTAATACTTTGGTCTTTCCTGACCAGACTACCCCTAGAAATTTTACGGACAGTCCTGGACCTTGCACTTTTTGAGGATTGATAGCCCATCCTCTTTCACTTAGGTAGGCAGTTAATGAATCTGCTGCCTCCCCTACTGCTTCCAGTGAGTCGGATGTTAACAGGAGGTCATCAATATAGTGGTATAGGTTCACACTGTTTGGTTTCCTCCAATCAGCCAGGTCACGTGCCACCAAATTATGACAGTATGTTGGTGAGTGCACGTACCCCTGTGGCAAGACCTGAAAGGTCCACTGCCTGCCTCCCCACGTAAATGCAAATTGATCTTGTGATTCTTTAGCAATAGGTATGCTAAAAAACGCATTCGCTAAATCCAGGACACAATGGTAGGTTTTAATTTCCCTACTAAGAGTGTCCATTAAGGAGGCAATATTGGGTACGGCCGCATGGATGGGCGGCGTGACCTTATTCAGTTCCCTATAATCCACCGTCATTCTCCATGTTCCATCCGACTTCCGTACTGGCCATATGGGGGAATTATATGGGCTGTGTGCAGGCCTTATAATACCTACTTTCTCTAATTCCTGCACTGTTTTTGATATTTCTTCTTGTCCACCCGGGAGTCTGTACTGTCTTACATTAGTAATCCGGCGTGGTTTTGGCAAACAAATGGGCTCATGTTTCGCATGGCCCCTCAATATTGTCCGTATTGCCCGGATACTAATGTACCTCTGCCGTAGTCTGAACTCTCCCACAGTTGTCTGGAGAGCCAGACCCCATAGAATGTCTATGCCCAAGATATATTCTGGAATTGGGGCAATCGACACCTTATACTCCCGGGGCGGGAGACGCCCAACCCCCAATTTCAACCACGTCTGGGTGACTGGAATAGTCTGTCCCCCAAACCCACCAATCATCACTCTATTACCCTTAAATTTCGTTGGGTCTCCATATATAATCGATGTTTCTGCGCCAGTATCCACTAGAGCCATCACCTTCTGCACATTTGTCCTGGACCAGAATATTGTTAGTTCTACATAGGGCCTCCGGTCACAGCTAGAGGCCCTATGGGGACCAGAATTTTCCGTTAATCCATGAATTTTGCCAGATCTAAATCTTTTGCCACAGGTGGCTCAGGCACTGTAGCCTGTGACACCTGCGGATATTTTTTCCTTCTGTTCGGTATTATAAAGTCAGCCAAATTCCAGGTTGTTGGTGGTGTTTTTTCTATAATTCGTACTCCCGATTTTCTGGGAGCACTCTGAAATTTCTGATCATTTCTAAGCTGTTTCCACAGCTGTAACAAAACATGGTTGGGTTGCCCATCAATTTTGGTAAATGCAACCCCAGCCCGTATGAGATCATTAAACATAGTCCTCCGGGATACCCGTACGGGGCCTGATCGGGGCATCCGTGGAGCAGGCTTTTTAGTTCTAATAGGGAAGGCCTCAGCATCTTCCACTATACGAACATTACGCCTGGCTCTTACGCGCTCCGTCTCCCCTAAGTCTGCTACTAACTGGGCTGCCTGCTGTACGATGGCTTCTGATGCCACCAACGGATTTAATATGGAAACCAACATCCCATATAGGTGGGAGGGGGCCTGCTGTAGTATTAGATCTCTCATGCCCGCTGTAAATTTTTCCGTATCGGGGCTTTCAAAAGTGTCCGCATACAGAGCCTCCCTCATACCCAGTTCTCTGATATAGGTCTGGAGGTCCTCCATAGAGGACCACAAACCAGTATTAAGAGGGATATCGGTTTTGTTGGGCCATGTTAAGCGGCATGCAGCCATCAACCAATCTATAATAGAATGGTTTTCCTCATTATAATGGACAGCTGCATATAATCTTTGTCTTAAGGCCGGGTTTATTGTTATAGATGCTAATTTTGACATTTCTGTTCCATTTACTAAAACACTTTCAGCTCCTGCATCCCATAACCTTAGGAGCCATGATGGTATGCTTTCCCTTGGTTTCTGATGGAACCGTTGTACTAGGTCCATCAACTCATTAGCTGTATATGGACGAGCGGTCACATGGAGGCAGGTTTCTGCAGGGGGCCATTGGTCAGGAGGCACCCCTGCTGGTCTATCCTGTACCTTTTTTGTTTTTTGAGTTATAATAGGCCGAATCTCGAATGGGTCCATCATAGATGGAGTTTCGAGATCTGCCTTAGAGATCTTTTCCCCTGTCATATCAGAGTCTTCTTCCTCTGATTTTGGGGTGTCTTCTACCAATATATTCCATATTTGTCTTGTGGGGACATTTAGGCCAGGCTTTTTGGTTGTTAATGTACCCAGCTGTTGTTCCAGTTTCTCAATACGGTCTCGTAATAACTGATTTTCAGTTTCCATATTAACATTTGCAACATCTAACTTGAGTATGGCCATTACTAATGGCCAGGCTACTGCAGAGGCAGCTAACCGCCGCTCCTTGGTAACAAGTATGTCTTTATCTAATCCTACGAAGTAGTCAGTCAAATAAGATGGAGAAGGAGCGGCAGTCCCTGGAACCCACATGGGTCCCCATTTCTCAATAACGGATGCCAATCCATAGTAGGGTGACCCCATGAATCCTGGAATTAGACCAGGGATTGTCTGTTCTAGGGGGGTAACGTTCTCCCCCTTGGCCCATTTAAACATACTCCAAATAAAGGACATTATGGATTTAATTAGAGCTGCCTGGCTCGCCAAATGTAGGGTAAATAACTCCTAATGACGATACTCCACCAGGGAATAGTATAGAAGATGGTATATTTTAAGTAGTTCTATATAAACAGTTATACAGGTAATACAAAAGAGAAGATGGCTCACCTTTAAGATGACAAGGCTCGCAGAGGACTCCACATGGGAGGGATCTCCAAGAAGAGATCCTTCCCTGGTGGTGGTCAGCCCTTAAATGGGGTTTGAGAGAGGAGGAACTAGGCTCCACCCCTTCCACCCACACAGGTATATCACCTTCACCTGTGCCCCCATGGCTGACTTGGTGCTCACCTCAGGTGACCAATCAGTGGTTCAGGCCGTGATTCAGCAGTTCCCATACATATCAACACTTGTGTGTTTAGAGCAAATTTTTTTCTGAGACAAGCTGTTTTGTTTTTGTAAGGAGAAAGATTCAGGAAGAAATTCCTTATTATGTAAGAAAGAAGTAGGACATTTCCCAAATGACATCTGTTTTTTGTTGCTGAGCAATTTTAAATATCTCAATATATCTTGATATAACTAATGGTCATCAGAAGATTTATAAAAAAGAATATGAAGTTTTATTACCCTGGTCTCCATTTTATGAAGTAGGTATCTGCTCTACATGAATGTGCATATCCTTTAACATGGTCATGGCAAGAATTTGAAACTTAAAAAATACACACAAGAAACAAGATTGAAAATAAAACCTTCCAATTGAAATAGCTGTTCAGACACTCCAAACAAATTGTAAATCACATTCATTTAATAGTTCCTAGTTATGTTTGTATCAGAAAGAATATTTAGGTAGGAACTGAAGCTGAAAATTTCTTACCCACTGGGACTCCCATTGAGATCACATACATGCAATCAGAAAAATGCATGAGCATTTCAAGATAAACTACACAGGAATCTGAATAAACAATTAACAGTTTGATTTCATTTGCTCAATTTAGGAAACAAAAATATCAGAGTACAACTTATGACATGGGAAAATCACCATTTCTGAGGAGGGAGACAAAAGGCAAAGCCAGAGAAAATATAAAAGGTTGCAATCCCCTACATAGGTTCTTATGATTAAGTACTTTTTCAAAACTCTTATTTAACACAGTGAAAACATTTTGTCAAAGCTGAAGAAGTGTAGCCAACCAATCAAATTTTGATTTCTCTAACTTTCAATGAGGATGAGCAAACTGCTTCTGATGATATATCTCACTCATATTCTTACTATTCTTTAGGATACAAAAGTAGAGAAAGGCCTTTCCTTTCAAAGGAGATATCAAATTCACAACCAAACTACAGGCCAGTAATAAAAACCAACTGTTTTTCTCTCATTCTAGCAGATAGCTCGTTAATCTTTGTCTTTTTGGATAGAGCTGGTACAATGAAAATCTTGAAATTTTTCATTCGGTACCCATTACCAAATAGCATATATGCATCCAAACCCTTCATATTTTCCCAATAGTAGTTAGGAAGTGCTAATGAGGAGCAAAATATCATTTAGGACAAATACATTATTAACCTCTCTTGTTCAGTGTGGAGCCATGCTGAAAACTGGGGCACAATGTGCTAATATATATATTTTTCCACATAATTCCATTATCTTCATTGACTATGTATTTCCAAGACCTGTTTCTACTGCTTTTCTATAGCAGTAAAGGTGTCAAAAGAATTTTCATAAAATAATTGACTTTGAATAAGTTATCTCTCTTCTAACTTATTGTAAATGCCCCATTCAATTTCCCCGCATGCTGTAAAGTTTTGGTAACCTATCAAGTTAGGTACACCTTAGAGAAAACAGAAGGGGGTTATGGTCCAATTACTATTTTAATTTAAAACTAAATTAAAAGATGGCATCATGAAAAAAGTTCCATTATCACATGATGATTGTGTTCCCCTTTTGGGATAGTTCCATTTTCAGTGGGGCAAGAAGTAGGTCAGTTGTCTTTAGACCTTTTTGCTGAAAAAGAATGTCTGGTTTTCCCTCTTTTTAGTACAACTTCCACTGTTAGTCCTTTGATCGTCTATGAAGTAGGCAGAACATAAAATATGCCTTGGCATTATTTTAGTACCTGAAAAATTAATATACTAGAAAATCTAAACTAGAGAATCATTGACAATTACGAGCTTTAAAGCCTCATTAACCAGTTCCAACTTTGCATTCGATACTTAAGTTTCTCTTGGGAGTAACAGGATAGAGAAAGGAACATTTTAAACCACCAGCAGTTTTCTACATTAAAGAAGAAAGAACCTAAACCTTCTGAAGAGTGACCTCATTAAATTTTCCTCACATACATTGGATTTGGTTCATTCTGTCTCTCCTCAATCTTACCTAATCATATTCTGTAGGGAGAATAAGAGTTCACTTCTAGTCATGATCACAGTTTATTCTTCTGCCTCCTAAATAAAAGATGTGACCTTTCATCAGTTGTGTGCTTTTCTTGTGTTTGCTGACTCATAACCTGAACGATGTAAAAGCCCTATCTTTTCTGCATTACTAGTCACACAGATGAATTGTTTTTGTGCCACAGTTTGAAATCCTGACCTTTGTGCTATTAAAATCATGCTCCTGACACTGCAGTTATGGTTATTAAAACATGTCCTGTTCACTTGCACATTTGTCTATGTCTGCAGTTCAACTGCTTTGATGATTGATGCAACATTCAAATCACATTTTTCTGTAGAAACCATCAAATCCTTTTCTGATGAATGTTTAAGTTTGAAGGCTTTTTGATTCCTCCAGAAACTTATCCAAAAACGTTGCTTACACAAATGGGAAAAAAATGTCTAAGGTTGATCTTCAGATGAAATAAATTGTTCCAAGTTCCATGACAGAATGCCCAAAGTTGATGAAAGTATATTCAGGATATTCTCAGAGTGAAAAAGGAAAGAAACAGCAGTAAAATAGGAGAATGGCATTGTATTGCAGTGAATCTATCACTTGAACTGTGCAGAAATCAGAATGTTCTCATACTGACATTTTGGCTTATTTCTAGCTACTTCTTCCAACATTGCAAATAAAAATTTTGCAGAAGTTGTATAATCACATTATATGTTTGCTTTTTCCAAATCTGTATATTTAGGTGGAAAACTGCATCCTAAAAACTGACTGATTTTCAGTGCCAACAATTATTCTTTCAATACACTAAAATTTGTATTTGTTCTAGATAAATGAATCAGAAATAGTAATTAAAAAGAAAAAAGAGTTAATCTGCATATGACTTATTTTCTGCAATTAAACACTTTCTGTGCATTTACTATATAACTGTAGGATAGAAATACGACAAAGCAGCTATACCTTCACAGATTTTTAATAGAATAATCAGTGACAAAGCTGTCCCAATTTTGAATGCTATTTTACATCCACGTTATTGATTAATCTACTAAGACTATAAAATCACAGTTACGGAAAAATTTTTTACTTACATTTTTCATAATTATCTCACTACCAAAAGCAAGTCTGATTGCAACAAAACAGGACTGGATGGTATTAATCCTTGAATTATGCACTCTGGAAAAATTTAAAAGTGGAATTGGAGAACTTCCACCTGACTGCATCTGTATTGCGTACAGGCGTGGTGCTAACTCACCAACGAAACCAATATCTAAACAAGGGGATCTCTATAGCATACTGGGATATTCTATAGGATTTCCAGATACTCTAAGCTGATGAGTCTGACGTCCATCTCTTGTAGGATAGTAGGGTATTCTTGGATAACTAGGAATATGATCATTAAAGCTGTGGAGAATGTCTGGTGGGAAGGGACAGTTTGGAATTTTTAAGAGAAATTGTAGTTCACCTGCTAACATCATAGGAGATGTTAATAAGCAGACAGATAAAGGGCATAAAGTAGACACAATCTGCTTTCAAAAATACTTGATAAATCACCAGAAAACTGAAGTACCGTGGATCAGAGAAAACTTGCTTTCTTTGTAGGTGATATATTTATTTTTCATAGAGAGAAAATTGCTTAAAGTTTATGAAGGAGTCTTTATGACCTAATTTCATAATATGGATGAGTTAATGGCTGGATTTGTTTTGACTCTGGTTTATTCAGTATCCATATAAAAAACATGGACAAGTCACTATATGATGTAATTGCCATGACTGTACATGGTTACTCTTCCAGTAAGAGAAATGACAGAAAATGTGAGAAATGACAGAAGCAGCTCACAGAACTGAGTAGGGCAAAGAAGCTGCAGAACAGATGAATGTAAGGCAACAGGTAATAAAAACAGTCTAGATCATGTCTATGTGATGCTACTTGCACAACTGGCAATCTCAGCTCTGGAAAGAGATCTGGTGTAATTGCTGTCAGTTTTCTGAAATCGTCTGCTTAGTGTTCAGTGGCAGCCAAAAGAGCCAATAAAATGTTGGTTATCACCAGGATGGGTATTGAGAACAAGCAGATAGTTATTTCTTTTGCTACATAAAGCCCTGATACACTGTCTTCTTGAACAGCTCAAATAAGTTTGGTTATGTTACTCAAAGTCTTGTATTTTGACAAGGAAAGGAAAGGAAACATGCCAAGTAGAAGAACACATTGCTTTTCCAGGTATTTTTTTAATAGTCTAACAGTCTGAATTTTCTAATTGTTGTATATTAGCCTCATAGATAATACAACTTCTGTTAAAATTTCTAGACAAATATCCCTTCCTACCTTTGTTCTGGGCTTATCGTTCCCTTGCTATTTTGCATGATAATGTCAATGGTTTCAGTCTTCTTTCTGGACAAAAAGGCTGTGGGGAGAGTCCACAGCATGCCACCAGCTTACTGAGGTTTTCAGTGAAAATTGTGTGATGATGATGTTTTCTTCCTCCTCTAGCTTGAGTCTCCTTGAGGCTATCTGAATGTATAGTCTGGTTCTCTTTGCATTGCTTCTCAATGTCCATATACTAACAGGTGCTATTTTTGCCATAGAAACTGCCAGATGTCAGAACTTTGATCCCAGTAGCACTCACAAAACTGAAGTTCAGACATACTAGCTCTTGAGATCCTGCACTAGCAAGTTAGTTCAAAGCTTGTAGCTATCTGCAAACAGTGGAGGAAGTTATATCTACCAGGCTATAGAAGGAACAAAATAAAACTTGAAAATGTACAGTACAATAGGCAATCAAGCAAGCAAGAGTATGGAGCAATTAGCTTATGAAGACAGAAGAAAATGCTTCTGAAATGTGGAGAGTGCTAAGACATGACTTGGGTTTATACAATTGTTAATGTGACATAGAAGGGGAATGTGGATCTGCTGTAATACATTGTGGAGCACTAGATCTTTTTGGAACTAGTAAGTGAAGCAGGGGAAGACTTCTGAAACTTCTCTCTATGGGGTTTTATAGAAGCAAGCTATATCAGCAGGTTCAAAATGAGCCTAGGCAAGGTTATATACAATCAGATCATAAACTGATAGTAAAAGAACTAGAAATTATGAGTAACTTCTCACACTCGACTAAATAAATTCAGGTGCTACAGGATTTCACAGAGAATGAATTGCATACTGAAAGGAATTATTTTTTCATGTTGTTCCAAAGCACCATCTTCTGTAGTCACTGTAAGAAAAGGAATAACGGACTTAAAGCACCTAACCTTTCCCAATATGGCAATATTTGTAATGTAATATATCCTTTTTTGTTTGTTTGTTTTTTTTATTATTTTCTATTTGAGGATGACTTAATGTATCAGAAGGCACTAACTAGTAAAAAATTAAGATATTTTAATACAATTTTGTGGTATACGTTACATGTGGTTTTTCACAGATGTTCTATCAAAAGGCTGAAGTCAGTGTACCAAGGCTTTATGTAGCAGCAAAATTACACCATATGTCTAGTTCTCAATACCCATCCTGGTGATAACCAACATTTTGTTGGCTCTTTTGGCTGCCACTAAACACTAAGCAGATGATTTCAGCAAAGTGATAGCAATTACACCAGATCTCTTTCCAGAGCTGAGATTGCCAGCTGTGCACATAGCATCACATAGACATGGTTTAGACTGTTTTTGTTATATGTTCTTACATCATGTACTGATATGAACTGCTAAAAAATACAGATTTTAAGGTAAAGAGCACAATACTTAAGAAATAGGTTAAAAGCTATCCCCAGTAAGAATACTGGGAAAATTAAACATCTAAATGTGATTCTTCAAGTTTAAAACTATGATGTAAAAATCATGTATGTTCTAAATTTGACAGCCTCTATTTCACCTTTCCACAGCCCTGCTCCCAGTTTCATTATTTGAGGGGACTGAAGTTTCTGTACCAGTCCTCAAATATAACCTTTCTACAATTTTTCTTTTCTTACAGACAGCAGTTCATCATGACATTCTCTTGGCCTAAGGTTTTGGCCCAGAATAGAAGTTCAGAAGGCCACCTTCGTTATGCTATCCATTCAAAACACATCTGTTTCCACTGGATGTCTGGAAGTAGGTTAGTTTTGTCTTTTTATGCTTTCATTTAATTTGCTGAAGATATTGCTCAGGCTCTGTTTCCTTATTTAGAAGGGACTATATCTAAAATGCACTAATTTTTTCTCTAGGAATAAAATAATATTTACTTTCACTGATTTAATATGTCATTTTAGAATTGCATGAAGGGAACTATTTCTTAATTTATGTTCCACTATTAATTTAAAGCCCAACATATCTTCATCTCATACATTATATGCCAATATTATTATATTTTTACTTGAAAAGGATTTAAAGTCAGTTCTCAAACATATTTTCAAAATAAATGGATAACACTTCTAACATAATGGCTTCAGTTTTCTATACCTTTTGCACCCAGGTTTCTTTTTTTTTGTGAAATCCTGCAAGCATGGATGGGTTTTATAGACTATTCCAATGTTTCTTCAGTGCTTGATGCTGTATTCCAGTATTTGTCCTCTAAAACATAGAATAAAACTTTTCAACAGTAATCAAGGTAGACCAAATGCCAAGGAAGGATGAAAAATGGATCTATTCAAGAATATGATTAATCACACTTACTTATCCAGCAAGTCATTGAGAAGATAAAAATGTAATGAGAAAAGATTGGTGTTGGATGAACAGCAAGCAACCTAGTTCCTTACTCAATTTTTTATTGTCTTTCTTCTTGCTTTTATTTTTTTTTAAGATGTGGCAGGCATTATGTTGAAAACAACACTGGTAAAATGTTGTTTTACCAATATTCATTTATATTTCAAGGACCTAAATCTTTCAAAGACTGTGGGATGAATTCAGTTTTATATGTGTGGTAAGACTCAAATTTAATGATTTAATAAGAATATAAAATGAAGAAGTGGTAGGAATATTTTTATGAATATAGTTATGCTACAGGAAAAAAACAGCCAGCACTGAGATAAGAAGACAAGACTAATAAGATTCTAAATGTTTCTAAATAATTATGAAAATACTAATGACAACATCATACTGAACGTGGTTTTTTAATAGTTAAAACTCTTTAAAGCTACATGTTTATGAACATATAAATACATTAAAAAAAAAAACAAAACTTAATCAAGACTGAGCATATAAGCAAGTTTGTTAGAGTTCTTTGGCAAATCAAGCAGTATCAGAGTAACAGAATGAGTACCAGAAATAATGAGGCCTGGATTCCTATAGATTTCTGTCTCATGGTTGATCTCCAAACCCTGGCTGATCGCTTCCTTGCTGCAGGGAGATATTAAAGAGCTTTGCTGCTGTGAATTCATTCTAATTGTATGAAGAATGAACTACTGCCACAGATTTAGCTTTTTTGGGCACATATATAACATCACACAGGATAATCTGTCTTGGGCCACTTCTGTACCCAAACTTACTGAAGCTTAATATCATCGAGATTTTTACGTTTCTGACAGCCTCCATGAAATAAATGAATGAGTTTAAGAGTTAGGTGGTATATAGCTGAAGGATAGAGAGCTGCTTTTCTACCCCTGCACATGAATATCCTCATCAGAAGAAAGCAAAACCATATCAGCTCCTTATATTGCTTTTCTTTAAATGTTTACCTATGCCGTATAAATCAATCCATCCTGCACAGCCTGCACTGTCAGCCTAATGTGCTCCTGTTTTTCCCATTAGGAGCAAGTAATATATCATTGACTGTTCTTGTAATGTAAAGTCATGGAACAATTTAGATTTCATTGTCTAGCACATTTCTCCAAAATTTTAAAAGGTACTTTTGTTAGTATAGAATGAGGACTGAAAATTATGTTATCAGTTAAAGGAAGGATGTTCAAAAGTACAAAGCAATCACTGGTCTTTCTGGAATTGCTAGTTCTATGAACTCCTTAAATGGAGTGTGTTAACCTTAAGTAGGAAAAGGCAGTGGAAAAAAGCAATAAAATACTTCAGAATTTTTTAGATAACTTTAGGAAAACACCATTTTTGCATAGGGAAAGTTGTAGTTGTTATTTATAACTCATATGTGTTGAAATGCAAAGTAAAAATATTGTTTAATTTTTTCTTTACTGTTCATAATAAGAGTATTGGGGTAGGAAGTTCTATTCTTAACCTAGAAATGAATTAATTCATAATCAAAACAAAACTGTGCCTGAAAAAATCAATGTTCTAAAACTTTTAAACCAAAATGATCTTTTACATTCTTTTAATCTCTTCAGATAATTTTGGAGTGTGAGTCTCCTACCCTTCTGTACTCAGCTATGCTTTCCCCTCAAATTCATATGCATTATAATTTGACTGAGTAATTATTCAACTACAAAACAATTTTTCTATACAGTCACCTACATTAGCTCTGCATTTTCACCAGTAGTAGATGAGAGCCTCTGTATATTCTGCCTGTAAAAATTTGCACCAATGGAGGTGACAGCCATCCACAATGTGGCTTCTTTTTCATGTCGCTATTGCCACTGCTGAAACACAGCACCCACTGTCTCACTGTGCCCACATCCATTGTTTGGTCTTTAGAAACATTCAGCAAGGGCAGATGAATATCAGCAGGGGCAATTTTTTTCTGCTTGAAGGAAACAAGTGACATATCTTTGTTTCGTATACACTTCTATGTCAGAAGCTACTCTGCCAAACTGCATCTCTACTGTCATCTGTAACATGGCAACAAAATGTGATGAAATACTGGAGGGAAGGCTCAGCATCTACTGTCATATCACTAACATCCACCTCTGATGTCATGGGCCAGAATAACAAAGCCCATCTCTCAATGACAGCCAAATGTTAAGTACCGATTTGTGATCTTTTATCTTGGTTTTTGTTGGTATTTTTTTTTATCTGATTTTCTTTCATCATTCTAGTGTGAGATCTTTTGAGTAATCACATATGAATTTTATGATATGGTTTTAATTTTCATAAACAGGGTGTCTAATTTTTTTAATTATGATTTGTTCTAATTGAATGAAGAAACCACGAAACTGCTCTTCAAAATAACCACTCTTTTTGCAGATTGATAATTATAACCTTCAGGTTTATCTTAAAGTCTAAATGATGTTATAAAAATGCAAAACAAATAATTTTTAAAGAAGTGTGTTATTCAAATTTATTACACCAAAATTCTCAAAATCTTTCCTCCATCTGAATGAAACAGTAGAATTAGGGATGGAGAGAGGAGTCTTAAGCACTGTGAACTCCATTTACTATCCAAAATATAATAGATAAAAAAATACAAAGTATCACATAGAAAGCAAAATGAACCATCACATTTTAAGTTAAATTCAACTTCGGATTTTATGTAGCATGGTTTTAGGTAGATTTTATTTAATGAATTTAGCAGTGCAGGTACCTAAAAAATAACATGACACAAGTTTTGAGATATTCAGTTATCAAACACTGATTTTTATGTTGGTTTTTTATGTTGTTTTATTTTTGGTTTTGTTTACTTATTTATTACAGAGTGTACTTTTCAACAATCTTGACTTTCTTCATTGATAATGAGAAGAGGCATTAAGGTGAGGATCAGTGAACACAAGTTTGCTGTGGAATACTTCCCCTTCCTTCAGGAAATCTCACTTGAATCTGAATCAATAGTGTTAATTAGATGAACTGTCAGGTTGTTCAGTGTTTCGCTTTAGGCTGTTAAAACCTGAATGTGTCAAATTGCTATTTTAGGGCTTTATATCCCTCAGTAAAACTGCTTATTGGAGATGTCAAAATATTTTTGTGTCATACAAATATACTTTTTTTTTTCAGTTTCTAAAGGGAGAAAAAATAAAATTTCATGTTTTGGGTTTCTTTTTTGAATTTTGTTAAATCTCAGCACAAAGTAACAGCTTAAAAATAGGTGAGCTATAATACTATGAAAACATAGAACATTTTCAGGTATTCTCTGATACTCAGGAGATCCATGCAGATACACATGCACAATGCTACTCGACTTTTTTTTACCCCTTTCTAACTTCCTATATATTAGACTGCTCCTGCAAATCTGTAGACAGAGGTGTTTAATAAAAGAGGCAATAATAGAGGCAATAATAAAACAAATGTACAAATTCTGCAAGAGATATTTTTTCTGCCAGCATTGCTGACAGCTTATTTACATTAAACTATCGATTGCACCAAAGTATTCCCTGAGTAATTCCCTAGCAAACTGCCACACTGCTGGGTTCAGCATTCACACAGCCATTCTTCCCATTCTAGCAGTAACTCAAGGCATGCTAGCTCAGAAGTCTCTCCTTCCAAGACAAATTAAACCTATTTTTGATGGGAGAGACTAAGAGACTGCACTTCTTCATAACTTTTGCCTAGCAATTCAGGGAAATGAGCTGACTTTGGCAATACTAATAGAGGAAACAAGGATGATTTCTCTAGTCCTCCAAAGAGTAAAGGAAATCTTTATCTCATGCTCTACCTGTATTAGTAAGACTGTCCTTCTATAACATTTTCCTTTTCATCTTACCAGAGCAAAATCCCTGACAGTGCACAGATGATGACCTGTTAACCTGGTCTATTTTGCTTCAAGAGATACTGTGACTGACAGAAAAATTCAATGAAAAAAATGCAAAACAATGCAGAACAAAACAAATAGGACTGTAGATTAAGCAGTAGGTGTGAGCCTCCTTTTATGACAGCATTAGAGAACAAATGATTAACTTAAGAATCACAATGGGAACAGTACAATTTAACATCATTTTTTGTGACATGGTTAGTGTGATTGAGTTTACCCTCAGCACCTTTTCCAATGACACATAACTGAGTTGGTTGGTCTACACAATGGAGGGAAGGGATGTCATCCAAAGGGACCTTGATAGTGTTGAGAGATGGCCAATACAAACAAGAATTGATTTAATGTGCTCAAGTGCAAGGTCCTGCGCCTGACTCAGCACAATCTCAAACATGAGTATGGAGTGGGCAACAAGTATATATAACAAATTTCTCTGGAGGACTTGGGGATATTAGTGAATGAAAAGCTTAGAATTAACTGCCCACATGTGCTTGCAGTGCAAAAGAAAAACTACTTTTCCTGGTCTGCATCAAAAGAAGCATGGCCAGCAGGTCAAGGGAGGTGATCATCCTCCTCTACTCTACTCTTGTGGGACCCTACCAGAAGTGCTGCATTCTACTCTGGGGACCCTAGTATAAGAGAGACATAAACCTGTGGAAGATAGTCCAGAGGAGTTCCATCAGGGTGATCATACAGTTGGAGCACCTCTCTTATGAAAAAAGGCTGAGAAAATTGGGGTAATTGAGTTTAGAAAAGAGAAAGTAGCCTTCCTGTATTTAAAAAGTGCCTGCAGGAAAGACTGGGTGATACTTTTTCTCAAGGAGTGCAACAAAAGTACAAAGTGCAATGCTTTTAAACTAAAAGAGGATACATTTAGATTAGTTATAAGATATAAATTATTCTTTTTTTTTTAATTGATTATGAAATGAAAGTATTGTAGAAGCCAAATGGAATAAGCAAAGACTATGCAGTTCCATTTTCCAACATGTTTACTGGTGCATCAGCAGATCACTTTCCAGGGAGAAAGTTATATCCTGAGTGTTACTTCCATAATATTGTTTTATCTAGCAAAATACTAAAAACCATTTTAAAAGTAGGAATAATTTGAAGGTAGTAATTTAAGTTTCTTCTGAAAACCTATTTTGTCCAACAACTTTACTTGCTTCTGTGTGTTTAAGACCATTAATTATTTCTAATACTGTTATTATTTTGCTATTTAAAGCATCACATTGTTCTGAGGACAACTTAGCTAATTTTAGATTTTAAGCTGTTCCTGTTCTTGGCTGTTATTAAGATACTTAGAACTATGAGATGATGTGAATTAGGAAATTAATTCCTACTTAATCTTGCTATTCTCTAAAATAATGTTAGTAAGATTTTTAACTACAAATAAAATTATTTTCAACCTCCATCAATCAAGTAAACATTTTTTAATACAGTTCTCTTGACAATAGCTCATAAGTCAGTTCTCTTTATTCATTACACAGCATACATACTGATTGCCTCTTAATTCTGCAATATTTTAAAAAATATACTTTGCCTACTGCTTTAATATTTTTTTTTTCCTCTACAGCATGAATTTGCTTTGGGAAAGAAGTTATAATGCCATAAAAGCAGAGGAGTACATTTTCCTCTGGATAGTCTTTGCGTCAGAGAATAATTACAAATGCTTCCTGCAAAACTGTGTTTTCTGCAAAAAATTCAAAGAGAAATAACTTTAGTGGGAGTGTAACCAAGTTTTTAATGACCACATGACACACAAACCTTGAATACTGTCTGAAATAAACAGCATAGAAATATAAGAGAAACAAAGTGATAACTAGAAAGTCATTATGGCTTTTTTTTCCCTGTATTACTTTTATAAGCATCATTTGTATTATATTTTGTCAACCACTTGTTCACCAACAATAAATAATTTGTTGAAGAAAGGAAACAATTTCAATGATTAATATACCATTTTACATTCAAAAAGGCTTAAAAACACAGCACAGTTTTCAATTTAATTATTTTATTTTATTTTAGTTTAGTTTAGTTTAGTTTAGTTCAGTTTAGTTTAGTTTAGTTTAGTTTTAGTTTTATTTTATTTTATTTTTTATTTAAGAAATAGGTGCAGTACTCTGGCTATAAAGGTAATGGCAATATTTGAACTGTCATTTATGAATTACATGGGAAAGGGTTTTGAAGACTTTCAGCAGGCAACTGGAGCTGCCTGAAACAATGATGCATACATAATTACACTATAATTACTGCTGCCCTTGATGTTGAAAATGATTGTTGCATACAGATTGTTATACTGACAAGAAGAAAAATTGTTGTCTTCCACAACTACTGATCCAGCTCTGATGTGAGTCAAATTCTGCACAGAAAAAAAAAAAAGGAGATGTAGTGAAAGCTATATATGAATCTATGTGTTGAGAAGTAGAGGCTTGATTCGCTTCTCCTGCTAGAAGAAACCAAACTGCAACCCTCAGGAAGTTCAATCTATGTTAAAAATAAAAGGTCCAAAGGCTGCAGTTGCCTCAGCATGTTGTTTGCTGTGAGTATAACTGGTTGCCAAGACATGAGCTTTGCAGACCCGTGCATCCAGGAGATGCACCAGATAAGCAACACCTGCATGTCATTCACTGGAAGGAACTTACAGAATTTCTCTCCATGACTATGCTCACCCATTCTGTCCTTTCTCTGCACCTTGGAACAAAGCTCCCAAAAGCAATTTGTCATTACACAGGGACTTTGCATTTGTGAGTGAAATATTACTGTTTTCTCAGAAATCATGAAAGTTCACTGATGGAAGTGAATACTTTATTCCTAGTCACTTGACTTTGCACAGTTCAGCTTACTTTTAAAATACTTTCTAAGTTACTGACAGCAAATATATAAGATCATCAGTTTTCAGTGGATATTGTCTATATTCCTTTTTGAGACAGAAAAATTCACGCTTAAGGCTTGATAACTTTGATATATGAACATTAATGTGTCGACATAAAATGTATCCTTAAGCAATAAAGTAAGCATAGGTTGTCCAAGATAGACATACTGTCTATACATAAGTGTGGTAGGAAATAACATTTCTCTTTTCAAAGATAGAGTTCAAACTCTTATTCTCACTTTGTTAAAAAGCATGTGTCAACTTGATAAAATAATCGAAAAAATTATAAATGAGAGATGAATGCATACAACCAGCCAGACCTAGAGATATTAAGCTTTAATTCTGCTCATCCAAGAGAATATAGTACAAAGGTACAACAGATATTAATGTATTTGTCATCCCAGAAATATATATATAAAACTCAGTCTGAAATTTGACTCAGTTATACATTTCTAAATGTTCTTCTCTTAAAGCCCATACTTAAACTGAATCAAACTCAGTAGGGCTTGAATATATTCTGAGTTGGCTTTACTACACTAGAACTCCAGGTTATTTTATGAAAAAAAAATAAATCCAAGAAAACAGATAAACAAATAAAACACATTAGATTGCTTGAAGCACACTGCTATTGAAGTTCCTGCAATATGGCAGGATTCAGAGTCATAAATGAAATTTATAAGAACTGTACTATCTATAAAATGAGAAAATTGTTCCAAATTTCGTACATCTCTGTTATCATCTCATTTTCTTATAATAATAGTTAAGAGAAACAGGTAGACATTTAATTACATTTATTTACACTGAAATAAAACATCCTGACTTGCAACAGAAATAATGCAATAAGCAGGAGCAGGGAAGTGATCATCCACTTGTGCTCAGCGCTGATGAGGCCACACCTCATATACTGCATTCAGTTTTGGGCCCCTCACTGCAAGAAAGTCACTGATGCCCTGGAGCCTTTTCAGAGAACTGCAACAAAGGTGGTGAGGGGTCTTGTGAGGAGCATCTGAGAGAACTGGGATTATTTATTCTGGAGAAGAGCAGGCTTAAAGGAGATTTTATTGCTATCTACAGCTACCTGAAAGAAGGTTGTGTCAAGGTGTCAGTTGGCTACTTCTCCCACATAACTAGTTATAGGAATGGAGAGAATGGCCTCAAGTTGCACCAGAGGAGGTTCAGGTTGGATAGTAGGAAAAATTTCTTCTCCAAAAGAATGGTCAGGTGTTGAAATGGGCTCCCCAGAAGGGTTGAGTCATTGTCCATGGAGGTGTTCAAGAAATGTTTAGGTGTTGTACACATGCTGACATTGTTTAGTGAGGAAATACTGGTGGACAGGCTAGATGATCTTTGAGGTCTTTTCCAACCTTGGTGATTCTATTATTCTATTATTCTATGCTTCTCTGCTAAAATGAACAATGAAACAAAAATGTTGCTTCTATTCAACAAGTATAGAGGAAAATGTATTCCAAACCTGTGAGCAACAATGAAATCTCCAGGAATTGCAGTTTACTCATCATAGTAGATTAGTATACCCAATGAAAGTTAATTTGCACACTGAAGAAAAAATCAATATATTTATCCATCAGTCAGATGTCTTTTGTGTTATAATCTTCTGACTCATAGAAAAGGGTTGATATTAAAGTAGAAATCTTAATGTTAAATGAAAAATTAAATAACCAGTATTGCCTGACAGGACTTAACCTGTCATGGAAATTACATAAAACCTTCAAAATATTACAGACCATACACACTAAAAAAGTGATAAAAAGTGATAAGTGCCAAAATGCATATAAATCAATGGAAGTACAGCTTGAAGTAGGAAGTGAAACTAATATTTTTGATCAAAAATACAGGGAACATTGAGCAGAAAAAGAAACTGCAGATACAATGCAGTTTAAAATTGTTGTTTAACCCAGGAGGTGACTAAGCACCACACAATCATTCACTCATTCCTCCCCTTCCCAGTGGGATGAGGGAGAGAATTGAAAAAATGTTCATCGTCTTGTCATTATCAGGCCCGGCAAAAAGACCTTTCTCCCTCTTGCTTATAAGCTCCTCTAAGCAATAAGAGGTGGCAACAAGATCTCCTCAGAGACTTCTCTGCTCCGGGCTAAACAAGACCAGGTCCTTCAACCTTTCTTCATGAGAGGTGCTCCAGCCCTCTGAGTATCTTTATGGCCCTTTCTTCCTTCTACTACTTCTTCCTACTTCTAGCTATACCTTGTGTGGTCTTTAGATCACTATTTTTTATAGTTTAAATAAAACAGGTTAAAAATGGCCACTGTCCTAATTATAGTATTATTTAAATGTTAGAGGAGACAATCAAGTATGTCTCTCAAATATTTCTAGTGACAAACCAAACTTGAAAAAGAACAATATTGGCTCTGCTATTCATTCCTTTTTAATTGTTTAGCATACTGAAGGCAGAATTATTAATATATTTTCTGCAGTTATTTTCTTACAAATTGATATATAATATCTGGAATCAAAATAAAGGTGTAAGAGAGAGTACATTCTTTTGTCTGTACATTTCATGCAACTGCACTATTAACAGGGCAGGAAGAAAAGTCAGCATGAATTTTAGAAGTAGAAATGTGACCAAAACACAGAAGATGCACAGAAACACTACAATGTATCTGGAAATTACTAGCAGGTAAGCTATTATATAAATTCCCTCTTGTTTATCACTTAAAAAGGAAAAAGTTTTTTTTTTCATCTTTTTTTTTACTTCAGTCATCCATAGAAGGTAGCATTCTAAAAGAATTCAAGCAGATACTGTGCAAAATTATAGAGTAAAATATTTGGCTGATATGAAGATCTATCATGTACTCGAGATCTTTCACATCAAAATCTATTGAGAGATGTGTTCATATCCTTTATTAATATAGGAACAAATCTTAGATGAAATTTTGTTTGACCATAATTGAAAATTCTGGAGAAAGAATCTTGGATCATCAATAAAACATACTCCCGACTGTGGTATGAAAAGTACCTAAACAATACTAATTCACACAGCACATGCAAGTCCCAGAGATGTAATTAATAATAAATCCATCTTTCACCATTTGGTTGTTTCAGTTTTCTACCTTTCCCCTCTTCTTATCATCATCTTCAAACATTCTTCAAAAGAAATAACTACAGGTCAACCTGTAATTTCTGAGTAAAAATTTAAATTAGGCTGTGAAGCTGCAAGTCTATATGAATATGTAAATTGCTCTTCCAGCTTCCTCTCAACAGGATTATAAAAATAGATATTCAATATTTGCCATTAATCAAATATTTCATATATTTTCAAATGTTTGGACTAATTAAAATAATTTAAAACAATCTAGACACATACTGTTAATAACTGCAAACTCCAACAGCTCCAGTAATTCCATAGGTCAAATTGCTAAAGTTAATTAGGTCATCATATCTGCTTTGATAGTAGTTACCCGGTCAGCATGGTTATATTTGACACTGCTGAAAGCAGAGAGAAGACTGTGCCAGCCCCGTTGGGCAGCTGGGCTGCCCTCACCCTGAGCAGGGCTGAGCTGGGTTTTGCAGGCACACTTTGGTCAAGGAAAGACCACCGGAACCACATTCCTGCAGATTTCAGCTCAAGGCAATGCACATGGATATGATGTTCCCATTCTTCTCTCTCAGGTCTTCTTGGGGGAGATGGAAGCATTGGTTTTAAGCCACAAGGTTGTTAGAGAGTAACTATAACACTAGAAAAAAAAAAAAGCGTAGATACTGGAAAGGTTTGCTGAAGTTGGGTAGTGATTTTAAATGTGTTACTACTTAAATTTTCCTATATGGAATAAGAAGGACTATTACAGATAGCTGAACTATTATTTGGACTAAAAATAAATTCTGAACTTCATAAACAGGTTATGTTCCCTGTGATTTGCCAGATCATGATCAGGACACATTCAATAGCACATAAGAAAATGTTGTCATAATTTGGGACAATTAGTTGGGCTTAATTTATTAGATTTAATTTACCAATCCAGTTGTGACAAAGTAGTGCTAGTATCTGAGAATGATACTCTGCAACATTAGGACTTATCTTTCTGAATCCATATAATGTGCCATCTCATTTATATGGTATTGTCATACATAAGACATACCTGATTTTTTTATAGTCTTTAACACAGTGTGATATTTCTTAAAGACTTATTTCATTTATTTATATAAGTTAATATCTGTATAGTATAAGTGAAACAATCTTAACTCCTTCCAGTCATGTTATAGTTTTGTTCCACTACTTTCTAGATAACACATGGAATACAAAGAAAATATATGACATATTATATCTGAACAATATCAATACTTTACCGAAAAATCCTCATGATATTGTCTCTTGGACATCACCTAGCCTTCACATTAATAATGTTGAGCAATAATTCCAAATAACATGGTCTGAACTATTTTACTATGAAAAAGTTTTTCATTCTTGCTTATAGTTGTTTATTTATATTTCTCAATTTTCTTTAAAGAATGTAACCCAAGGGTAATAATATTTACTTGATGCATAAAACAGACTAAATTACCACATTCTCACATTTTTGCTGGTGTTTTCTGTCCAACATTTGTGTTGTGAATGTCAATATGTTAAAATGATAGTAACATCTTCAAATTGTACAAAAAATATGAAGCTTGCTTTCTTAGTAGAAAAAATCTACTATTACCCCTGAAAATACTTCTGGTGACAGGTACCCCACATGTTATATGAAAATATATTTATTACTTAAAACTTTCACATTAATTATCTAGCTGTCATTATGATTCATTTATGAAAAGTTGTAAAGGTCTTTCAAAGGTGAATTTAAAATATCCTGTCAAAAAATGCATATTATAAGAGGATTCATTTGTAAGAAACAGAACTTGACCAACTTACATGTCAGGTTTTTTAATCATGTGCATAACTGATCTTAGCTAATGTGACTTATGCAAATTTTCTAAAGATTGCATATGGAGATTTTATGTCATTAAAATATAGTTGTAACCTAATATAATAAAAAGAATAAAAATTAGTCATACTTGAAAGGTGCACCAATTCACATATCTATTAATATGTTGTGTTGGATATGTGACACATTAATAATGTGTCAGATATGACACTGTTCCCCAAAACTTTTCTAAATACTGCAGCTAAGTTTGTTTTCTTGTTATTATAAATCTAAATGTTCTATATTTCTTTTTCACATTGTTCATGTCATTTCCAAATGTCATGAAGTCAAATTCCTGCAATATTTCATGTTGAATTAGGAGTAAGCAAAGAAGGTGAAAGCTACAACATAGACAAGAACTTGTAAAATCAGAAAGAGGCATTCTAAACCCAGTACATTATTTGTGAATTTGCATGTCTGTACCCAGTCACACAGACATATATCCTTCTGCAATTTATGTGCTGTGAGACCTCTGTCTTGGAAACATGCTTAGTGTGTGAGTCAAATGCACCATTTTGCAATGAGTTATAGACATAAAAAATGGATTCTGCCCATTATTCCTGGTAAAAGCTCCCATGATATGTCTTTCTTTGATATGTGAGCTGAGCTCTACTTTTTTTTCTGTATTTGGTAGCTTTCTCACCTTTACTGCTAGGAACTGCATTCTCCCCAGAGAACAGTGAAGATGCTCAGGAAATAGGTACTATTTTCATCAAGTGGAGTGGTAGTATCAGAGGAATCAGACTGGGAGATAGTAGAGTGTTTTATAGTGAACAGAAGATACATGTTGAGTTTTATACATTTTCTGAAGTCAGAAGCTATTCTACTGAATACTTCTATAAGAAGCAAAGCGTATAGGACCCTACATTCCCATTTCATACCTTAAGACTAATACCAATACCTGAGAACCTTTTTAGTTAAACAGAGAGATCCTTATGAGAATGTCATGAATGGAAGTAAAGCATCTTCTCTGTCACTGAAAAAAACATGGGATAGAAGTACAGTCAATTAGGAGGTAAAACATGTCAGTAATCCAGATAAAGGACAGCAAAGACTTTGTAAGCTCAATCCTTTGTATGTTTGTGCTATTCAGACTGCCAGAAATATCAATCAACCACAGAAATCAGTGACACCATAAAGTCCTCTTCCAAGCCTACTGCTGTTTGCACCTGTACCAGTCAGCCTCTGCTACCTTTCTCAATTTGTGGAAGGCCTGCAGTATCTGCCTATCTCATTCTAAAACAATAATCATTCTGGGAGAAGGGGTCAGACAAATAACTTTGCACTCCTAGTTCTGCACCTCAGAATGACATCTTCTTGTTTACATTAAACCTGTTTCCCTACTCCCCAGTTGGCTTATTGAAGCACTTGAAAGGCAATTGTTTTCAATGAGAAAATGAATAAAAATCCTCTGCTATGCTCTTTTTAAATTCTATAATTTGCACTTTGTTGTGCAAAGATAAATTGTGACAAAATACTTAAAACATATCTCGAAGGAAAGAAAAATCTCACAAAATCATTCATCAAGTGGTTTATTATTTCTAAATGCCAAGCAGATTAGGAAATTTTGATGAAATAAGATAACTAACGCATTCTCAAAAGGTACTGTTGAAGCATTTTACCCCTATGCTGGTTGTTCAATATCCGTTCCTGTCCTACTCTAATAGAATAGCAAAAAGAAAATAAATTAGGGTTTCATTTTTTGTTACAGACAAATGTCTGCAATGCATTTGTACAACTTGGCAAGATACTTCTGTACCAGACAGTACACCTTAACCTATACAATTTTAGAGAAATAAAAATCCTGAATTTGCTGTTCTAGCAGCAAATAAAGCATCTTAACTTGAACCATTTCAGTAATCAATATCTAATCTGCACTTGCAGCATTTTTATTTTAGCTGAAAAGTAAAAGGGCAAAAAGGTGGAGAGTTCTCTAGCCAAAGAAGGAGCTTTAGCTTTTTACTTTCGGTCTATCCTGCCACAGAAATATCTGGTTTTGTTTTTCCGATACTGACAAAATAAGGCAATCTATCTTTTCTGCTGAGTAATTTCTTGCCCTCTAAAACCAGTCTTATTTCATCAAACAGTTTTTAAAGTTTCAGCTGACCCTATTTACCATGACCTAGAGTATTAATACTTCTTTCAATGACTACGTTGGAACTGTAGGTGCATCTCAGATACTCAGAAGTACTTGCACCTCTCAACCACACTCTATTACACCTTGTATTACAATAAAAATGCATAACACATTGAATGAAATGGGAAGATGACCATATTGTTCTATTAAAGTACAGCAAATTGCAGATAAATAACACTAATAAGAGCTCATGGTTAAAAAGATAAGATGCTTCATAAACATTATAATCTGTCTACAGAGGTATATTGAGCAGGTATATTTTGTCACTTTTAGAGATCCAAATTATGTGAAAAAGAAGAGACATTTTGTTATTATCAAAATGAATGCTAACTGAGATTCATAATGATAAATGAGCACTTTGGGGTCTATTAATCTATTGCTTTTGCAGTATATTGATTTTGGAGACAGTTTTTCATTTCAGAGTCTGCATACAGAAGTTGGGACCATAAAAATATTCACCTTCAAAAGTATGTAAATCCCATATTCTTTTTTATTTACAGTTTTGTGGTTTTTTGACAGAAAAAAAAAAGTCTTTTGCATAGAAAGGAAAATCATGATTACTGTATTTTTTAAAAAGAATAAATTTGTATAGAACTTTTGCTCACAAACAAGAAACTAGAAAATATTTTCCTCATATGCTAGCTTCACAGCTTATTTTCAAATGAGGAATTCAAGTTAACATCTGCTTAAAGAAGTAAATGTATAGTAAAGAAAGTGAAAACGATCAGGAGATATTTGTCTTAGTTTCAATTTAAGCTGTTGTCATAGCTGGGAGTCATGAGTGCAATTGAAAGTCAATATTCAAAGACCACAAACTTGGGGCTGGTTATGAAAAATGAATGAAATGAATGAAAAAAGAAAAGTTACAGAAAAAAATCAACTTCATTTTGATATCCTCGAAATGAAGGGAAGAGTACACCATGTAGGAAAAAAAAAAATATATATATATATATATATATAATATTCATGGAGTATGTAGATAATATAGACATCAGGGAGAAGATTTTACTAAGAGAATGGTCAGGTGCTGGAACAAGTTGCCCAGGGAAGTTGTGGATGCCCCATCCTTGGAGGAGGTGAATAGCTGAGGCCCTGAGCAATCTGATCTAAAACTTTATCTAGCATCTGGTGACACTGCCTGTGGCAGGGGGCTTGGAACTTGATGATCCATGAGGTTCCTTACAACCCAAGCTAGTGATTCTACATACCATAGAAGAAAAATATTTTGGAGGGGATATTTAGAATTTAAGGCTTCCATCTCATTTGTTTGGTATATTTTAGAAGAGTATTTTCATGGATAAAATGAAAAAAGTTCAGACTTTTTAAATGCCATTATATCTGTATGATGAAGAAAAATATGCTTCTTCTTATCATTGTGGAGTTCAATGACACACACTTGCCTTTATGAACAGACCTACTCAAATAATTTTACATTAACATTATTTGTGTCTGATAATTATATCTAGGGATATGGGATGGGGCTGCCCAGGGCCCCATCCAACCTGGCCTTGAGTGCTTCCAGGTATGGGAAACCCACAGCTTCGATGGGCAACCTGTGCCAGGGCCTCACCACTCTCTGAGTAAAGAATTTCCTCCTAACATCTTATCTAAATTTTCCCTCTTTTAGTTTAAAACAATTCCCATTTGTCTTATTGCTACCAAACTGAGTAAAAAGACAGTCACTCTCCTCTTTTAAGCTCCACTCAAGTACTGGAAGGCTTCAATGAGGTCTTCCTTGATCATTTTCTTCTCCAGGCTGCAAAACCCCAGTTATCTCAAACTTTCATGGTAGGAGAGGTGATGAAGACCCCTGATAAGTCATCATAGATGATGTCTGTTTTAAGAATATTTCCTGAATTTTTTTTTATGTTTTGGTTATCTATTATAATCTCCGTACATTTTTTTTCCTAGTGCTTCTATATAATGAATGTGGAGACAACTGTGACATCAGAATCCCAGCTGCAAACTTTAAAAGACAAATAGTACACAATACAGATATTTTATTGACATCAATTGCAATGCCAATAATAATATATTTAAGGCTGAATTCATATATGAATATTCCATACATTTGGAATAGTCAAATTATGAAAAAAAATTTGCAGTAGAAGGGCAACTCAATTTAATGGCCTTCAAGTGTAAAAACTGTATATAGCTCAAATTTGTCTAAACTGCAATCTTATTATATAGTCACTGAACGTGTAATTATACCATCTATTATTATAATTGCTTTGTCCTCTGAAGACATCTGAAAATAGTTAATAAGACTTAGGAAAATTATACTTTAAAACTATTGTGTGGTACATCAAGAGAAGGAAATACTTCATTTAAAATTCATATGAAATAATACAGCCTTCACCGTTTTAGAACAGAGGATGTTATAATATTGTGAAGAATGTACCAGAAAATGTTTCTTTTTTTAACATTCCTATTGATCTTTGTCATCTTGTATTCATTGTGTTACACATTGCAATACCATTAATCAAAATCTGAGCTAGTTTGCTCATAATTTATGTTACAATAGTACTAAAATAAGCTGGTATTTTTTATTCAATTTACTTATTACATACATATGCAAATAATTCTAACAATATATACCAATGATGGTATTCATATAAATACGATTTAGCTATAATTTTCCTATATTTTTAGGCATATAATCTTATAGTACATTAGGACAATATGAGCTACCACTGGGCAAGCAGTAAAGCAATATACCTTCAGGGATTAATTTCAGCAAGCATGAGCTTAACATTTATTAACCCAGACAACCAAAGATCAACAATCATCTTGGTCTCACATTAGCGAGAAGTGTGACAACCCATGATCAAAGAACTTATTTCATTCTTAAACAAATGTATACGCCAGAATGACTGTGACCTCATTAATTTTCTTCCTAGCATTGCAATGTCACGATTTCAACTTGCGAGTAGAAGTTTTTACCTAGAAATTTGAGATGAACTTCTTTCATAATTACATATGTGACCTGTGATTTTTATTTTTTTAATGAGTTCAGTTCAATCACATTGGTGCCTTTATGCACCCTGTATTACTATTCTTCAATAAGGAACTGTGTGAATTCGTATCTGCCATACATGAAAAATCATCCATTTAAGAGAGAAACGTATTCTGTTAAAGACAAAGAAGATTTTGCTCAAAATTATATGCTATTTTTCCTGATTAAGTATGCTAATAGTGTTAGTGGGTGTGTATATTTGTTGAACTTTCTTAACAACAAAATTACCTTCTTATTTATTACGTGTTTCAGATATTATATAACTTCAGTTCATCATAACGAAACCACTGAAACTTTATTACTGTGAAATATTTCATTTCAATTCTGTCCAACCACACTGTATTCATGTCAAGAAAAATCATTTTTCAGACCATGCAATGCAGGCAGTTCTACTTTTGGTATTGTGTCATGTTAGAACTTTCAGTAATTCCTTGACTAGAAGCTTTATTCTTTGTAGGTTACTGCAGGGCCATCAATCAGCTGGTGATAGTTAGTGCCTGATTAGGGACTTATTCATTTGGAACTAATTCAAGTGAGAGCAGAGAAAAGAAATCAAGATCCAATTTTTCAGTCTGAGAAGAAAAATAGGGGACAAAACAAACAGATAAGAGAAATAACAAATAGACAAATAAAAGTGGAGAATATTGTGTGTTCACTGTGCTATGTAAATTTGCTGTGAATTGTTCAGTTTGAAGACTTGTATTTTTCTTATATTATATGAACAGTAAAATTTAGTCAGTGTATGATAGAGGTCAGTAGATATCTGTAAAATTTCCTTCCTGCCTGGGCATTAAATTATGCAAAGGCTGCAACCACAGTATAATGTCACTCTATTAAGTCAAATTGCTATGTTGTTTATTCTCTTTTTATCCTCAGTGTCTGTTTATTAATTAAATATAAGACACAATCCTGTAACTGCTGGAAAGATGTCCATGTAACTGTCAAGATAGTGTAGCTGTAGTGACCCTTTTCCAAATAGGAGTCTTATGATTTGTTAAGTAGGTTACTCTCAAAATGAACTTTGAACACTACAAGTTAGCTGGCAGCAAAAGCAAGAAGCTGATGATGATAACCTCTTGCAGCTTCATGTGCAACACAGTACCATCATGAGAGAAGTGAAAGTTCCCTTTCTAACTGGAAGTCACAGAGTTTGGGAATTTGGGAATTTGGAAGGCCTCTTCCACTGGATGCTCTTCAAGTTAGTCAGACACCTACAGTCTCCCCAACATGCAGAAATAACAGGGCTACCTGACCTCCTCAAGTCTATTTCCTTCACAGCTATCTATAATTTTAGGGTGGACAAAGAGCTTTGAACTCTAAGATTTTGCTCTGTAATTCTAACTGCAAAACCTCTCAACAGTAAGTAAAGTTGGATCAAATTTCGATTCTTTTCAGTATCACAGAAAAAGCAACTGAATTAGAAAATTGTACTCTTGGACAGATGATAGGTAACATAATACCTGCCTGACAAGACTGTTAATTCACTGTCAAAATTTAAAAAGAATGAAAGACTTCTGTTATTCTGGTAAGGTTGTAATCTATGACTCTGTAACATTTCTTAAATGTATCTTTCCTAAGTGGTGAAACAGCTTCTCTCTTCAACTGACTCAAATATCTATTTATTCTTATTCTTACATCATTATACTTTTTGCAGGTGCCCAGGTGCTGGCAATGGGTGGCAACTTCTCCCCCCCAACCCAGCTCCCTATTCCCTTGCATTGCTTAAAGAGATGAGTGAACAGTGGGGAATTAGAGTGAGTTTGAGCCAGGAAAAAGGAAGAAAAAGGGAAATCTGCTGTTTTAGTTTTTGTCTGAAAACAACCAGCTCTACGTGGCCCTGCTTGAGCAGGGAAGTTAACTAGTCTCCAGAGATCCCATCAAACCTAAAACATTCTGTGTTCTAATATATATTTAAATATATAGAAATATATTTTAAATACAATAAATTGTTTTTCCCCAGGGAAAGTCTATTACGTTCTCTCATGTGGAGGTAACTGGTATGTGATCGTCTCATCCTTATCCTGAGTCATAAGCTTCTTCAACTTATTTTCTACCCCTGCACTATTACATATGTGGAGTAAAAAGCTGCTTAACATTCAGTTACCATCTTAACAGTCTGTGTCTGTGACCAATTATATTACGTACATAAACATAGCAATGTCTAATTTACTTTGAATAGTAACTGCTGAGGAAGCATAGTGTTCTGCAAAGATATCAGTAGACCAGTTCCACAACCCAAAACCCAGGAGTCTGTGATGAGTAACAGAAATGGTTCACTACATCGTGAATGTTATAGACCTATCCAACATAAAACATATGGATTCAGAGCAATGAATGAGTCAATTCAGACATTATGGACATAGTGATGCATGCTAAGGGACACAGTATGGAACACAGAGTAGTATGTCACAAAGTACGTAGATTGCTCCAAAAGAGAGGTCTCCTGTCTATTTTCATGGAGACTACACAAAGAATATAATAATACTATTTGATAGAGTAAATTCAGCTACAAAACACTATTTTTTCAAATAGTCACCACCATTAGCCACATGTTTTTGCCAGAAATGGACAAAATCTTTTATCCATGCTCATAAAAACCTGCACCAGCAGAAGTGACCTACTGTTTCTCAACAGCTATGATGGTACTGATGCTGAAATGTACCACCCATCACCTCACAGTGCTCACATCCACTCTTTGGTCTCCAGAAATGTTCAGCATGCATAATTACTATTAATGGCTGCCATTTCCCCTGCGTGGAAGAATTCAGTGGTACTCCACTGGTTCATATGCACTTTCATGACATTACCCCTCTACTGCCATCTGTTGCACAACAACAGAACACTGGCTGGAAGATTCAGTTTCTACTGTCATTCCACCAACATCTGCCTCTGATATTATGGGCCAACATAATAAAATAGGAGGCATTACTTTTAGAAGAGACTTTAGAAAGACAGCATTTGCCATTTATCAGCAGCTTGGTAACTCACTTGACGTACACGGGCTGGGTCCTGCAGTCACATCAGTATACATGACTGGTGCTCCCTAGCATTAGCTTCCAAGAGGCTCTCTTCACTGGGACACACAGCAAGGCAAACAGCTCAATAGACAGTATGAAGCCAGCTCTATACCACTGCCCAAAATAGGATGAGAACTCTGTAAACAAGAAACAAGACATTTAGAGTCAGCTGAGGGCCAGACACATCCTCACTCCTAAAGGCAGATGGAAAGTGTCAGAACTGGAGCCCTGGCCCTTGAGAGAAGAGTGCATTATTAATTGTATGGAGCTCAAGAATCTGCATAAATTATGTTGCTTTTTCCCTTCTAGCACATTTGAAATGCAACCTTGCCTCTGGACTTCTAACAGTAAATTCATTAAGAAAAATATTGGAAGCTAAAAATAACTTAGAACATAAATCTACACATGGTTGCAGAATATCTCCACGTTCTAATGAACACTGTTTCTGTAGTTTATAAATAAATCAACTCAGCTTCTTAACATTCTCTGACTGAAGTAGCTTAGAAGCTACTTCAGAATTTGACATTTTGATTTTAGGCTGCAGTGCAGAAAAGTAGAAGTGTGTGAAGGTCACTGACAATTCATCTGAGAGATTAAACATTATAAACTGTCCAGCAACATTTCAGATATTCTTTACGAGAAGGCCTCATATAAATGGCATTAAAATATTTTCTGAACAAATAACAGACAAACTGTAACCTAGACTAGGTAGCCAGCTAAAGTGCAGATACAGATAAATTACTATGACTTTTTTTAGGAAAATGCTGCCTGCTCTGGAAGTATTGCCTCCTATCTTGTTAAGTTGGGCTACAACATCAGAGACAGGTGGTGGTGGTGTGGCAGTAGAGGTTGAATCTGCTCACCAATATTCTGTTACATTTTTTTGCTGTATGACAGATGGCAGCAGAGGGGCAGTCTTGCAAATTGGAATCTGATATGGAAATTAATATGAAGCAAAGGTGTGGTGTGTCACCAAATTCCTGCATTTAGAAAAAACTGCACCCACTGACATTCATTGATATTTGCTGAAAGTTGATAAAGACCAAAAAGTGGACATAAGCACACGGAGGCAGTGGGCGTCGCATTTCTAAAGTAAGTGACACTGACAGTGGGTCATCTCTACTGCTGCAGATTGTTACAAGTGTGGCATGAAGGCTCTTGCTCATCCTTGCTGAAAATGCATAACTAAAGGTGGTGACTGTTGAAAAACAGTGTTTTATAACTGAGAATTTATTCTATCAAACAGTGCTATTGTACTATTTGTATCATCTGACTCATAACTGTATAATCCATCATACACCTGTACACGTTCTTGAAAATAAACAGGAGGCAGTAATTTTGGTGCAGCCTAAAGTAATTAAAATACCAGTGTTTGTACAAACAGGGTTTTTTTGTTAGTGTGATCAGTGATTGGTCAACTTTTTTTTTGGTAGCGGTCTTATTACTTAATAATGGTATAAATATTTTATTCCTCTAGAAGACAATTCAAAATTTTAAATTTTAAATTACACAGAGAAGTATAGCTTCTATTAAATAATGATAGCAATAAAAAATACACCCCAAATGCATCAAAAGTTCAGTTGCCCATTGCCTATTTTCTTGTGCCTGTTCAAAATTCATAATACTCTGTATGAAAAGAAAAAAAAATAAAAGAATAAATTTAAATCCAAAATTTCATCCAAAGTGAAATTTATGTTGAATATAGACATTAAATCTGAATTTGAAACTAAAAACTGATAACTGTTCTTTAACCTTGAATATATCTAAATTCTACAGAGTGTTTGATTTTCTTGTAAAATTCCCATAATCCTCAGGATTTCATTTACCGTCCTCTCTATTTCAGAAGTCCTGGTGTCAAGAGCAGTCCAGGCTGAAGTTTCCCCAAAATAAATGAGATTGTAATATAATAAATATGGTTATATTTGGAATTGCAGCAGGCATGGTAGGGGCCATGCAAGCCATAAGTGCAGCTGGGCTGTCCTTGCCCTGAGCAGTGCTGAGCTGGGTTGTGCAGGCACCTGTGTCCGAGTGCCCACTGTCCAGCCTCGCTGAGCTTCAGATCTGGAAGTGTCATGGGAGGAAGGGCTGACAGTCATGGGCCACCCCCTGAAGGAACACAGTCATGGGGGCACAGGACTGCAGGGCAGCTTTCACCCTGCCCTGGAAGTGGGGAAGAGAGCAGCAGGCCAGGGTAGGAGAACACACTTAAAAAACCCTAAACACATTCTCCAAATGAGGAGGGAGGGTCCACTTTAGGATTTGAATGCTGGTGATGTGCGAAACCCTACACCTTCTTCAACTGAGGAAAAGTGGCAACATGAATCCGAAATCTGCAATAAGCTAGATTTCCCATGACAAACACAGTCTTATCCCACCTGTGGTTTCCTAGTATGCATACAGAGGAAAAGTCTCTCAATCTTACTAAATTTTTGTAGCAGGTTATACAAACTCAAATATTGCTCAGTAGAGTAATGAGATTAAAACTGTATGCCATGTTTCTATCAATTTCATTTCATTAAGATATTTATAATAAGTTGGATGTGTGAAAGACAAAAATGTTCTTCTTTGTCTCAAAACTTGCTTTGTAAAGCTTTTCTGATGATAAGACTTTAACTGACAACTGCAAATTATCTAGGTGGGTGTTTTATAGCCAGCAACTCTTTGTCTACAGTGTTTAAATTTGAAAGCTCTTCTTTGGAGTTGTTTTGCTCAGGATTGTTTACTGGCAGAAGATCTGGCCTGTGACGGGATAACTGGTATGGGAGACTGGGGAATGATACCATTCTATCCTGTGAAGGTAAGACACAATTTGGCATTTCCTTACCCTCACTTATCTGCTGGCAAGGCCAGGAAAATGGGAACAAAGGAGTTTCTGTGGAGGTCAAAAAAATCCAGGAGCTACCTCTCCAAAAAGAGCTGACTTGACTACATTGGATTTATAAAATAAATTATACCTTCATTAAGAATAGAGAGAGAGAAAAGAAGAGAGAGGAAAAGAAAGGGGAAAAAAGAAGTCATCATCATCAACCAAACAACACAATCTCCAAAGACCCATTGCTACTGGAGATCAGCGCCTGAACTATGAACCACGCTGGACCCATGGTGGCGATGCTCTCTCTTTCTTGTTTTCTACAAAGACTCCTTGCTTTTTATTTCCTACCTCTTTTCTATTGCCCATCTTCCCCATATCCCTAAGCAACTAGTATTTGTAATAAACTGGTAGGGCTAACATTTGACCCATTGTGTCTTAATCTCGCCATTGGGTATACATATACATATTTTAAATTGGATATATATAAATATCCTATAAATTATATAGGATATATATATATCCTATAAATTGGAGTGAGACAGGATGCAAGGCCATACTGTTGTCTACAACTTCCTGGGAAGGGGAAGTAGAGAGAGAAGTGCTGGGCTCTGTTCTCTGGTAATCAGTGACAGAATGCAAAGGAAGGGCACAAAGTTGCACAAGGGGATATTCAGACTGGTCATTAAGAGACATATATTTACTGTGAGCAATGTCTAGCAAAGCCTCCAGAAGAGGTTTCCTAGTGAGATGGTTGATGTCACATACCTGCCAATGTTCATAAGGCATTTGGATAATGCCTTCATTAATGTACTTTAACTTTTTGGGTAGCTCTGGGGTGGTCAGATTGTTATACTTGATTATCTTTGGAAATTTATACATCCCTTCCAATTGAGCTCTGGTTTTCTTTAGTCTAGCCTAGCTTTCTCAGAATTGGCTTTGGATACTTGAAATCCAGAGTTCTTTCTGCAATTCACACTTCAGGAAACCGTAAGTAAATCTAAAGACAATTTAAGAGATTATTTTATCTTTCTACATTACCATATGATGGTCTAAGATTAAAGCTGAAATGTGGTGTTATGAGTATACAGTCTTTCATTCGTGTATGTGATTAATATCTGAAAATTGCTCTCTATAACGTAAATTTCCAATCTCATGAATTTTACAGTTGTCAGTGGTTGAAAAAAAAAGAGAACAAAAACTTCAACTTAAGATGTACCTGAAATTTCCACATTTACTTTATTGGATACACATAAACAATATTTTTGGAAGTTACTAATAAAAATGCATTTTGTAACAGAAAAGCTTACATTTAAATCTTAGTTAATATAGCTTTCTTTAAAGCAGAATGATCCACTTTCTCCTCTTGTCATGCAGGTAAGTTAATACATTATTGAAAAATCAATCTTAGCAGTTTTGATTCCATAAATAATGAAATGTGCTGATTCAAAATTCCATCTTTTTGCTTATAACTGCAGCTTACATATTTTTTATAATGTAACCCTCTCCCCCTCATTTCTACTTGCCTGTTAGTATTGTTTTAAATTGTAAATATCAAGGGATAAACAAACAAACAACAAAAAAACTTCAGGTAGTTGTCAGCCATGCATTAATGATGCTTTCCTATGCAACTTCTTGTGAATTTCATGAGGTGCCTTATAATCCGTTTTCAGATGACTGGCTTGGTGATCCTATCTCTGTTGAGGAGCATAGAAACACTGGTACAGAAGCTGCTGGGGCAGCCAAAACTTCTAGTAATTGGGATTCCAGATTAACTACTAAATTGTAAAGAGATTTTGTATGCTCCATTTAAAAATCACAAAACTAAGATTTTACGCAGATCATGACAAGGTACTTCTCAGTTTACAGAAACAACAAGATCTAGTGAAATATCCAAATGATAATGTTTTGTCAAAACTCTTTCCCTTTTTGATAATTCATTCAGAACTGATCTAAAAGGCAATGATTATATATATACGTAGATAAGGTCAGCAGTGAAAATCTGACACACAATCTGTACTTAGATCCCATCCATGATCAATAAATACATCAAAATAAACATAACAAAAATGATATGCTGAATCTAACTCCTAATATTACTAATATGTACTCCTGACTTAGAAATTAAAAAGATAATTATGATTAAAAAAACCCAATAACTAAAATACTAGTAAAAATTAATGTTTATCCTCTGGGCTCTACCTCCCCTTGAGGTAGTTGGTAAGTTAGGTTGAATGCAAATGACGCAAAGAAAACTTAATTTTAATCTAACTAACAAGGATTTTTTTACAAAGAAGTTTCCTTTGGTATCATGGTCATTTTAAAAGTGAATAGCAGCCTTCTAGACTGCTGAGTTTCTCTGCATTTTTTCTGGAAGATATCTGAAAAGGGTGCCATCTATACATTTTGTGATCATGAACTCGGATGAAAATTTCCTTGAAACTGAATTTGGTAGGTTTTCTTCCCTTGTTCTATACCTGACCAAGAGCTGGAGAAAGGGAAGTTTGCATATTATATAAACAGGAATTTTAGTGAAAGGAATCTGTGGTAGTTTTTTATGGTGGTTGTTGTTATTTTTATTGTTTTGTTTTACTTTTAAACATGAGACTTTCCATGGCAGTGAAATGAAAATGCAGTATGATGTTTTACCACACAATATGCCTCTGGCACTACTCAAACCAAGAAATGTGCTTTTATATATTTATGACTCAACTGTTGGCACCTTTTGATTTTGCTCAAAGCACTGCAAAATGTGAACAACTCTCCCAAGGCCAGCAGAAATACAGGACTGTAAAACTAAAATAAGGGGCATTTTAATACTGTGAATGCTATTTTATTTTCCTGTCCTTGTCTAGAATAATATATTCCATCACAATGAAACATGTAAACTCTATACATTAAGTCTTACAGACCACTTCAAAATGGAAGATATTATGAACTAAATGCTGGTTAAAATTCCAAATGAGTTCATTGAAAATTCAATTGTGTTTCTGAGAAGGAGTATGTATGTTCAGAAAAGAGTACTTGAAAGCATGTTGGAAACTCTTGATAACCAACATAACATTCAGCCACCTGCTCCCAGTACTCCCAGATTAAGCTGTTGTGAATATTCCAGTCTCAGCTGAAAGGAGCATAAATTACAAAGTTTAATTTTCTGAATGGAGCTCAGGTGGTATATATTTAGATTAGAGTGTAGTTGCTCAGATTTGAACCAAACCATAAGTATATTTTTCAAAATAATAAACATATTTGGTGATAACATTAAAATGAACTGGGGAAAGACAGAGAGAAGATGAAAGAGAAGCAGAACAGAAAGAAGACTTATACAAATTAAAGAGAGGAATATGAAAAATTCATAAAATCATAGAATCATCAAGGTTGAAAATGACCTACAAGATCATCCAGTCCAACCATTCAACTGTCACCAATAGTTCTCACTAAATCATGTTCCTCAACACAATGTCTAAACATTCCTTGAACACCTCCAGGGTCAGTGACTCCACCACCTCTCTGGGATGCCTATTGCAGTGCCTGACCACACACAGAAAAGTAGTATTTCCTAACATCCAGTCTGAATCTCCCCTGGCATAATTTGAGGTCATTCTCTCTAGTTCTATCACTAGTTACAGGAGAGAAGAGGCCAACTCCCACCTCACCTCAACCTCCCTTCATGTAGTGATAGAGAGCAATAAGGTCATCCTTGATCCTCCTCTTCTCCAGACTGAACAATCCCAGCTCTTTCAGCTGCTTCTCATGAGGCCTCCAGACCCCTCACTGGATTCACTGTCCTTCTCTGGACATGCTCCAGGGCCTCGATGCCTTTCTTGAAGTGAGGGGTTGCAAAACTGAACACAGTACTCAAGATGCGACCTCACCAGAGCTGAGTACAGAGGGACAATTGCTTTCCTGCTTCTGTCAGCAACAGTATTTCTGATACAAGCCAGGACATCATTGGCCTTTTTGGCCACCTGGGAACACTGCTGGCTTATGTTCAACTGAGCATCAACCAATACCCCCAGGTCTGTTTCCTCTTCACACTCTTCCAGCCACTCTGCCCCAAGCCTGTAGCATTGCCTGTGGTTGTTGTGGCCAACGTGCAGGATCCAACAATTGGTCTTGTTGAACTTCCTCCCACTGACTTCAGCCCAGCTATCTAGACTGTCCAGATCCCTCTGCAGAGCCTCTCTACTCCCATGCAGATTGACACTTCCCACCAACTTGATGTCATCTGCAAACCCATTGAGGGTTGTATTTTGGGAGCAGAAGGCTCACAATTTAACCAGATATCAGCAATCAAGCATCAGGATAATTGATAGAGATATCTGATCTACCCTTGCTACTTATATTTTTGCTTGCTCCCCTTTGATGCCTGTACTCCATCATCATCTAAGTTTCCCGTTTCCACCATTTCCCATGCTTCCATCTTTTTAGCGTAGTCACCGGTGAAGGTTGGCCAGGTGTTGCATGTGCATTACTCCCCTCTGGTTTGTGTTGTACCATATTATTTCTCATGTTGTTGCTACTTGCTACTGTAGCTTCAGGCCAGGTCTTGGCCTTCTGCACTCATTCCCTAATACTTTTCCTTTCACAGGTAATATGAGAAGGAGCTCTGACACCCTGTCTCCTACACAGAGCCTGTATTCCCCTCCCATTGTAAGTCCTTGCTATCCTCATAGGTGTGGAAAGTTGGCTATACTGGACACTATTTGTGAGGGCTATAGTAGCCACTAAATAATTTATATCCATCTCTGAAATAAATGTACTTTAAAGGCAATGCTATATACATACAATAAATCAAAATCATTAATGCTTCTGTAAAATACAGAAAAGTATTTTTATTTTTTGGGTGGGTGGATGAGGGGATAATGGGGGTGGACTTTCACAGTACACACGAAAAATCTATCATATTTCTATTTTATTCCATAGACATTTGCTTTTCTCTCACATTTGAATTCATAGAAGTGCACTACACACTGTTTCAATAATTATTTGCTCTGAATATAACCTACAAAGATGCAAGCTTTGTGCTAGGACCTGAATGCATTTGGTATAAAAATATTACCACTTCACCAGAGTGCTTATTGTCTGGATTGTTTGAATTTATATGCTGTCACAAAGATAATTCAGGCTATTTGATCAAAGAGCTTGAATTTTCAAAGAAAATTCCTGTTGGTGCTCAACAGCAAAGAGCATTCATGAGATTTCTTGAATTGCTCTCATTTCATTAGTCATATGTACTACTGTCATGCAGTCACTCTAGGCAGACTGAAAGTTACCACTGAACAATTAATAAGCATTGAAGAAAGTTTTCAAAGAGCTTTTTCATTCAACAAGTTTTCTGACTATACTAACATTAAAAATAAAAGAAAAAATTGCCTCTTCAAGACATACTGTGTAAGACAATAAAGCTCAACTAAGGACCCTTCCAAAATATTTTAGTCCTTGGAATAACACTAGTGTGAAGGATGGAAACTGTTTTCCTTTCTTTCATCTCAAAGCTTGCTTTGTAAGGCCTTTTCCGGTGACAAGACTCTGACTGATAACTGCCGATTATCTAGATGGGTGTCATGGTGCCTCAATGTCTCTGCTTGTAGTTGTAAAGATAAGCAGAAATAGGGGCAAATAGTCTTTTCTGAGGGGGGTTATGGCTTGGAAAAGCTGGCCACAACAAAAAGACAACAATGCTCCTGCATGGCAATGAAGGCGACATCCTCTGCTGGCTTATCTGTTGGGCCAGACATGTCACACAAACAAAGAGAAAAGAAAAAAAATGAGAAATAGAGGATAAAAGGCCTTCACTGAACCAAGGATTTGAGGGAGAAGAACTCCCAAAGAAAAATATCTTTGACAGGGAACTCCCAAAGAGAAAAAACCTTTGGCAGAGAATTCCCTGAGGGGGCAATCTCTTTGGAGAGCCCCTTGGCGTGCTGGCTGCCATCTCCCATCCCCCACGGTAACCAGGCAAGTTCCTTAGATCAACAAACCTACTACGAACCTTGCTGGATCTAAGATGGTGATTATATCTCTTTTGCTTTCTGCCAAGACTCCTTGCTTTTTATCTCTTTTCTATCACTCACCTTCCCTTCCCCATATCCCTAAGCAGCTAGTATTTGTAATAAACTGGTTGGGCTAACATTTGACCCGTTGTGTCTTAATCTCACGCCGGGTATACACATAATCAAAGAACCTCATCTCTCTCCTTTATATTGGAGCATGACAATCAGTAGTAATCCATTGTTCACAATTAAATCAATCCAGGATCTGAGTTTGAATTACGTTTATAATTACTCATTTATAACTATAACTGTTACTATAACAATTTAATAAGTACTCAAACTGCAACAGTTTCTAACATATTTTCTGATAAAATATTTCCTGGAATTGCTTTTGTATTGCACACATCTGAAGAACAGAAGCATGGATGCTATTGCTGAGAAGTGCTACAAGATCAGTATGAAAACCAAACCTATATGCCCAACTTTCCATCTGTGGAAGAAATTATGCCATAAAGGCTCGCTACTTTTGCAGAGCTAGCAGCCTAAAGTTCAACAGAGTCAAAGCAAATGGTTTTATATTAGTGTGTCTCAAATTCAATTCATTTTGGTAATATGAGTTTGCTATAGATACAACTCTACTACTATAAAGGTACATGCATAGAATGACATTTGAAGTAGTAAGTAAGGATAGGTATTGTTCATCTTTTCTGTGTTGTGTACAGATCATAAGTATTAACAATTAATAATAATAAAAAAATACAAATGCATAACATTTTTGATCCTGTTTAGACATCCATAGTTAGAAGAATATAAAGAAATAGCTATTGGACAAATTATTTAGGCAAATATTCACATTTCTATGGCACTCTTTCAATATACCTTAGAAGACTCAAGCTACAAAAGCTTAAATTCACTTCAGTATTGATTTTCAGCTGATAAGCTTCTTTCGATCTTCAGTAAATTAAAACTGTAAATTGTGTCAGCATGGACACATATTATATTTTACTTTCTAGAATACTCTACAGGATTTTACTGTTCTAAAACAAAAGCCATATAGGAAGAAATAAAAAAGAAATGAACCTTTCTGATAATCTTTCTCAAAAAAAACTTGATTATAGAGAATTTTTCTTAATTTTCTTGCTTTTTTAAAATTGATTAGTATGTTTTGTTAATTTTTTTCATATTTTCAATAACAAAGTATCTTCTTCTGTAGCATTCTCACTTTCTTAAAAACTATTAAAAATAAAATCATCTTTGGTATATGTGTAGATAATTGCAGTTTGAGTCTGAATGATTATATATGCCAAACTGAAAGCCACTACAGATAAGCTACAGATATTCAGAAATAGGCTAAACAGGATTTTAAAGGCAACAAGAGTCTCATCTGAATGCAGACATGTACTGCAATCATTACTACAGTGCCTATAAAAGTACTAAAAATTGACTTACTGAATGTCAAAATTAAAGATCGGGAATGGCATTAGTAAACATGAAATTTCAAGAGCTGACATGAGAAAAAATAAACGTGAGTAATGCAGGAAAAGAAATGTGAGAAAAGAAGATTGTAAAAAATTCATGATTCTAGACCTAATGCACTTCTGGAGACGAATAAACTCTTTTCTGAAGTGGAAGTCTCCACAAGTTACTTGCAACAAAGCTCATAAAAATTAGCAACCTTGTTCAACAGTAGTTTGCAAACGGAAGGATATGTTCAACCATGAAAATGTTATCAGACATCTATATCATGTAGATTTTGTATTGTATGGTCATACTGTGGTCTGAAGAATGGTTGAAGCCTGCGAAACATGCTGAAGCTTGCTGTTATAGGTAGTATGGAAGACCACGCTTTACCATCAGCTCTATTTGTAGTGCTCAGGATGGAAAGCTGAGCCCTTTAGCACCTCTTGTTATGTACATCTCACTGAAAGAGATAGACTTAACAGTGACTCCTTTGCAGACAGAAAACATATTTAGATAGTAGACTGCAAGGAAATAAATATGTCTACACAACACAACAATTAGCAAGGTAGAGTGTTTAATTATAGCATAAGATAAATGAACTAATGATTATGATTATTGTAATGTCCTTGAAAGATTTGGAAAGACATGATTTTCCAGGACTTATTGCAGCAGTTATATGATCAGTGAAAAAATCAGAATGAAGATTTCCAGAGGGGCCTCAATGAGTTGACTGCATGGTGTCCAAAATCTTGTGTATGTTTATACAACAATAGTGAATCTACACACTTCATTTGTCAAGCCATTCTAAAAATAGGTAATAATTTTATACCTGAATAATATAACTTGTACTTAAAATTTGTTAGTACCTACGAAACTCAAACAAGAATTGGCATGGAAATGTAAATTACACATTTTATCACTTTATCTAGACATGTACATTTACTGTAACAATTATTTAGTTAATCATCTTGTTAATCATGATTTTAATCTGTTGCTTTCTACTGACTGAGATCATTTATAAATGGATTTTCCCCTTGTTATGCTATTAATGCATCTTTTTCCTTTTACATATAAAAAGAAATAACCATGATAAAAACATGTGCAAGTATTATTTTGAAAATAAAACATAAACTATTAAGTAACTGATAACTGAACCTGCAGTCAGCATTAGACTGTCTTGATCTTCTCAATCTGTTTGTAGAAGCAGAAGGGTTTTTGTAATTTGTGGAACATTAATTAATAATATAGAAGACCATGTTACAATGTATTCCAGATTATCTGGATTTTTAATGCACAATTCACTGTGCATTAAATCATTCCATATTTACTGTACATCGGAATCACCTACTATCAATTCCTTATAAACAGCACAAGACTTTTTCTTAGATAAACTCTGAATAACTGACAAATGACCAAGAGTCTGGAAGCTTGAGAAAAAAATGTGAGGGGAAGACAGTAGAAAACATCAGAACAAATGAACCAATGAATAGAAAGCCAAAATTTTTACAGGGTATGTGAGAGGAGAATTATACCACATAGAAAGAAAAACATGGGAATATACACTAATTTAAAAAATAAAAAATAATAAAAAATAAAAAATAAAAAATAAAAAAAATAAAAAATAAAATAAAAATAAAAAATAAAAAATAAAAAATAAAATAAAAAAAGGAAGATGAGAAGTTTGTCTATCTGATGGATTTTGAATGCAGTCATAAAATTTAGCTCCAACTTGTTTTTAGAAATAATTGACAGGTCATAATTGTGTATTTTCTTACTGCTTTATTATTCTATTGTAACTGTATGAGAAATGTTGAATCATGGCTAGACAGAATCCTACAGCAACATTTATTTCTTTAACTTCAGAAAAGTTATAATCAATTTATATAAATTGCAGTTGTGTCACTGGGTCTTTATTTTATTTTATTTTATTTTTTATACTTCTACCATTTTAGATGTACTGTGTGCATATTTAGTGTAAGTAAACAGAAAGAAGGAGAGAGTTCATACAAATACTGGATTTTAGGAGGAGAGAAAATGATTGAGTCACAGTTTCCACTGTTGTTACTGCAGGAATGTTGACTGAGAACTGACAGTGAAGCAGATACCCAAATGCTATCACAGAGAACATATTGTGAAACAATTTAAAACATTTCCATAGTATTTTTGACTCATATCTCCCCAATAGTGTCATTAGCTTCAAAGTTTCAGCCTCAGCTCTCAGCAGTGGTATCATTTACAATTGTTGCTTCTGCTACTGAGTGAAGAAATTAAAATGCACTTAAAAACATTACAGAGAACAGATTTGCAGAATGTTGATTGTGGGTTGACATTACCATGAGAAAAAGTATTGATTTGTCATGTTAATTAATTGGACTATTTCCATGAAAATATTTTATTATTATTTTAAGGAGGTAAGAAGAAAAAAATATAGTTCCTTTCTAAGACCTCAGCTCCCTAGGTGAGTTCAGGTGTCTTTTATATTATTTTACTTTATTTTATTTTGTGGGAAAATCCTCTGCCCTATGTTGAACTACATGCCTCAAATGTTCACAAGGGAAACACATTCTGAAAATAATTGAGGTTAAGAGAATGGTTATTTCCTAATCTTTCTGACATACTAAGAGTAGGCATCATCCCCTTTTGCTTCACTTTCTGCTGTTTTTGTTTTGTGCAGAGCATCCTTCTATAATCTCCTACTACTTTCTCATCTACTGTGTATAATACCAAATGAAGCTAAATGAGCTTGCAGAACAAACTCACTATTATGTCATTAATGTTTAAATTCCTATTAACATTCAGGATAAAAGGTTCAGCATAAAATTACTCATAGAGGGCTGTCAAAATTATTATTTTCAAAACCCACTTTTTGCATAATTCCTGGATATGGTATTATTATTGCTGTTATTACACATGCAAGTAAATACAGCTTAAAGGCTGTTTAGATACTGGTATTTTAGGATATTGTTTTAATGGCAGGGTGGCATTGAAAACCATATGCACATGTTTATAAATAGCAGCCATTAACTCACTTGCAATGCAGACAATATTACCATGATGTTAAATAGGATCTTTATTAGTTCAGCCTCATTATCTTAACAATTTCACAAAGAACAAGAATATTGATGAACCAAAATAAGTTTTCTTGCCTCCCAAAGTTGAAATAATGTAAATTTTAATTTCATCAATAAAATAAGGTTTGTAACTATATATCATGATATGAAAAACATCATAAATAAACTGTGCTACAATAAAATATATTCTGTAGTGATCATGGCATGTAAAAACGTATTTTGCAGTTAATTACAGAGTTACATGTAAACTAAATGTTGTCCCTGAAGTTAAGCAGACCTTGTAAACTAAAGCCATGGCTTCAAGACTTCCCAACCAAAAAAGTGTAAATGTTTCATAACATTTCGACCAAATACTAGGGAGGTGAGAAGAATAGCAGTAATAATGTAACTTTTTAAGAAAGTGAAACAAAATTCTTTTCAACAAGAATAAATATGGAATTAGATCTATGTATCAAATATGTCATTGCATATTAGGAAAATACTGACATTTGGAAATATTTGTCCAAATAACAGCTTTTGTGCGGATATTCTGTGAACTCACAATTCTTGTCGGTTGATGCTGTAATGCAGCATTTATGTCTACATCTTAAACAGTAGAGCGCTCACAGGTTATTTCAGAAAAGCTTTTTAAAATGGCATCTAGTATTGTCATTGTATTTAATTTCTCCAAATATTTTCCTTTGTAAATCAGGCTTTGGCAAGACAGGACTGTAGTGATTGCAAGTACTATACAAAATTTTCAAAGGCTGGTCTTCCAAAATATTTAAATATATCTTATTTAATTACAGTCTTCGGAATGTGACTGCATCTTTTTTAACAAACATAATATCTGTAGCTTTTCAGAGAGCAGAGAGATCTTTTGGAAGTCTTGTAAATGAATACACTGTGAATGGGTATTGTTCTATCTAGCTTTATAGCAGTGTTAAGTTGACATGCTTTAAACTAAGGAAACATGTACCAGAAAGATGTTGATACATGCCTGAATTTACTGTTTGACACAGTAAATTAAAGTCAGTAGGAAGGGATAAAAGAATGCATGAATAGGAAAGCACAAAATGCCACCTCTAAGATATTTTGCCTTTGCTTTGTAGAGAGAACTTCATTAGCAAGTGTGTTTCACTTCTGTAGTACTTGTATGTCTCCTTGTATACATCTATAATTGGAAAGTTTGTGATATATATGCATATTTCTTTGCTACAGAGTATTGATGAAATACAATCCATGGTATCCAACACCAAGAAATAAACAAAAACGAACAATGAATTAAACCTAGCAAAGATACACTAGACAGAAAAAAAAAAAAAGCAAAGGAAAATTGCTAGCAAATTGCACGAGTTTATGCAGCGTGAATCTAGAGAACAAAAGATTAGTAGAATTTTTTGAAATTCAGCGTGATGCATTCGTGATGCATTTGCCATACATTTAAAGTTTTTGGGTGATGTTGATTTTTTTAGGAGTGAGATGGAGGGGTACAGAGAGATGGAAAATGCACCCAATCTTGCCATGGGATTCTTACACAAAATGAGAACTAGTAAGGAAGCTGAAACTACAGATTAAAAGGACAGTGTGACCTGTCCTATATGTAGGGCATACGTTTATATTTCCTGATGGCATTATGTAACCAGTTAAATGCTTACTAGGGCAGAAAAAGAATGACACTGTAGGCCAAAAGGTTATAGAACTTCAGTTTGGCAAGAAGATGTAGCTCTGTGTCTGTTTTCAAATGGTATTTAATTATTTATGGAGTGGAAAATTCTTTCCCACTGGAAACTGACAGTAAAGTGGTAGTTTTGTTAAATGCTAGGAATCAGAGTAAATGGCAGCACACTTACCATGGACACTACTCTTGATTATGCTAATTATCACTGTGCACAAAAGAAGTCCAATCCAGCTGTCCACCTACCATCAGCGTGCCCAATAACCATGTCCCTCAGTGTCACATTCCCGCTTTCCTTGAACACTTCCAGGAAGGGTGACTCCACCACCTTCCTGAGCAGCCTGTGGCACTGCCTCACCACTGTTTCAGAGAAGTTTTTCCTAATAGCCAGCCTGAACTTCCCCTGGCTCAACTTCAGATCGTTACCTCTTGTCCTGTTGCTGTTACCTGGGAAACAAAGCTGACACCCTCTTCACTATAACATCCTTTCTAGTGGTTGTAGGTCTTCCTTGAGCATCTTCTTCTCCAGACTGAACAATCCCAGTTCCCTCAGCTGCTCCTCATAAAACCTCTATTATAAGAAAATCATGGAAGTTCCTTCTTGTCTGCTGTGTGTATATATGTCTCTTGCAGGCTGAAGTCATAATAAGGATTTAAGACCTGCCAGGTCATCCCAAATAATAAGTTACCTGAATCTTAGCTTGTAGGAAATGTATGGCCATTACTCTTATAGTTGTTTAAGAAGACTGTACTTTTCCTCGTTTATATACACCGAAGGCATGACCTTAGACAAAAATTTCCTTAAGGAATCAGATAGAGATTTTAGAAATCATTGTACAAAAGAATATGTATAAATTCATTATAAATACCTGCTAGAAAATTCTCATGTGGAATTGGCAAGAGCTACATGAACATTATAAAAAATGTGAGTCGTGTTGGTAACTATTGGCCCACGTATAATCTTTGATAAATGAAAACTACCATTTCTTCTTCCCTTACATACACCAAAAGCCTCTCAATATGTAAAATTTAGACCAATTTCTCTGCACAGTTTCTATCTCAATATACTTGGTGGTTTAAGTGAAATTGAAATTGTCATAATCCATGCCAGATTACTCTTTCAGATGTTTTTCACTCAGAAGAAGAAATGGCTAAAATTTTATTTTTGTACCTTTTCATTCTCAGAAATTAGACAAGAATACTATATAGAATAGTTTCTCACTTACAGGAAGGAGAAGAGGTTCTTTTTAAAATATGCATATTTATAACTGAAGGCGAGATTAAGACACAATGGGTCAAATGTTAGCCCAACCAGTTTATTACAAATCCTAGTTGCTTAGGAATGTGGGGAAGAAAAGATGGGTAATAGAAAAGAGATAGGAAATAAAAAGCAAGGAGTCTTTGTAGAAAGCAAGAGAGAATCACCACCGTGGGTCCAGTGTGGTTCAGGTGCTGGCCTCCAGTAGTGATGGGTCTTTGTAGATTGTACTGTTTGGATGACAATAATGACTTCTTTTTCCCCTTTCTTTTTCTCTCTCTTCTGTTCTTTCTCTCCATTCTTAATGAAGGTATAACTTATTTTATAAGTCCAAGGAAGTCAAGTGAGCTCTTTTTGGAGAGGCAGCTCCTGGATTATTTTGGGGTCTCCACCAGAACTTCTTTGTTCCCATTTTCCTGGTATTGCCAGCAGATAAGTGAGGGTAAGGAACTGCCAAATCGTGTCTTACCTTCACAGGATACAATGGTATCATTCCCCAGTCTCCCATACCAGTTATCCCGTCACAGGCCAGATCTTCTGCCAGTAAACAATCCTGAGCAAAACAGCTCCAAAGAAGAGCTTTCAAATGTAAACACTGTAGACAAAGAGTTGCCGGCTATGAAACATCCACCTACATAAATTGCAGTTGTCAGTTAAAGTCTTACCATCAGAAAAGCCTTAAGAAGCACCCTGTGAGGCAACTAAGTTTTTTTCTTTCACAAATAGTACAAAATTAGTAGAGAGATGTTTCAAAGGATAAGACGATGAAAAAAAAAAAAAAAAGGAAAAGAAGCAAGAGCCTTGGAATTTACATCTGAGCACCTGCCACTCAAAAATACACTTCTAAACAAAGCAATTACATCAACAGAATGTCACCAATGTAAAGCTTGAGCAATGAACTGATAAATCAGCCTCCCTAATCTGAGACATATTGGAGTGTTTGTGCACTGTTTATTGACATAGTATCAGATTACCTAATCAGGCAAATCTAGTTTAATGAGGAATAGAGTATACCACTGAAGAAAAAATATTTAATGGAAGACTAAATTCATTTATCTTTATATAGTTAATTGCCAACAACAACAAAATCCAAATGCAAATAGATTTGTTTTAAATCTCTGTGTATTCATTTTGAAAGTGTATTTTTTTACTCATTGCCATACTATTTAAGCCTACAAAGATGACTCAGCAATACCTTTTGTGTCTTTCTGTTGATGTGCAATATCATTCTTTTTGTAGCTATTCACAGAAATAGTCTTCAGTATCTTTGATGCTGTGATGGGGGCAGGCTTAATGAATGTTTTTTTCAGCTTTAACCAACACTCTTGTCTTGAATTAGGGATGTTCCAAGATTCCTCAGCATACGTGAGTTAAGTTCTGTAACAAGGGTGCAACAGACAGCAGAATCATTCAAAAAGATATTTTCTTCCCAGTGATAAAGAGGCAAAAACTGTATGATTAATTGTAAATGGCACTTAACCAACTTCAAAGATTGCTTTTAGAGGTAAGCAAAAGAACAAGGTGAAAAAAATATTTTATCTCAGCAAAGCCACTAACTCTGCAGGCAATAATGCTACCTGTTTATCTGTTATAGAATAGTCACTAGTCAGAGGGAAGTTATTCTGAGGATTCTAATTCTTAATATTTCAAGCCATGCCTTCACTCAAAAATGGATATCCTAAGAGGAATGAGTTCTAAACCTCTGACCTTTTGAGCTAGGTACATATGTAAAGCACATGTATGAGTGTCACACCAAAAGAACCAGAATAGAGGAATTACAAATAACATAAACCCAAAAAATGTGATCTTCAAAAAGCTTGTAATAAATCTATATTATAAACTCATGATAATAACAAAAATAATTGTTACATAATTACATGAGAAATTACATAAATATATACATTTACACATTCCGCACCCACATAAAAATAGTAATATTTGCTGTGTAAACTTTGTTAAATAGATTTTTTTTTATTATGTCAGAATAAAAATTGATATGGAAGAATTTCAGTTACTTATTAAGAATAGTGTGATGCTTTTCAAGCTCTAAGGTTGTCTAAATGGAAATTTCTAATCTTTTATTTAAAATGACTCTTTGCTTAGATGATTTACTTTATGAAAAATCAATAAAAAGAAGGAAATTAAAAGACTTTTTTAAAGACTAAAGTGAATATTTTTATGGAAAAAATACAGTTTATGCAGCTGATGGCAACTTGTTTGTGAACACTGGATCACTCTTGTGAAGGAATAAACATTGAATCTGGTATTTACTAAAATTCATGTTAATATATATATTTTTTTCTTTAATGGAAAGTATTCTATTATGAATAAAATAATTCAGTGAAAAGATATACACGAGCATAAGTTTTCCACTGAATATTTTTTTCTCCTCTAATAATTTCCTCCGCTAATAATTTCCTGGCTCAAAATGTTACTATGTCCTGTTGTTTACTGCTAGGTGACTTTGAATAAATCTTTATTAAAAAGATTTGCATAACAAATGAGAGTTCTTTTGTCAGCCTTTGTTATTTTTTTTTCCTGAATGCTTTGTTTACAGAGTGAATAAAAAAAATGTTAGTGAATAAGCTGCTGCCAAGTTTCTACAAGTGAGACATTGTAACTCTTTAAACAGAGCATTAAGTACAACTTTTTTGACATAGATACTAAACCTTCAAAAATTTGTCAAGAAAGTATTACTTTCCTAACTTTAAATTTTCTAGAACCTAAAGTTATTACCTTTCCCATTTCCTTTGCAGACAAGCTAAGTCTGTGTAAGAACCATAGCTATTAGTTACCACAGGTATTTCAATAATCAAAATATTGAAATGAGATGCATTTGTTCATTTTCTTAATATCAAAAATAGAAAACTCTTTATTATTTAATATTAAGTTGATTTAAAAGACCTAGCTTTCATCAATCTGACATCTGGGAATTTTTGGTTGCCTAAAGTTTGTGTGACTCTGCTGAAGTCAATGAAGTTGAATTCTATTAGCTTTTCATTTAATATAATATTTCTAAACAAGCAAATTGTAGATTATATGTTTGAGAAAGATAACTTAAACATGTTCAGCTCCCCCATTTAACTTAATGAACTAGAAGTCTTTCTAAATTTAAAGAAAAGCACATATCCATTCTTAACAACTGCAGTTTCATATTAGAATTGGAGAGGAATACATTTTAGAATCATGGAATCCTTAGAGATGGAAGGAACTTTTGAAAGGTGTCTAGCCCAACTCTCCTTCAATGAACAGGGCAATGCACAGCTAGATCATGTTGCCCAGGATCTTATCCAGCCTTGTCCTGAAAGTCTCCAGGGATGGGGCATCAACCATGGTATCACTGAGCAAGCCGTTCCAGTGTCTCACCACCCTCACTGTACAAGATTTATTCATTTTATCTAACCTAAATTTACCCTCTTTAAACTTGAGAGAGGTTCTTCATACAAGAATGAATGTTCAAAGTTGGATTTCATGTCGCCTACTGTGATCCCAGAACTGCACGTCTGTATCACATCACCAGCAATGATGCTTGCACTGATGGCCTTAGGCATGTGCACTGCATACTTGACAGACTAGCTGCAGAGGAGTGTTGCTTTCCTGCTGAAAGCAGCAATCTCTGACATTACTTCTGAGCTTGACTTCAGGCCCAGTTGTCCCAGCATGTTTACAGCTCATCAACAGCGATCTACTGTGATTTGTGATACTGATTATCTGTATATAGACAACATGAATTTATACCAAAAAAAACCCCTCCAAAACTAAATAATCAGCATGGGTACAAAATGGGTCTATTGCAAGGAACCCACAGAAACCCCAAGTATTCAGTCTCTTAGCCCTTTCCTAAAACATGAAGCATTGTTTGTGTTTTTTGGTTTGTTTTATTTTGTTTTGCATTTTATATGGCTTAGGAGGGATGAGAAGAAATAGGGTCTACGGTAGGCTGATGGTCAGGACATTGATCCAAAACAAAAAACATCCAAGTTCTGTTACTTTCCCATTTCCATCTTCTGCACAATAGGAGAGACAAAAATTTGCTTGTGATTAGGAAAAATCTGGTCTGAAAAGCAAGGGATCAAAGTTTTTCAGCTGTAAGAGGAGGCAGAAAATGGTTGTTTGTATATGCTCTACTGTATGAGGTCACCAGTGGAGAGGTTCCTCCTTACATTCTTAAGTTTGTAACATTTTAGAATTTTCTGAAGTTGTTTTTTATTCTTATGAGAGAAGCCTGGAATCCAAATTCTTACTGAATGAAATCTATTAAGCAAGAGAGTTAGACGTGTTTTCTCCTTGCTTTACAACAGGGAAGAAATAAGGTAAAAGCACAATTTCACTCAGTGTCACAGAAGTTTAAGATTATGATTGTCCATAGTCCATTACGTGCTCTGGTCTAGCAGGTAGTTGATGTTACAGAATTTTCTATGCATACCAGGCATTTTCTACATGCCCCTGCTGTATCAAGCCTTCAGGGAATGGAAATCCATTTTTTTTCTAGTTCCTGAATCTTGCTGTGGCTTGAAAAGGTATTAAATGTTTTCGTTAGTTACAGGAAAGGAATTTTGAGATGAACAGAAGCAGAATGTAATCAGATACTGAATTTTAGGTGCTTCTAGACATTCACAATTGCTGAGCAGCCTCTGCCAGTCCTTGTTACATGTTTGTCAGTGCTCACATATGCTTTTTTAAGGTGTTTTAGATATTTTTCAGAAGTTCCTTTGCACTAAAAATGATTTTGTTCTTGTGTGAATCAGGGAGTACGAACTAAAATTTTAGTTGGCCTCATTATGAAGGACTTCTGAGAAAAAAAAAGAGCTATCATTTTTGCATTTTCTGTCTACTCTTGAATTTAAAATTCTACTACTAAAAAAACAGGGGAGAATGCATTTTCATTTTATTCTTCACTTCTCAAGAGTTCACATCATTAAGGTTCGTGATAAAAAAATTTAAACAGTAAGTGAAGACTGCCATCTTCTGACTTCAAGGATACATCTGAACAACTGAATATACAACATAGTTTGCCCTACTCCTGTTTATCTCTCTGCTTCCAACTGAAACATCCTAGGCCATATCTTGATCCTTTCCTCAAAAATACCCAGCCACAGTATGCTGCTCCATCTCTGAAAGAAAAATACTTATTTGAAACAAATAAGATTATATTTTTACTGCTATGCTTTCTTGCAGAGGGATATCCTTCATAAATTTGTTATCTCAACCAGATTTCCAAAGGTATATTTTCTGTCACCACCAGTTAATTATCAGTAGACCATTTTCTTAGTAACTTTAAGACTAATTAATGATGAGATGAAGAAAAAAAAGCACACAGGTGTAGTAGAGTTCTACCTCACATTTTAAGCATCCTAACAACTAATTCCAGTAGTTCAGGAATTACCTCCTCCAAATTTTTGCAGTCTATCATGGAAACCTACTAAACTAAATTTGACGCTTTTAATCAAATGCCTCAAGCTGTTCACTATGTTAAATCATCAACACGGACATATTATGAAAGGCTTACAGCAAATGGAACAGATGTATCTATGTACATGCTGACCAGTTGTCACACATTTACTTATGACTGAAACAACAGAGTGAAATAAAATTAAAAAAAAAATCTTTTAGGAGCAGCAAAGCATAAGCAGCAACATCTAACCACTGCTACTTAGCACAACTTTTATTCAAACAAAAGCCCTGGCATGATATTGACAGAAAGCACAGACAGATCATGTTTAAAATCAAGAAGTGTGTGATCCATCTCTGAAGCCTGTCGTAATCCAGATATCACACATGGAAATAAAATATCTCATGGCAAAATTTTGGGGAGTCTATTACTGGCACTGAAGACTGGTTGAACATGCAGGAGAACATTCTTCACTTCTGAAGAAACTGGTAATCCAAAAAACAGTAATCCTACTGTACAACCCAACTAATGTAGTAGATATGGAATCCTAGGAAAAATCAAATTCAATACTCTATAATTTGTCCATCCATTTTGAAGAGTAAAGACTGGCAGATTGTCTGTGTTTTTTGTGACGAAATCAGACATCTACATTTGAAACTCTTTATTACTTCCATTCTTATATATTGAAAATCTTCCTTCATATTATTTCTCATGACTATCAGAATGTTATTACATCTTTTAAATAACCCAGTACCTTCAAATTTTTCCTGATGTAAAATCTACTGCATACTAATAACGTCATAGTATAATATGTCATAATATGCAGACTCATATTTTGCGTTACTTCATTTCAGTGTATTAAAAATCTAATTCTACTTATGAAAGAATAGATAAATATCTTCCATGCAGTGTTCAGTCATCTGAAAAAAATCAACTGATCAGCCATTATAAGTAGGTTACCCTCTCTCCTTAGCCCTACAGCCCAGATTTTGATTTTCATGTTTCAGCCATGAAGTATTTGTTTAGTTCTTTAGGAGGAAAAACAAAAGAAACTAATTATATGAGATGATCTCTCACATCCAACTGTGTCTAGTTCTGCTCTTCCCAGTACAAGAGAGACAGACATACCAAAGCAATATCCAGCAAAAGGCTACATAGACAATTACGAGACTAGAGCGTTTCTCATTTAAGGAAAAGCTGAGAGAGCTGAAACTGCTCAGCCAGGAAAAGAAGGCTCAGTGGATATTATCCATGTGTATAAATACCTGATGGGGAAGGTAGAGTAAAGAAATCAAGCCAAAACCTATCTGAAGAACTGTGTAAATTATTTTTTGCAGTTCAGCAATCAAACTTAAAAATAGGCAAACAAATCTGAATTAAAGCAAGCCAAGTGCCTCTTCAGAAAATTCTACATTCAAGTGGAAATGAAGCTTGCAAAAAACCAGCTATACAAATATACCTGTATCTTGATGGTCAGGAAAAAAAAAAAAAGCCACACAAAACAGAGGAGCAAAATGTCCATCTGGAGGTTACAATGCAGCCTGTACACACTCCACTGTTCTGTTCCTTCATGTTTCATAAAAAAATGTCATGAATTTAGATCCAGTGAATCCTTTAAAATTCTCTGACATAATACTCATAACTTTATATAAAATTTTTCATAATGAAAATGACCATGAATGAGGAAGATTATGATCCAAATATTAATTCAGAGCATTGCTAATGATTAACACAAATACACTATCACATCATCCAACTGCAAGCATTTTGTAACTTACTTTTCCCCTTACCACGTTATTTTTGTACCTGGAAGAATCATGACAATCAGTACAGCCGATATCTTAAGTTGTTAGGATGTTCAGGATTAAATAAGAACCAAAAAAGCACTTAAGAAAATAATCAGGTCCTGAAGTCCATAATTTCAGTTATTTCTGTTGATGATTTTTATGTGACATAATTTGGATAGATTTATTTAATGAATTCTGATTTTACTTTCAAAGTTCTCTTGCATACTAACATTAATATTATGAAAACAAACAAACAAAAAAGAAATGATCCTGAATTGCCAACAGCCATTAGCCTGTAGTGACATAAATTAGGAATCCAAATTGTGTAATTTTTCAGTGTTCATACAAGGGTATTGAAGGTCTTAATATTTAATATCTATATGCAGTACTCTTCCACATTCCTTTTTTTCCCCTTATGACTAATTTGCCCAAGGTGAATGCTGATACTCTTCAGAAAATGAATTTTAATAAATATTAGCACAGGATCCACTAGTTAAAAGGTACCAAATTTACATTCCAGTTTATTTAGCATAAGGATATATTCCTTTATCATAAAGCTGAGAAGAATATTTTGCTGCATTGAAAAACATATTCTAGTAAATATTAACAAAAAAAAGATAGACATGGAAAACTATTTTTCATATTAGCATAAGCATACCAACATGTTCACTATCATTCTCACAGTCTTTTCAATGTCACAGTTCTGTTTAGATTTTATCTAACTAATATTCCGAATTTATTAATTATATTTTATTAATAAGAAAAATTGCTGGGACAAAAAGATGAACTTGAGCAGATAGAAACATACAATTTATTTTTTATAGTTAATCTATTAATGGATTACATTATGCGAACAATAAGACCAGAAATCATAATAAGCACCTTGAGTTCTTTGCAATACTCAAATCCTTGATGAACTTGTTGAATTACCAAGCAGCTATCTTCAACTACCTAATGGATGATGGTAAGAAAGACTAAGCCAGACCCCCATCAGAGGCCCACAGTGAAAACATAAGGCTGCAGTAAGACAAATCCCTAATAGTTATAAGGGGAAAAATGTCACTGAATGACCAAGAACTGGCACCAGCTCCTAGGCAGATTGTGGGGTGTCCATCATTTGAGATTTTTAGGACTGAACTGAATAGACTTGTTCAACTGTGACAGCATCCCAGTTTGGGCATGGAGTTGCACCAGAAGACCTAGACCCATCTCCCTGCTCTTTTCTCCTCATCCCCTTTACCTATCCCAGGGCATAATTCCATGGCTCCCCTGCCCCATTAGTCATGGAACTGTATCAAACCAGCGCATAAACTGTTGGAAGTTGTGCATCTTGTAAAAATTTGATTTTATCCTTTTGCAACACTGTTTCCCAGGAAGTTCAACAGCCTGATATAGTAGAATAGGTCATACTTTCATTTGAGAAAAAGGTCAAACCTATTTTGTACCAAACTGGGTGAGAAGAATATAACGGAGCTGGTTCTTAACACTTGTCTTCCTCATTCATCTGCAGATACCAACCTGGTTGTAATTGTACATACACCATTCTTAGTGCGCTCAAAGACAATCTATGTGGTTATATGTGCTATTGTGCCCTTCCCTGGCCACATTAACTTCTAAATTCCACTCAGCTGATAATGTTTGACTCTTGTTTTAGCTTTTTTGTGGAATTTTGTGAAAAGAACATTATAAAAAAAGAAAAAAAGAAAAACACAAACATTGAATGAAAACAAGAAAAGCCTTTGTCTTTATTAAGTATCATATTCATAGGTTCTAAAAACTTTTTAGATCAACTCAGGAGACTTTCCCATCAGAAGATTTAAAAAAAAACATTATTTTTCCTTACTTGACTGGTAAAATTAAGATTTCTCTTGGCACAATAAATTCAAGCAATTCTTCTCACATTAATTTAATGGATATCTGTAAATTCTGATTGGTTTTGTTCTTTTTAGTATCTCTTCTTTAGGAATGTTCTTAGAGGGAAAATTGCATACAGTAAGACATTCAAGTTCTCAAATTTTAAGACATTCCAATACATATGTAATATTTTATTGAAAAGTTTGTCAGTAATAAGAGAAGAAAGATTATCTCTGCAATGATCACAACTTCAGTGATCTTTCATGTAAATATTTCAAGAAATATCTTGTTAGAATCCATTCAATATGATGTAGTGTTTGTATGAAGGATTATACATTGCTTACAAAGAAGGAAGAATAATCTTTCTTGCATTTGGTTAATTTTATGCATTATTATGCAACTAGATTAAATACAAATATAATTGAATTTAACAAAATTGAAATGGAGTTCTCCTAAATAGAGACACATAAGCTGAACATTCATTTTCATCTCCTGTGCAGGGTATGAATGCAAATCTTGTGGAGTTTGTTTTTATTAAAAGCTTAATACACATTTACTAATATAAGTTTAAATGTGTCCTAATTCTTAATCAAATATATTTCATCAGCAGGAGGGCCAACATTCAAATAATGATTAATTGAAAACTTAATTAAATACTTCAAAATACACATGAAAGTATTATGATAAAGTTTCAGTTTATGCAGCTTGCATCTCAATCTTGGTTATGAAAATGAAAGACTTGATCCAAAACTCTTTAAAGTTTGTTACAGAAATTGCCCCAAAGCTGCTGGAGATCCTCAGGCTTTGAATATTTGCAATTAAGATTTCTGGAGCAGTTTTGCAGTATATGGAATAGATAAACAAAGAATTGGCTTTACCTGCCTCTTCTAAGTTACTGAGCTTTGCCATTTTCTGCACTGTGAAACACTTTAAAAAACTTTTTCCAAAATTGCAAAAAATATTTTCTCTGTTTAATTGGAAGTGAGTTTAAAATATTGGTGTTTTCAAGTAAATACAATTTTATGGCTTATATACTTTATTCTGCATGGTTATACTGGCGGGGGAGAAACTAACACACTTTCTAAAAGCATAAGTTGGAAAAACACTCAAATCCACTCACAACAAAAAAATTTGTTTAGTTATTCTCAGTTTATGTCACATTATCCCCCACCTATAGGTAATTTCCAGAGATTCATTTTGTGTGATATAACTTTGGTTTAGCACTGTTTATAGCCATTCTGGTGAAGAATTCTGCTGATAGCTTACTGACTCATTTTAACATCTGTTACGGAGGGATGCATTAACATTAACAGTCCTGTATAAAATGAAGATCATGTGTAACCTTCAATATACAGAATTATCAAGACAAAGATTCATTCAAGGAATATAAGATAACTTCAGAGATAAAGTGCTTTTACAAGCACATTATCAAAACAAATAAGTCCATAATCCTTTGCAAATTTGAATATTTCCTTAACTGGCAACTGGAGACATGAGGGCATTTTTTATGGAGTTGGGCTGTGGATAGGCATGAATGTGTGTGTGTGTGCATGTGTTTGAACACATCTGCTCTTGTACACATATGTGTACCTAGAAGAGGAACTAAATTGCAAGTCTCTAGAAATGTAGAGAAATAAAAGGGAATGCTTTGTAATTGCAAGGTTATGATTTTCAACAGCTGAGAATATCTAGGACTGAAAATAAAATCTAGACACTGAGCCCCTTCACCTGTATAGGGGCATAGGATTTATCAGAATTACTTCTCTTACATGTGTTCGGAAGTGTGTGGCACAGCTCAGAGACTGCCATACTGACTGAGAGAAACATCACCTCTGAACTAGCTGCTGGTCATGCAAAAAGCTGTAAGGAATTTATATCATATTTTATCTCCAGGACTACCTTACTGCAAGTCACTGCAAGGACTTCTGCACATTGTTATCTACCGCACTGCAAATGTAATCTTGAGTCCTTTCCTTCTATTAGCATAGCTTCAAGAGGAAAGATAAGGAGTTTCCTATGTCAAGATGAGGAAAAAACCTATCATCGCAGAAATTCAAAGATTAAAATGAGCTTAACAAGTACTATTTAAAGGAGGTCGTACTTCTTCTCTCAGCTGATATTTTTTTCAAATGAAAAAGTAAATAAAATCATTTTTAATTCCTCCTGTTTCCTCAGTCTGGCATTACTGGACTCTGTAATACAACTTTCAGTATTAAAATTGAAAATCTGAAATGGTTAATAAAATCAAGGAGAAAGTTTTGTTCAATCTGTGTTAGCACAAATTGCACAGGCTGACGGTGAAACAGCTCCTATGGCACATTCTTTCCTATAAGAACTCGAGTTAGTTGAGGAAAAAGAACTGTCATTGCACAAGAGAGCAGCAATTGTGAAAGATAAAATTTGCCTAACTTACAGAAACTGTCAAAGAGAGCCTATGCACACCTACATGTGATGGGGGTGCGGGCATTCTATCTACACTGATGCAGAGGGGCTGAGCTAGCATATCAACAACTACTTGTGGAGCCCTGACCATCACTTCTGGATGAACACAACTCCTGGTAGCTTTAGCTGAGCCCTTGTCAGACTACTTAATTCCTGTGAACATCTGAGCAAACCTGTTCTGACTCACTGGAGTGAGATACTAATTCATAACTAGTAGCCTGTGAAAAGTGAAAATCAGCCAGATGGATCTGCTGTCACAGCTGAACTTCAGATGATGGAGGTTGATGTAAGGAGCAACAGGATTTGAGTAGGAGCAGGGATGGGAGGGAGTTAGTTGAACACGATATTCACTTTAGCACAGTAATTATTCTCTTATTAATAGTGTGACTGAGCCACAAATATTTTTCATGCTGTGTCACTTTGCAAGATTTTACTGAAAATAATCTTCAGCCAAAACTTTGTCACAGTTTTTCATTTGTTAATGGAAACAAATACAGTAATAAATCCTCATCTCTTTCCTGTTGCTACATAGGATCTGTTTGCACTACAGGGATTCTGACTTTTGGGACAGCTCTCCTCTTCCAAATCGAATCTTACTTCAGTGTTCTGAAGCAGTGCCATGGTCCACTTACTGAATGTCATAGTTCTTAGCACACACCATCAGTCCTGGCAGTATAAAACAATGCACAGCATAGTGTCAAAGAACAGATGTCTTGACAGACTGCTGGAGATGCAAGTGGTCTGTACCCTCAATGGGCTTACAGTGCCTTGTTAATGTGCATATAAATATGGCATTTTTTTTCTCCTTCATGGCTGTTATTAAGGCCAATTTCCTAAACATCTATGGATTTTAGTTTTCCAATTCCACTAAGTATTTCATTAAATTGTTTGATCGATTTCCCACTTCCGTCTGTTTCTTGTTACTGGATGCCTTACCTTATTTCTCTGAAGTATAGGAAGAAAATTGCATGATTAAATGAGAAAAGAAGAATCCCATTTCCACTGTCAGCAGCAGTAGCAAGTTACGGATCTATGTATACCTGATCCACATTTATAAAAATAAAGAATTCTGTATTAATACAAAACAGAGCTCCTGAAATATATAACCTGTCCTTCAACAGAGCTATATCATATTCTGTTTACTGTCAAGAAAAATAAAATTGAAAGGATATTCCATAAATAGATTACTGGGGTAAAACTTAGAGGGTGACTGTGTCTCAGTATCTGAGACAATGCACCCTACCTGGCTTTTTATAGATTCAGCTATACGAAAGTGCCAATTTAGCTTTTGTGGTAGCATAACCAAGGAAAGAACAAATTTATGAAGAAACAAAAGCCTAGACAATCTGCGAGCCATTATTATCAACATTGCCTATTCACTGAAAATTTTCCATTTTTTTTGCTTTCCTTGCTACAATTAAGAGTCACTTTTCATGATATGAAAACATACATTTCTTTATAATACAAGACTCATAATGGAGCAATTATATCCCTAAATTCAGTTTCCATACTCTGTCCCAATCATAATCCACATCCTCAGAAGTGCAGACTCTACAGACTGACCTTTAGCGACTATACAGCTGCTAAAAGGAGCTTCATATTAAACTGGGCACTGCCTGGAGAGAGTCCCATTCCAGCAATCCAACTGCTTTTTAAAAACAGGTTTTAGGCAACCAGAGTGACATCACCTTGACAACCATCCAAACTGTCCCCTGTGGAGCTGTTCTTCAGTTATTTCCTCTCTAAAACATCAGGTTGCTCAGATTTCTGCAGCAGATGTTCTAATACACTGTGCCTACACTTGTTCCTCTTTAAGTTGAAATAAATGGAGCATTTATAATACATAAGTGACTGTTATGATGGATCAGGAAATACTCATTTGGTACAAAACAGATTTAATACAGATGTTGTACTTTTCCCTTTGCCTCCTCTTCTAAAAAAAAAAAAAAAAGTGAATATCTGGGAAAAGTGAGTGGAGAAAAGCATCCATTTGCATCTGTTCCCAAACTTAAATGCTGGTTACCCAAACAGTGCTGGACAGTGTCTGCTTATCTGCTTCTTTGTTAACATAGTAGCAGAAAGCACATATCACCCTGTGATACTCCACCTTGATTTACTCAACCCCTAGATGGGCTTGACCACTCTTCTATGTTGTTTTTATGCAATCATAGAGCCTTTAGAGTTGGAAGAGACTTCTGAAGGCCATCAAATCCAACTTCTCTGCAATAAACAGGGACATGCACAACTAGATCATGTTACCCAGGGCCTTATCCATGCTATGTTGTGTCTGACTGCTCTTGCTTCACCTTCTTCCACTCTTAACTCTCTCCTTAGCATTTACCCGATCTTGTACCTCTTATGGTCAACAAATGATTCTTGCACTCAATTGCTTTTATGAAATCCTTTGTTGTAATCTATATCTTCCTTACTGAATTAGCATCTTTATTTCTGATATTGAGTAATTTGCTTCATTCCTTTTAGAGTGGTTTCCATTGTTTCAGTCTGACTTCAAGCTGACTTCAAGACTGTCAAAAAGACGCAACTTCTGAACTCTAACTCCTCTTAACTCTAAAAACTTAACATTTTCCTATCATTTTGCAAGTGTTTTCTGTAGTTTAATATGGAAGATCTGGACAGTGTCAGAAACTTCAGTTTCTTTCAGGTCTTTTTTTAATCTCATCCACAATTGTAATTTTAATGAGCATATCATTAGGCTAAATACCTTGCTACTGCAAACATGTCTTACAAACAAATCACTTTCAAACTCCTTAGTTTTTCTGAGTTACATGCAGTGGTATGGCATTTACATCCTTGCTAGTTTTTTTTCTCATTCTCTTCCAACTTTTTACTCACTACCTTCAGTCTTTCACTGTCAGTTTTAGCCTGAAGAAATTGACATTTATGACAGCAAAAATAAAATATATTTTCTTTCACTGGGAATTAGAACAGAAATAGGAAGGGAAGGATACATTTTCACAGACAGAAGTATTCACAATCTAAAAGGTTATCAAGTTTTGTATTTATTACCCTTTCTTATTTTTCATGTGCAACATTTTTAGATTCTCCTTCATCTGTCCTTATTCATCCTTGACCATTCTCAAACACAGTGTAGGAATTTGGGAGCTTTCACTGTACTTTTCACTATACATTTCACAGTAATCCAATTAAAAAAATATGTAATCAGTTTCTGGATTTTCAAAGTAGTGCTACCAATTAGTTTCATTCATAGAATGATAGTCATTTGAAAATCGGGCTTCTGTAGTATTTTCTGTAAAATAAATATTTCATCATCAAATCAAGCCGGGAACAACTTCATTTTCTTTCCCTTTCAACTCCCTAAGGTACAAAGTGAAGCTGGCAGCTTCCCAGCTAGTGTAGCTGCTGTGGAATTCTCTTCGCAATTTGAAAATGAGAAAACATGCCACTCTTAGAGGAAAATTTTAATTTGTCACTTTTTATAAAACAGTGGGTAAGTAGTAGAGTTTATTTTCATATGTGGGCATTGGTTTGACTCTCTAGTCAAAGCAAATACTATCTTTTCAGTTCAGATCTGAGCACTTTTATGGTGTTCCGGAATAACAACACATTTTAATGTGTTGAGGGACTATGCTGTTAAATACTGAAAACAAAACAAAATAAAACAAATTAAAACTAGAATATTTCTCATTTTTTAGAAATCATTGCTTCGTAACTTCACCAAAGAAATGCCATATGGTAAAGGAGGTAAATGAGGTGAAAGATTTGTCTTCATTTTACAGAAAAGCCTTTGAGTCACTGTGAGATATTCATACATAGACTGTGATAGAATATACTGCAGTGTACAGACTGGTACCTAGCTGCAAAAAATTTCAGTCAAGTTAAGTGGCGATTATGACCACTGCATCATAAGGTTAATTGCATTGTATATCCACTTAAGTAACTAGTCACAAGGAAAATATTCTACACAGCTAGGAACTAATCTTCTTACAAGAAATATTACAAGAGTGTTCTAATGAATCAGCATTTTTCCTCTGAAAATCTCCCACATTCATGTTAGGAAGTGCCTACGTCAACAGAATCACACAACAAAACAAGACAAAATCAGATCTTTTAAATATACATATACATGTATGAAGGCAAATTCTGTCCTCATTTTGGAAAGTTTGATTAGTCATTACAATATTGGTCTGACCAATCTGGTGGCTTTCTATGATGATGTGATAACACTGGTGGACAAAGGGAAGGTGACCAATGTCATCTAGCTGGACTTGTGCAAAGGCTTTGACATTCCCCCACCCCACCCTTATCTCTAAATTGGAGGGATATGGATTTGAAGGGTGAACTATTGGGTGGATAAGGAATTGGTTGGAAATTTTTCTAAAATTTTTGTTCAATTTTGAACTTGAGGAGTATTTCCTTCAATAATTTATTCATATCGTTACAAGATTTTTTAAAATTCCATTCTATTTTTGTGGAAAAAAATCAACCCCATCTGAAGAAATTCACTTCTTTCTGCATCCTATTTTGTTTTCATTTGTACCATTAGTATTAGAAAAAATTGTTTACAAATAAAAAGATTTCGCCTTTTGCCTTTATCCAAATCAGTTGGCCCAAAATCTCATGAGTTCCTTCTAAGCCACTGGATTTTGTTTAACAAAGTACACGCTTCTTTTGTGATGATTAAGTTGGTCATTGATAGATTCCCCTGTAGTGATCAAGACATTAAGGGGAAAATCACTTTCTACTGCACTAATTTATCTTTACTTTGTCACTTTTGTCCTGTTATATATAACCCTTCTATTTTATTTATTTTCCCCAAAATTTGCATCAAAAACAAGTATAGTTAGAGCCTGATCTTTCATTTTCCCCCCAAGTGCTATCTACTTTACTCATCTATTCTTCCCTTAAATAGATTCCAAATATAACTAATCAGAGTAACTGCAGTCAGAATGATTTGGATTTTTTTCAATGAGAACATTAGCCATATTCCCTCACTTAATATGCTGCATATGTGTCAAGAAAAAAGCAGCTAAATTGTACCTTTGTCTCATATTTATACATGTCCTTTATTAGTATTTGTAATGATTGATGGTTTTAGCAGCTCCTGTTATAAGCAAATTCAAACACTCATGGATACATTTTATTAGTAAATAAATGCTATTAAATACAGTTCCACTTATTTTCAGAGAAAATATAGATAAGGGTTTCAGCAACTTGTTTTTGCATATAATGGACTTGCATCAACATCAGAAGTAATTCTGTAATGAAATATGAATGGATAATCACTGTTTCATGCTGGGGAAATGACTACCCATGGAACTATTGCCAAGATATTTCCAGCAGCTCTTAATATGTTCGTAAAGTGTTGTGGTGACCCCAGGAGGATGAACCATGGCCATGTCAGAACGATCTTCTTAAGATGCCGATACAGGGACTCAGAGAGACATCAATATGATTATGCAACTGAGCCAAATTTATTGCTCAGGTTACATACTTTCATACCCCTGAACACATGCTATTTTTAGAATAATTGTTAAGCAGTGGTTCTTACTCTATCCTTGTGAAATAAGCAGTGTCCAATTAGTTGCTCTTTTCCCACATATACCAGGGCCATCTGGTTCCACTGCAAACATACTCCTTCATAGTTGCCCAGTCTACAGTGCACCACTTCTCAAATCCAGTGATCCAGTGATGTGCTGTTTTATTCGCAGTGCTCCAAAGATAAGCAACATGACCTCCTGCCCTAAGCCACTCTTCTACAGTAAAGAATAAACAATTTACTTTTAAGCACTTCTACCAACATGTTCTAGAAATATGCGTACATTTGTGTAGATTTATTGTAGACAAAATTATTTATTTTTCATTAAATTTGAATTAATTCTTCACATAGGTATCTTTACTTATCCTTACATCTCTGAAACTGTATGATCAAAAATTATGCATATTAATTTTCAGAGTTGAAGTTCACAATTCTCCCAAAATGTGACTACATTCAAGTGTGATGTCCTGCTTTAGATTCAGCATTGATTATTTGGATTAATTTCATAAATAGAATAGAGTGTATATTAGAGGTTATTGGGAGAATTTAACAACTTATGTTCAGACAAATATAAGCCCAAATTAGCAATTTCAAGCAATTTGTGAGATAATATGTTTCAGTATGTCTTACTGACCTTAATTTTGGTGACTAAGTTATACAGATTTTTAAAATATTCAGAATAAATATGAAAATGTATTTGCATCCATAAGATTGTGTATTAGTTTTTCAAACAATGAGAAGTGAGTTATTTTAAGGATGCATTTTTTTTTACTTTTATTATTTTATTGTAAAGAAAAATCACAACAAGAAAATAATCTATCACTGCATGCAGCACAGTGTTAATATTATGCTGACGTGAAAAGCAGCTCTGCTTGGCTTTGAACCTTCCTGGGAAGTTTCATATCCTCTCAAATAATATTTAGGATAATATTTTGTGTGCTGTTCCATTTTCAGAAGAAATCTGAAGGATCTGGTTTAACAGACTGTTCAAATAAGCCGAGGCTTTCTACATCATTTCATCTCTTCCATCTCCAAGCTTTTACATAGTGCTCCACCAGTAAATCTGTCAATAATGTTAAATCTTGCTGCTATTGTTAAAAGGTAGAGATGTTAAAAAAAATGAAAACCTTTTCTGTTGATTAGAAAGTAAATGAGTAGAAGATTCTTTTACATGGGAACCTATATAATAACATTGTTATCTTTTATTAGATATCTGTCATCTGAGATCACCAGACTTAGCTGCAGTAACAGGACTGTATGTTTTAAAATTGCCATATGTATGCATAATACCAACAAAATGTATTTTGTTCTTTATTTATGAAAAAATGGCATGCTACCTGTTTTTTAAGTACCAAAAGTATGCAAATACCAAGAGAATATATCTCTGTTACATGAAAAGAAATATTGTAAAATGTCTTGTTAAAATATGAATAAAATGATTTAGTTAAGCTAAAGACAGTAACTACTGAAAACAATCCTTTTTCACTGTTTCTGAACATGGAAGGAATGTGCAGATGATCAAGACATCGCCGTTCTCTGCTTTAGCTATAAGACAAACATATTTAACTTGACTTCCATAATACAAGAAGAAAAACAACAACCCCATACAGAATGTAATGCATATGCAATTTATTTCCTAAGGAGAAATAGAAAGAGAAGATAAACCATATGTGATTATATTAAACTCAATAGAAAATGTATGTTTGGAATGTACTTTGATGTTACAGTGTTTAAGAAGGTACTAGAACTGACAGAAAGCAATAACTTGTTCATTTACACTTAATCCATTCTCATAAGATTTTGACCATAGTACTTTTCACTGTTTCATTAAGTTATTATGGTGCATGAGAATCTTTACTGTGTTTTTCATGAAACAAAGGTACACTTTCACTGGCTGTAGAACACTGCATTAAGCTGAATTCAGTCATTAGAGCTTTATACAGTCTAGAGCCATTGTACAGACATATTTTACAAAGCCCTGGTTTTCTTCAGTAATGCTAAGTTCTGTACTCACTAAAGTGGGAGTGAAGAACAGTGCCATCTGTCCCATCATCCTAAGAGTAGTGCAATCTCACTACAGATAACACTCTATTTAAAATAAAAAATCACATCTTTTTGGTACAAAATGCCACCGTCATTTTTTGTTTTGCTTTGTCAGTTAATATTTTATCTGCCAGTTATTTAAAATAAGTTAAAACAATCCTTTTTTTTTTTTTTTGTACAGGATCCATATTCCATAAGATAAGATCTACTGATGTCTCTTATTCTAAATTTCTCAATTTTTGTTGCAGTTTTATTCAGTGTCAGGAACTGAATGCTTGTGTTGCCCGCCTAAGAAACTGCTGAAAGCTGTAGTTTGGGTTGCTCAAAGATGAGAAAACACTTCCATAAAAGCCTGTATTTCAACAGTCAGTTTGGTGGCTTGCTATTTTGTCTTTATAAACATCACACAAAATGCATGATATTTACATTTAGTTCTGTTTTGGAAATGAGCTCTTTTCTAGCTTAATTTCTGAAATACTGATACACTTCAGTTTCCTCATAGAATATAAAGAATTATTTCATTCAATAAACGTGCTCATACATTTTGCCAAAGAGCTGCATATCATTTACTTCCTATTCTACTTACAGCCAAACTTCCAGAAAGTCTGTACTGAAATTTACAGTCAGAGATCCACAACAAATGTCCTCCAATAGTATAACACTTGACATGTATTTCTCTGCACATTATTGATGAGCCTAATGTTTCCCTGAAACTGCATTTGCATAAGTTGGTTTCAATATCTCTCTACCTGTTGCCAGCAGGTAAAGAGAAATTCTCCATTTTTAGTCTTTTTAATATTTCTTCCTTTATACATTTACAATTTTAACTCAGACCAGAACAAAGGATTGGTGATTGGGCAGTGACCCAAGACAGCACTTACCTTGGCAGCATTAGCAGTAATACTCAAAAATTATTTTCACAGGGATGAAGTTATCTTAAGCAGTCTTTACAATGTATTAGGTTCAAACAAGTTTTTATACAATATCAGACATGCTTCTTTATCCCTGTTTGTCTGCAGAAGTGGAGCAAATTCTGATCTCAGTTAGAGAATTCAAGTATTGCTTTGTTGGAAGAGGGAAAGCTAAAATAGCTTGGCAGAAGTATGAGTTAGAGCTAATATATTGAAAATCAGATAGGCTATCTGAAATAGAAGAGTTGTAATTGACCAACTGATTTGCTTTAGGCACATATGTGTGTGTTTTATGCCTTATGCAACAGCTTCATTAAATGCATACAGACCAAAATTGTACAGACCAAAATAGAAAGTGTAGAAAGTGTTGAATTTGAAACATGATGTTTGGTTTAGTGCAATTGCCTATATATAGAAAAATCATTAGTAGTAGCTTGTTTTTGTTATTTTGTTTGCTTTTTTTCCCAAGCATTTAAACTACAACATGTAAAGAGTCGTAACTTCTCATTGACCCCATCACCCCCATCATCATTTACTTGAAGCTTGGTGCCCACCATCACACAGGCCACATACCCTTGTACAGTAAGCCATTATGGATAGACAAGCACCCATCTCACTGCCTAGCAGGAGGGCAGATGACATCTGTAGGGCAAGACTGTGAGAGAAGTGGCAATAGTCTAGAGAATGCTGCTTAAAAAAACATGTCAGCGAGAAAGTACAGTTAGTGATCTAATTATTTTTTTCTTCACAAATAAAGTTGAAAGTATGCTCAGTTTTGAAACAAAATATTGAGAAAATAGATTTTAGATATACCTATTTATATAGAAATGTGTAATTTTTAAATTTTCTTCAAGTATTATTTTCTCATTACTCATAACTTTTAAAAAGATATAATGATAAAAATACAACATATTAACACATTAAACAATCTTCTGCACAATGGCTGTTGTAATATGTTCCTTGGGAAAAAAAAAAAGGAAAAAAAAGTATAGTCATTTGGTTTTGATTATAATATTTACTCCAAAAATTGAAATATCTTAATCTTTGTAATCATAGATGTAAAATTGCATATGTTTGGTGGTATCATTTGTATTTTTTGTACAACATTTTTCATTATTTTAAACTGATCAAGGAAGAAAGGAGAAATTTTAGACCTACTTAATGCTATCAATTCACACTGTATCAATTCTCACTATGCTATTTTGCCCAGAAATTTCTATAATTATGATATATCAAGAAAACTTTGCATTAAATTGGCCTTAAATTTTTATTTTAACCTTTCAAGAGGTAGATAAAAATTGGCCCAATGGGCAGAGCATTTAGATTACTATTCAATCTAACTTCAACTTTTCCCAACACAGCTATCTGATTCCTCAACTATCACAACTTATCCAGATAAGGATTGTTATGCTGAAAATTATGTGTGTGAATCTCATATACATACTTGAGTAGATACATAGAAATGCAGATGATTTCTAAAGCAGAAGCAATCAACCAAAATAACTCTGATTTTAATGACTCCACCACTTCATATCAGAACTATTCATCATCAGTCTGCCTAGAATTTTATAGGTGAATACAATGACAGCATGCAGAAGTGAAAGTCTGGTCATAGCTATGTTTTGTATGAGCAAACAACTGATCTCTTGTACAATAAATACTGTAACAGTGTACAGTTGAGTCTTTCTCAAAGTGAAATGAATATCTGAAAAACCATCTAATTTCAAAATATAATTTGTAAAAAAAATAGAAAGCAGTTCAGTCATGTGAAATCACACAATTACAGGTAAATTTGGAGAATTTAATGTTTGGATATTTTTTCTCAAGATGTCTGCTATCACATTGATGACACTTAGGAGCTCAGAACTTTTCTTTCTGACTTCACAAGGTCTGGATCTCCTAACTGTGGTGTAAGATAGAAGACAAGTCAATTTGCCAAAAAGAGGCAATAAGAAATATTTTCCTTAGCAGTCATCTTAAAATTTTATAGTCATAGCTCTGAGTCTGTCTCTGGCTTCATAGATATTTCCTTGATGAACTCATACACATACTTACAATTTCCAGTATGAGTCAAATGACTATATATCTATCTAATCAAGAACAATATTTTCAGACCTTTACTATGTTCTCCTATCTTTTTGGGTTATTAATTAAAAATATATATATAACTTGGATATGCAGAAGAAAAAAAAAGCAATAATTTCTACTATAATAATTAGTGTCAAAAGTCAACAATATGAAGATATCAGCTACCAACTGTCAACTACTTGCAGCAGCTAATCCACAATTGGAGACCAGTGCCAACATACAAATGCTTCAGAAACATGGCTTATAAATATCTTCAGACAAAAATATAGGGCAATAATTGCATGTCAGTGGGATTAGTTACTATTTGACAAGTCTTACTTAAGTACTGTGTTATTATACAATTTTTATCTGCTGAAATAATTATTCTGTACAGTTATTCAAATGAATGTGTAGGATTATTTTATGTTGTATACACTGAACTGTACAGATTTACTTGGCAGAATCTTCAATGCTTCATTTTCAAACATAATTATTACTTATATGTCATTGCAGTTAAATAACAATCATTAAACATATCTGCTCAACCAGTAGTGGAAACCATGTTCAATGAAGTATCTCAAATTTTGCTTCAAAAATTTTTTTTTTTTTCCTATAAAGTTTTTATGAAAGCAAAGGAAGGAAGGAATTCGGAAGGAAGGAATTCGGAAGGAAGGAATTCGGAAGGAAGGAAGGAATTCGGAAGGAAGGAATTCGGAAGGAATTCGGAAGGAATTCGGAAGGAAGGAAGGAAGGAAGGAATTCGGAAGGAAGGAAGGAAGGAATTCGGAAGGAAGGAATTCGGAAGGAAGGAATTCGGAAGGAAGGAAGGAATTCGGAAGGAAGGAAGGAATTCGGAAGGAAGGAAGGAAGGAATTCGGAAGGAATTCGGAAGGAATTCGGAAGGAAGGAAGGAATTCGGAAGGAATTCGGAAGGAATTCGGAAGGAATTCGGAAGGAAGGAAGGAAGGAAGGAAGGAAGGAAGGAAGGAAGGAAGGAAGGAAGGAAGGAAGGAAGGAAGGAAGGAAGGAAGGAAGGAAGGAAGGAAGGAAGGAAGGAAGGAAGGAAGGAAGGAAGGAAGGAAGGAAGGAAGGAAGGAAGGAAGGAAGGAAGGAAGGAAGGAAGGAAGGAAGGAAGGAAGGAAGGAAGGAAGGAAGAAAGGAAGGAAGGGAAGGAAGGAAGGAGAAGGAAGGAAGGAAGGAAGGAAGGAAGGAAGGAAGGAAGGAAGGAAGGAAGGAAGGAAGGAAGGAAGGAAGGAAGGAAGGAAGGAAGGAAGGAAGGAAGGAAGGAAGGAAGGAAGGAAGGAAGGAAGGAAGGAAGGAAGGAAGGAAGGAAGGAAGGAAGGAAGGAAGGAAGGAAGGAAGGAAGGAAGGAAGGAAGGAAGGAAGGAAGGAAGGAAGGAAGGAAGGAAGGAAGGAAGGAAGGAAGGAAGGAAGGAAGGAAGGAAGGAAGGAAGGAAGGAAGGAAGGAAGGAAGGAAGGAAGGAAGGAAGGAAGGAAGGAAGGAAGGAAACAATTTTAGCTCAACTTTCTATTTTAGTTAATGAATAAAACAATTTTAGCTCAACTTTCTATCTATGAATATTCCAGGTGAATTCCTTGTCAGGCACTTTGCAAGAGATTGTCTGTGTGGCTATTATTTGTGAATTAGGAATTGTGCATAATTTCTTCTCCATGGGTCCTCTATTGTCAAATTGATGTGTATAATTATTTAATTAAACTACTTATTTCTCCTTTCAATAACAGTGCATAAACTAACAGAAAAAAGAATACCTAATAGCAAATCTTTCATTTTCTTTTCCTTTTCTTTTAGTTTCTGGAATGCTAAAGAAGTAACAAGAATGCAGGAAGTTCCACATCTGGGTCTGTACAGCTTCAAAGGGAGAAACCTGTCAAAATATAGCTAGTATGCAACAGCGATGCCAAGGACTCTTAAGGGCCTATCACCATCTAATCATTTCTTTTCTGAGTTTAGTGAATGTTAAACACTGGAGGATATCTAATCCACTCATTAAAGACATCAACAACTACAACAACAAAAATACCCTGTATGAATTATCAGGAATTTTACAACAGACAGGATTTTTTTCTCCTGTACTGACAGAAATCCCTGTCTAGCTGAAATTTCTCTTGTTGCACCATAATTACGAACACTTCTGTGCTAAAAAAAATAGTAGAAATAAAGTGTGAATTCATAGCATTAGGTAGCTCTGAACATTTGGAGTTCATAAGTAATGCAAAAGTTAAAAGAAATGTAACAGAGGTACCACTATAGGTCCCAAGAAAATCTTTCTTAAAGCAAAATACTCAAGAAATTGTGACAGAATATAAACTGGTTGAGGAGTCTGGTTTTATGTTTGGGGTTTTTTTTTTTCATATATTATGATTTTTTTTACCTGACTATTTATATTTATATTATCCTATTTTTCTTTTTTTTTTTCTTTTTTTTTTTTCTATTAATTTACCCAACAAGAGTTTTTAGGAACTAAGGGGTCTGTGTCAGACAAAGACATAACAACAATCAGGACTCTAGTGCCTTATCTGGTGAAGATCACAGGAACCAAATTAAAGTGTTTCCCTACATGATGTTACTGAAGATTCACAGAAACACAATTCCTTGCTGGAAGTGTGAAAAAAAAGCTTGTACTCGTTCTTCTTAGAAATATACTGCTAATCACAGAATAACCTGTGGATAGGATTAGTACAGAGGCAAGTCCCACAGGAAAATAAAGTCAGTTAAAGCATTTCTCGCACTGTACTGACAGTTGCTGTAGGGTAACTAACATGCAGACCTTTAAAGAAATAAGGCAGTTGGAAGGTAAATCATTTTAAGTGAGCAAATGTTTGTTAGGACCCTACTTTTACGTACAGTAGGATTTGAACACCTTTCTGCCATTTGTATTTTAGAAAATTTTCACTGTTGCCTGCACAGCATAATATTTAGAGTATAGGAAATACTGGTTGCAAAGCTCTTTAAAAAGTCTGTGCTAGGTAATCAGGATCAGCATATCTTTTCTTTTCCTCTCCCTCACCAGCCTTTCCCACCCACAAGAGAGAATAAAGTTCATATATATTCTCTGGTCCCATTCTTTATATTTTTCTAGCAGAAACCTACATAGCTATTTATCATGACCAGCTCACCAAACAGACTGAGATAGATGGAAAATGTCAATAAAAATGGCTGTTGTTTCTGTCCCTGTAGCCAACAGGAACCACCCCAGCAACCTACATACCTGTGATTGTTTGTATCATTTCCTACCACAGCAGTGGTATTCAGCTTTCTCCAAACTGCAATATGCAGTCCCCTGACTTTGCTCCACCTGGAATATTTTGGATCAGATATCATATCTAAACAACCTTTTTATTCTTTGTTGTTCTTTGTTACTTATCAATATTTTTCACTTATTTTTGCAGAGAATGATGGAGGATGCAAGAAGAAGCAGCAGGAAACTATACTAAAGGGAAATTCAGTAATTAAAACTTCCCAGTTGGGGAATACAAGATATAAGAATAATTAACAAATAAAATAGCAAAGAGGAGGAGATAGAAGACTATTAAATATTTTTTATTATTCTTGTTTTCTGTACAAGTTCAAAGACGATTTGTAATACAACAAAGATTGTATCTCTTGGTAATTGTTCAGGGAAAAAGACTTCATACTGAGTACAAAAACTGGATATCAAAGCTTCAGAGATATTTTGAATTGAATCTGTAGCTTTACTAAAACAGGACAAAAAGTATACCCAGAGAGATAACAGCATGGAGAATATCTTCAGACTTATTTGTAAGCTATGAAACAGAGCAAAAAGCTAAAAAATTGTTCAGTTTAATGCTTTTTAGAAAATCACAATTAATTAATCCAGTTTCAGTTTAAACTCTCGGTAAGATTTTCCAGGAAAGCGGTAGTCAGAACTGATGTACATATAAAAGAAAGAAAGAAAGGAAGGAAGACTTCTAAAAAGATTATGGGTATTTTTTCTTTTTCTGGCTTCTGAAAACAAACAAACAAACAAGCACAAACATCAAAAACGTCTGTAAGAGGTTGAGTGAAAACACTTAGCTCACGTGTTCCTTATTCAGAGACAAATTTTGCCCCCAGATTTATAACAAATACATCCATTTATTTCAGGATCTTCTCTACAGAAAACATTTTTCAGAATAAATGAATATTAATAAAATGTTTTCAACTCCATGTTATCAATAATGCTAAAATATGAAGTGCTACATAAATATGAATGCAAAAAGCTAAATGAAAGGTAATAAAAATAAGGGTACATTTATTAAAATATCTATTAAAATATAAAACATGAATGCTTTAAAGTATCCCATATGGTCCTGTATATGAGATTTATATATATGTTGCTACTAAAGTTATGCTTCCTATTTATTTCCATGGAAACTGCAACAGATGTGGATGTTAGCCAGAGTGGATGAAAGTCAGTGGGTGCCATTTTTTTCCACATGGAGGAATTCAGTGACACACCTTTGCTTCCTACACATTTCGATATCGGATGCCATTTTGTCACACTGCTTCATTGCTTCTATCTGTCAAATGGAAAAACAATGGAACAGACTATTGACAACAAGGTTCAGTCTCTACTGCTGTACCACCAGCATCCACCTCTGCTGTCATGGGCCAACATAACAAAATAGGAAGCATTACTTTTGGAACAACCCTAGTATTTTAACTGGGTGTATATGTAAAAGAAAACTGTCCATACCTCAAAGATTCTATGGTTATAATTCTGATGTATATATTTGATGATAGATATGGACATTTTGTATAAATGTGTCCACCATGAGAATGAGATATTAATGTATGGAATCTGTTAATTTTAAAACAGTTTGGAAAAGGCCTTTTTATTTCCCCTATAGAAAATTAATCTACAATTTTCATCTGGAATTATTAAAAGCTTCAGCCAAACAAATAGACTACTTGATTTTGTAAAAACTAAAGATTTTATTGACTTTAATATTTCAAACTGAGTTGATCTAGTATCAGCAGAATGAAAGACAGCATTTATTAAAGTCAGTAGCCTTGGGAGAAAGCCAGGCTGTTCCATCAGCATGTTTCACAATGGCATTCTCGCTTTCAGGACAGCGATAAAAAATCTTATCTATCAAATATGCTATTAAACTTTTTATTTTTATTTTGTGTGTGTGTTGGATTGTATTTATGGACATTTTATCTCATAAAATCATTAATTGGACTATTTAAATTTCGTTTCCTTTTAAATATATGTGCATACTTTTAAATACAAACATCTCTAAATTGCTGTATAATTTATGATGGGTAATGTTTTAGAGATTGAATATAGCTTACTAACATTTCTGTGAAAGTTTCAGTGAACAACTTTAAACACAGAGTTTATATTCTGAAAAATTATTTCATCTTATTATTTATTTGGAAAGGAAAGGAGTCTGGTTGAATTTCTGGAAGAAACAGAACTGAAAGTTCACAAAATTCATGAAAATTAAGAACAATTATCAGATATATTCAGTAGAGATCAGTTGCAATTTGCTAGTTCAGATATTTCACTTAGCTAGTATTTTGTTTCTGAAAAAATCATATCTGATGGCACACAAAAGTTAATAAAAAACCAACAACAAAAACCTAATAAACAAACAGCAAAAAACAAACAAAAAAACCTAAGCTAAAAGTTTACTCCAAATTTAATACAGCATTGATATAAAACTGTGAAAATGAATCATCACTCCTCAGATGCTTCCCTCTGAACAAACACAGTATCAGAAGTTAAAAAAAAAAAAAAGAGCACTTCAACACACATCCTTATCTGATCTTTATTTGAGTCTAATTGTAATCCAGAAGGACTAGAGCCTCTTGGTATTCCAAACCATGACTAGCAAACAGGAACAAAATCAAGATGAATTCTCCTACTAGGGAGGAGAGTAATAATTATCATATTGAGACAGAAATGTTTCAGACATTTCCAGTTTAATGAAATACTGCCAAATGTGATTGTGTTTTCTGATATATTAAAACTGAGCCAGATGACTAAACCATCAAGATTCAAAAATCATACTGACTTTAGGTGACTTTTCTGGACTCAGTGACTGCTACAGTCTTTGTGTCAAACTTGTATTATTTTGAGAGGGCTATATAGAAAAACATCTTAAGTTTATTACTTCAGTATTCCTTTGAGGAGTCTCAGAGTGAAACTACTAAAAATGTATCTCCTCCTTTTTACTGTACAAATGGACAGACAATTATACATCTGACATCAATCTGCTTCGCTCTGAATCTTGGAAAGATGTTTTTCTTCCTGAGAATGAACTTCTTTCTTTTGAAGTTAATCAGATAGGCAGAATGTCTACTCCAAGCCTTGAGTATTCATTGTGACCATCCAGTTATCACTGAATTACTTGTGCACTGCTTAAGGGCATGCTCCTGCCTTCTCAGTAGTGCACTGCAAGTTTTAGATCCCATTGGATTGTCTACAACTCTTTCCTGTAAGTATACAAAGGAAACCCGAATATCTTGCCCAACAATCACAATGTAGTCACAAGTTTCTCTTTAACTTGTTACTGTAAATGGAAAGACTACCCTTAAATGGCTGTTCAATTCTCAGTATTACCTCTGCAACAATCCTGTTGTCTGTGCACATCATAAATTATCTCCAAAGTGATCCTCTCAACCAAAGGAGTAGATGATGGTGACTTGTTGTACATACTTTAAATACTTATACATTTATAGAAACATATTTGAATATATTATATACTTTCACATAACATAAAATCTAGCAAACTAAGCATCAGAAAAAGCAATAGAAGTTTAACTACAGAAAGAAGAAAAAAAACTATTTCCCTGCTGCATATTTTTTCATTTAGTCTTATTCTGACATGTTATTTAGAGAAGTGCTTAATTCTTCTGAGTAACAGGCTGGTCTGGGATTCAAAAGCAGTAAATTACACAAGATTTCTGTAGCTTTGTTCATATCATTCTGTTACTTCTGTTTCTATCATATTTACTTTTCTTCTGCATTAGGCTTATCTTTTCTGCTTATGTTACAATCTCATCAGGACAGATGACATGGTTGCTCGTGTTTGGGGTCTGGTACAATGGATTTATAATCTCTACTGAATTACATACACTACAAATAATAATTTCAACCCTATTATTTGTATTTACTTTTTTCCTATAAAATCAGACTTGATTGAAATCCTGCTAGCAAAAATATTGATTCAGAGAAATAATCTCTTAATTCTGTCACTCATTCTTCTTCTCTCACTGTCCAAGGCCAGATGAATGACATTTAGACAAAAAGAATGTAGCCACCTTACGTACTCATTTATGATCAGATGACATGATACTTTGATATCTTTTGTTTCTCTTTTGCTTCCCCCTCTTGTCATCAGTAGTGAATCCAATGATATTTGAAAACATGAGCTAATTTATTCCCTCATCTGCCTCTGAAGACACAACTTTTCTATTTTTAGACTTCCTCCTTTTCCTTCCCTAAGACCAGTCAGTGCCATCTGACAACATCTTGTACACTCACTCACTATGTGAGCTGGCTATCTTTGAAGGCTGCAGTCAGAGTGTCTGTCCATGGTCTCTGGTCATCCATATGTCTGATTAATTCTCCTTTATTACATTTTTCTCATCATATTTATTTCTTCTTTTTTTCTTTTTCTTCTGGAACCGCATTATCAGTGGTTGACTGTTTAGTTGGTTTTTGTTTAATAAGTTTATGCCTCCATTTCAAAATAAATTTATATTGTTGGAGAAGCAGAGGAAATGAATGAAGTTGACCTCAGCAAGGCATTTGCCACTCTCTCCCACAACATCCTTGTAGGAATATGTGATAGATGAGTGGACAGTGAAGAGGACTGAAAACTGGTTTACTGGCAGAGTTCAGAGTGTTGTGATCAATGATTCAGAATCCAGTTGGAGGCCTGTAGATGGTAATGTTCCCCAGGGGCTGATGCTGCATCGGGTCTTATTCAACATCTTCATCAGTGACCTGGATGAAGGGATAGAGTGCACCCTCAGATTGTTTGCCGATGATACAAAGATGGGATGAGTGGCTGACACAACAGAAGACTGTACTGCCATTCAGTGAGACCTAGACAGACTGGAGAGTTGGGTGAAGTGGAAGCATATGACATTCAGCAAGGGCAAGTACAATGTCCTTCATCTGTGGAGAAATAACCACATGCTTCAGTACAGATCAGGGGCTTCCCTGCTGGAAGGCAGCTCTGTGGAGAAGGATGTGGATGTCCTAGTGAGCAACAGGTTGGCCAGGAGACAGCAGTGTGTCCTTGTGGCTAAAAAGCCACAAATATGGGTTGCACTAAAAAGAGCGTGCCCAGGATGTTGAGGGAGGTTTTCCTGCTTTCCACCCTGGTGAGCCCATACCTGGAGTACTAGGTCCAGTTCTGTGCTTCTCAGTTCAAGAAAGACAGAGGACTTCTAGAGAGAGCCCAGTAGAGGTCAGCAAAGATGGTTAAAGGCCTGGAGGATCTCCTGTATGAAAGGCTGAGATAACTGCGACTGTTCATCCTGGAGAAGACTAAGAAGGGATCTTATCAATGTTTATAAATGTCTAAGGTGTGGGTGCCAAGTGATTGGGTCAGATTCTTTTCAGCAGTTCCCAAAGACAGAATAAGGGGCAATGGGCCCAATCTGGAACATAGGAAGTTCCATATAAATGTGAGGGAAAACTTCTTTGAGGGTGAAAGACAATGGAATAAGCTTCCCATAGAAGTAGCGGTGTCTGCTCTGGAGATATTCAAAATCTGTCTGGGGGATGTTTTCGTGCACAACCTACCATAGGGATCCTGCTTTACTAGAGATTTGAACTAAGGGATCTCCAGTGGTTCCTTTCAACCCTTATGATTCTGTGATTCCACGGTTTTAAAATTCACTTCTAAAGAAACGAGGAGTATATCATCACTCCTCACTCCAGTTATATAATACTACAGCCTTCCTATAGACAAAGTATCCTCAGTGCATTTAGAGTGTTCTGATGGAGAAAACTAATTGCCAAAAATATTAGCTGTGAATCTATTACACCGAAAGACTCATAATTCCAATTCTCTAACCTTATTTTTTTTTACTAAGCAGAAAATGTCAACTTCAGTTACATTATATTAAAAAAAAAAAACAAAAAAAGAAAAAAACAAAAACTGAAGAAGTAGTAAAATTATAGTAAACTAATATTTACTTCCTTATCTATACCTTAAACTTTCAACTGATTTTTAACAACAAAGCATTAACTAATTCCCTTGTAACTGTTGTAGGCAGTATGGTCTATTCAGCATTTCTGGAGACTGTATATTTTAAAATGTACAAAATCTCTTCAGGGACACTACATTAAGCAACACGGAAAAAATAATTGCCCTTGTTTTCCTATACTTACACCTTACACATAAACTGAAGTATTCTATAAAAAATTAAATGCTAAATTTTCTCTGAAATTTTACAGTCATCTTCTATTTTGACATTTACCGTTTTGAAGTGTGGAGGTAGTGATACTTTTATTTCAAATAGATATGGAAATACAGTATTGTTTGATGAAAAAAAACTATGAATCTAATCCTTTCTTCATTATCAAAATACTTACCATTTTTCAAAGAAGTTTGTATTCCTATGTGTAAAAGCAATCAGTTGACAAGGAGCAAGCTATCTGAATTTATACATTTTCTAATTTGGAAAAAAAATCTTTCTTCCTTAACATTCTTTTAATCTCTTTCCACTAATCTCAAAGCACATATACATATATATATATATATATAATACACAGAAATTTTAAATTAGCAACTGTGGAAACATTTCTGATACCCTGGAAAATAGATATATATATTTTTTTAAGATTAAGCATATACTCTTACCATCATAAAAATATAAAAAGGAATGATCTTATAAGAACACATTTTTTACAGTGTTGAATGATCTAAAGAAGCAACAGATAGCATTAAACTTTCACAAACTTGCAGTAAAGGGAAATTATCTCATGGTATGAAAATTAAGAAGATAGGGTTTTAATTTTAGAAAAAGAGGAGAAAGAGTGTGACATTAAAACTGTCCTTTTGTTTTAGATGGGCTCTTGAGAGTGTAACATTATTCCATGAGAAAGCATCATACTATGTTCATTTCTTTATTATTTACAAAGAATAAACATATGATAGCAAAGGTTGAAAACTTGACCTCTGTTATTTAGAAGTTTGAATTATACGCTGATATTACATGAAGGAAGAGTGAACTTAAAATTTGACCTTCATTGAAATCATGTCCCTGAAAAACTCAGCTACATACATGCTTCTAAAAAAAGCAGATAAATGAAAGTACATCTCAAGAAAATTGATTGAGTAAGTTGTGAAAAATAATTGAATTTTCTGTAGAAAAATGTTCAAAATTGAGGTTGTCATTCATTTCAAATTCACAGATTTGTATATTTCTCTTTGCACTGCATTAGTCCTCTTCACGGCATGCTGTCTATGGGCCGGTTCAGCCCAGTTCTGTGACTAATGGGACAGGGGACCCATGGACCCATGCCCTGAGATAGGGGAAGGAGGAGAAGGGAGAGGGTAGGGAGATGGGCCTGAAAACAACAACAAAGATTTGAGGAGGAGAAATGATTTGAGGAGGAGAAATAAGATATTGGAATGCAAAATGACAAGATATGATAAAATGTAATTAGAATTGAAGCTAATAAATCAAATAAAAGGAGAAAGAGAGTGTCCAAAACCAAAGGCTGAAGGTGAGATGGCTAGGGAAACACCACTGTTGAGATGACCTGCAATAGAGAGAAAGTCCTGGGACTTGTGTGCAATTTTATCTTTCCCTCTGAGTGGAAAACAGGAACACAAAGTCCTCTCAGGTATGTAGCTCTTCTCTTCTGAGAACCAGGTACCCTGGAATTCAGCAGTCTGTGGAATTGGAGCATTAACTCTTTAACTGCCAGTGCCTTACATGATGCTATGATGTGCAATACTGATAACAAAAAATCATAAAATCATGACACGTGCAAAATACATCCATGTTGGAAATACCCCAAAACAGAAAATCTACATCGATAGCTACTCTTCAGGTCACTGTCACAATCAACTCTTCTGTCTGAATTAATTTCTTTGCCTCCTCAGTCTATCGACACAAAGGAAAAAGAGAGAAAACTTCAACTCATGGTCTCATAATAGAGGTTTTTGGCATTAATACATACAAGTGTTCCTTTCTCCTCACAAGTTTTTGTGGAAGAGCAAAAGCAGTAAATTGACCTCTGTTTTAAACCCTTGAAATCTGAATTTTGCAATTGGTCATCTTTGGTTTGCTTTAGAATAGAGTAACTGACAGCAGTGGTAATAAAGAGACAAGGTCACCAGCTTTGTGCAGACATGAATCTTTTTTTATTTTATTTTATTCCATTCTATTTAATTCCTCTATCTTCTAGTTAATATTTTGTTAAACTGAGTTTGCATACCTTTTCAGCTGTAGCTACAGCAATAGCATTCATGTAACTAGGCTATACTGTTTTAATCGTAACTAAGGAACACTGTAACTAAGTAACATTGCTTAATCTATGCCTCCTTCCAAACAAACCAGTTATCTGTGGTAAACATAGTAACAAGCTCTCTCTTTATCTTTTATATTCCTCCTTCAGGATCCCGCTTTCTCCTGCCAAGGTCTATGGCCTGCAATGGTTGTCACAAGCTGAGCAATGCTTCCAGTCTTGCTCTCTAATTGTATCTCCACAAGTAAATCCAAGCCTCTCATGTCTGTTCCAGCTTTTCTTCCAGAAAATAGGAATCAGATTATTTGAACAAGCTACTTCTTCTATATCCATTTGCATCCAAAGACGTATTTGACACAGAAGACTTAAACTTGTCATCTTATATCTAGGTATACACACAGAATTACAACTATGTAAATATATATGCTGTTATTTATTGTCTCTTTTTTTCTCTTTTTTAAAACAAAACAAAACAAAAAAAAAAAAAAAAAAAAAAAAACCTCTTCAAAAATAGAAACAATCTACATTTCATGTTTCAGGGCATTAAATATTTTTTATGAGCTATTTTTTCCTTTCCCCTTAAAAATAGCTGAAAATTAATCAAGTAAATCTAAATACTGTGTGGATAACTTTTTATGAATTCAAAATAACATAAAAATATTACAATTTAAGCAGTTCTTTCTTCCTTCTGCAGTCATAACAAATCATTCTTTTCTCCCTACTGCATATTTCTTGTCAATAGACAAAGTTGCATAAATATTTTTTTTTCCAGAATTATCTATTCAAATCTTGGTAGATTTTGCAATGCTTACACTGGCTGTTTCAAAGATATAAATTATAACTATCTACTTACACATTTTTATCTATTTATTTATCTATTTATTTATTTATTTACTTACTTACTTACTTATTTTTTGCAGCTAGCTAGAGTGGAATTTTCTGTCATTCCATCATTCTGTCGTAATGTCATCACTGGAATTTTTTGTCATTGTCATCTGCTTACAACTGCTTTCCGTAACGAAAAAGCCTTCTGTTCATTACCACTGCAAAAAGCTGTTCCTTTATTCATATTTATTATTTGCTATTTTCCAAAGCTTTGTCCTGGAAAAGCAGAATGTCACAGTTATCAGAGTCAAGGTTTATAAGACATGACATTTGCTTAAGTTCAACAATCATATTCTGCAAGAACTGAACAAAGCAATGAAATTCTATACAACCTAACTGTGAATAACAGAGCTTATTTTTTATTCTCAGCTAATGTTCCCTGAGAATATGAGTGGATTATGTAGATACCTACTGAAGAAAGCTATAACTCTTCTGTATAGAGGAACAATAAAACAACTTTGCCTGCAGAGTTGGGCAGAAGATTGCCCTGTGCTAACCCAGGTCAGATATTTGGCTGTCTGGATATCCTCATCCCACTTATGCTGGCAGCTGTTGTAGGTGAAAGATAGAGGTAAACAGCTGAAGGTCTGCGTCCTAAAAATGTCAAGTTGCAATACATTTTTATGGGGAAAATCCATAAAGTTCGTCAGGTCTGCATATTTTGTATTTACAACTTGATATAAAGAGCTTTACGGCATTTGCATTTCTGTAAACTCGAGGGCATAATTTTACTTATGTACAGGTTGAGTATCCAAAAATAAGGAATTTTTTTATTCAGTGAAAAAAAAAAAAAGCATACACAAAGACCACATAGCGTTATTGAATGTTCCAGTACATATTAGAAGAGTACTATTTCCATTCTATTTTTATCAGTTATAATAACATTCCTTATCACCAGAAAGTACTGCAAATGACAACAAAATACTGATGCTAAAATATTCCTCCATTAGTGCAACCTGCACAAAGTGAGGCCAAAGAAATCATTCAGATAACACAGTATGTGTTCTGATGGCTTCCACAGGGACTACAAGCAGCTCTCACAGACTATGCATGTGCAAACCATCCAGGCAGAGCAAATCCATACTAGCCAGAATACAGAGATTCAAGCAATATATTACAAAGGTTATTAAGACCAGCCTTGTCTTTGGCAACCCTTCTTGGCTGATGTTATACTGCAAGATCTAAATTGAGTGTTACATGCTGGCTGCACACAGTAAGCTAAAAGAATGTCGAGTGGGAATGTACACCTAGATGTAACTCTGTCCTAATCTCCCATCCTTTATTCTTTCTGCTTTCAACACAGCAAAAAAAAAAAAAAAAAAGAACGTTCAACAGTGCCAAAAATGATGGACTCACAATGCTTTGTTCTGCCTGTAAAAGAGGTATCAAGTCCAGTGTGAACAAGAAACTTACTGCCTCAAAATTTACACAGGATAAATGCAGTACATCATATATCCACACTAAGAAGGCTAACATTGTCACTGTGGACAGGACTTCAAAATTGGAAAAACAAAATAAAAGAAAAAAAATCCTTGGAACTAAATATTTTTCCTTACTGTGGTTTCTTCAGGGGCCTTTGGTGAATAAGGAGAGTAACAGTTGGTATCACTGATATTAATTTGAATGACACTCTATGCACAAGGTGAAAATTCTTTTAATCCTTCCGTAGACCTTGTTTACCGCAGTAATTTCCTTTTATTTTTCCTCCTGTAAATCAGTTCTATCTCGCTTTATCCGACTTTCCCAATAGCAAATATGACAACATGAAGATTCTAAAAGATATTAAGAATGAAAGATTTTTTAATACAAATAAAGGGAAAAACTGCATGGTTATCTACAGCAGGGGTTTAATTTTCCTTATCGCAATGTGTAAGACAACCTAGAAAGAAGAAGGAAGAAAACACACTGTAGTTTAAATTTTAAATTGTCTTATTATAATTAGCTCATGGCTCCTGTGCTTTAGATTTTTGTTATTCACTTGCAAACTGTACACTGGAAAATATCTAAATCAAACACATAAAAAAATATTATTTCTGCACAGTAATACCCCAGTACCAATATGAGAAAAACAGTTGCCTCAAGGTAGGTTATTAGGAAAATTCTTAGCTGTCAGTATTATAGCTGTGAAAAAAAGAGAATATACACTGGAAAAACATTTATAAATAAATAAAATCAGTTACAATCATCTTAAAATATAATCTGTATTTAAAAAAATCTTTAAAATGAAAAATGCATAATCAAAAGACCTATTATAAAATGTAGAAATACTTAATTTTCTTCAGATTAAGGAATTGAAAAAGCTGTTGCACAAAAAATAGCAAAAGAAGAGATATAAAAAAAAATCCAAAAAAGCAAAAGAAAAAAAATGCTTACTGTAAAAACTATGTAGCTCTCAATACATCAGAAATAAATGCAATTAAAAGTAAAAACAAAACAAAACAAAACACTGCCACGACCATCAAAAACAAGCAAGCAAACAAACAAACAAACAAACAAACAAAACAGGAAAAAAAAAAGACAGAAAAATGAAATCTTCAGATACAAGCAGTTCATTCAATCTAGTGTCTCCAGCTATGGCATGGGTGTCCAGTTTCTTGTCTTGCCTGGGCTGCATGGAAATTTCTATGGAAATTACAACCAATACAAAGAACACAATAACACTACTAAATAGATCAAATTAGCAAGTACATTCCCTCTTGTCCTGTCATTATTTATCAGGGAGAAGAGGCCCACCCCCTCCTCACCACAACCCCCCTTCAGGAAGTGGTAGAGTGCAATAAGGTCTCCTCTGAGCCTCCTCTTCTCCACACTAAACAATCCCAGCTCCCTCAGCCGCTCCTCATAAGACTTGTGCTCCAGACCCCTCACCAGTTTTGTTGCCCTTCTCTGAACACGCTCCAGGGCCTCAATGTCCTTCTTGTAGTGAGGGGCCCAAAACTGAACACAGTACTCGAGGTGCGGCCGTACCAGAGCTGAGTACAGGGGGATGATCACCTCCCTGCTCCTGCTGGCTACACTATTTCTAATACAGGCCAGGATGCCGTTGGCCTTCTTGGCCACCTGGGCACACTGCCGGCTCATGTTAAGCCGAGCATCAACCAACACCCCCAGGTCCTTTTCCTCTCTACATTCATCAAGCCATTATAAAATAGGAGACATGGCTTTCTGAGTAGCTCTTGTCCACTTAAATACATGAAGAAAAGTTTGAAGAGCAGATTAAAATAACAATATAAAAAATGGGCTAAGAAAGAATAAACACCACCAACAAATGGAAAACAAACACATTCATTTCAGATTTTCAATTAGAAACTGTAGAACTGTTGTTCAACAGATTTTATTACTGATGACGTATAATCATGGCTCCTCTATCAAGCAGTATTTACTTCTGTTCTAATTTTTAACCATGTGGATATACTTCTATATCCCATTGTTATTGTTCTCCCTCTGCTGTTATTATTCAGACTATTTGAAACGTTTTGTTGACTGATGTAATGATCTTCTTTTCACAAAGTAACTCTGAAATGCAAATTATGTAACAATAAAGTTATTAAGTGCTTGTAAGAACCTCTCCTCTGAAATAAAGTTGCTGCTTATTAAGTGTTGTCTCAACAATCAAATAAAGTATAAATATGAAAAGCTTGTAATGTTTTCTTTCTAACCCATTTCTGTCCCTTCAGATTTACCTCTTTCTATGGAACCCAAATTCCAAAGACCAGAGAAGACTAAGGATTTCATTTCACCCGGTTTATGGCTATGAGAGTTCTTTTCACAGTATATTTGGATAACAGTAGCACATTGTTAGTGCATGGCCTGCAAACTGTAATTGAACAGTTTCTCAATATAGGAAAGGTAAACCCATTTTCACGTTTATGAGTTAAGATTTTATAAATTTCTGTGGTCTTCCATTTGCTTTCTTCCCTTTTTTTTTATAATAGAAAACATCCCCTAGCATTTCATTTTCATAGTGGTGTGTTTCTCTAGAATATTCTAACGTTTATAAATGGAAACTGAACATTATCCTTATTGTATTATGTGTAGGAAGCTCTGCTCTTTACTTCTTCCTCTTTGAAATGTAATGTGTTTTTGATGCTATTTAGTTTTTAATAGTACCATAACACTCCATCCAGCATTAGAGACTGTTCTCTCCTTTTAAACAGATATTTTCTTTTGATTAAACAACACATTAAGTATTTTATCTAAAGAGCACTTTTAATGTGAATAAAATGTAATTAGAGAATGTAATCCACTTATCTTTTCTTACTTTGTACATATTTTCTTTTATTCTGCATATAAGCACAGTTATGAGTTTAGGCACAATGCAGTTATGAGTTTACTGCTTAATGGCACATCAGTTATCTTCTTTGTCTCTTGTTCCTAAATTCAGTAAAATGTTCCCCATTGCATTTCTAAAGTTTCATTAAAAATTCTCATTATAAGACATAAACATGTAATATTGTGGCAGAAGTTCATGTATTTATCATACAGAGAAACAGGCTAATGTGTAAAAGTTCCTACTAATAGTATTTGAATCATAAAGAATACATTAAGGATTATAAGGCAATTGTACAGGAAAAAATAATCTGTGAGCTGTATTAAATAATTAATTATTTTGAATGGTAAAATAACAAACAAAGCAAAAATATTTTCCATAATATAGTTATAACTTCTGAGTATTGTTAATAACATTTAATTTTGATACTTATCAGCAATGATGACAGATTTCAGTATCATTCCAGTTACTGATGCCAGAAAAGTAAATACCACAAGAAGATTGTCAAAGTCATTATCCTCCAGCAGTCCTTCCTTCCCCCCAAAGAAACCTGAGAATTTACTAGTATGAGCCACAGGGACTGCATCTTTAATTTTTCTGTCAGGGTAACAGGAACAGTGAGAACTGATGGATCCACCTGCACCGAATATCACGCACTAGTCCTGCACATCACTGTCTTGCATTATCTGAAATGAAACATCACTACAAGCTCCAAGTGACTCTTTCAATGAATGTAGGACATACAATCCTGTTGTAATATCAATGTTCTAAAAGTATTTTTCCAGATCTTATAAAGAGACATGATTCAATTTTTCTTAGAATAGAATGTCTGATCGCAAATCTGTATGATCCATTTGAAAATTCACAGTTAAAATATCTGTTGACTTAAATACTTAAATTTGAAGTGTATAAAATTATTTGCCATAGCATGAGCCTATCATAAATAAAATCTTTGAACACACTCCTACAGGTCGAAATATGACAGATAAGATAATTTGCCCTTTGATGATGTTGATAATTCAAAAAATTTTAACATCACATGAATATTCTGTATATTTCTTCCACAGTAAACATATTAACTTGTTAAATTATTTTACAAAATAACATAATCTCAGGTTTAATAACTAAACATGAAACTTGCATAATGACAAAAAAAACACATCTTCACAGGCACACTGTCAACGGTTTACGGGCAGGTTCGGCCTAGTTCCATGACAATTGGTGCAGGGGACTCATGGACCCATACCCCAGGAAAGGGGAAGGGGGAAAGGGAAAAGGGAAAAGGGAGATGGGCCTAGGAACAAAACAGTGGCAACGATCTGAGGAGGAAAGTTAATTTACTAAAGATATCAGAAAGCAAAATAACACAATATAATGCAATATAATTGGAATTAAAGCTAATAAATCAAATAAAATGAGCAAGAGAGAGTGTCCGATAAACCGAAGGACTTATGCTAATGCTGAAGATGGACGGCAGTGAGCACCCACTGCTGAGTCCATCCCAAAGGAATGAGAGTGTCCCGTGATCACAGACAGTTTTTATCTTTCCCTTTGAGCATAAACACGTAAGAACGCAAAGCATCGCAAAGTCCTCTGGGGAATGGAGTTCTTCTCTTCTGAGACAGGTATACCTGGAACTATCGATGTTCCACAGAGCTGGAGCATTAACTCTTTAACTCCAAATGCACTACATGATGTTATGATGTGGAATACCAGTACCAAAAATCATAAAACCATGACACACACTCAGATGTAGGTAGGTTGAAATATTGTAGTTGGCAATCAATGTTATTGCCAAATGGCACAAAGGCATGTAAAGTGAAATACATGGGGGTTTTGATTTGACTGAGTATGTTGTGATGGGTGCAAGAGGTAAAGTTAGCTATGGACTGCGTCTTCCCCTCTACAACATGCTGTGATCAAACCACATGAAATCATTTCATGAAAAATATTACTGAAAATTATGTAACAATATTAACCTTTTATGATCTTGTGGGGTCACATTACTAGCTGTTCAAGGCTGCATGCATCCTGTGGGCCATGGGTTGGATATACCTTCTCTAGAATAAGAAGAGCAAGAAAGCAGACTTATTCCTTTTGGTACATTCTCTGAAACTGATAGAGAAGCTGTTGAAAGCAATCCCTAAATTTTTCAGTATGGTACAGTTTTTCTAGCAACTGAGATTCTGTTTTATGTAACAAAAATACTCTAGTTATCCATTCAAAGCACTGGATGTAGGGGGGGAATTCAGCACGCTAAAAAAAACTGGGAAAACATTAAGTTTTTATTCTCTAATATACCCTAGAAGTATAGCATATTTTCTTTATTTGTCTTTGCTTTTGAAAACTAATATTTACTAATACACATTTTTCCTGCTATTAGGCAATAATGTCACAGACTGCAACAATGTTTAATCTACCTAATTTCACTCAATACTTAACTTATAGGAAGTACTATAAACCCTGATGAATTATAACCTGCCTATTAACTATCAGTTAAGGAGCTTTTCTAGCACATAAACTATTTTCTGATTTTTGGTATTGATATTCCATCAGTGTTTTTAGTTTATCATATAGGCTCCAAGCTCCATAGATCAGACTGGCAAACTTAATTAAGACCCAGTACGTTTTGAGCATTACAAGGGAAAAAACTATGAAATGCAGTCCCTTTAAGAGCAGTTTTAAAAGAGAAAACTTTTTTTTTTTTTCTGTTTACTAAAACAAGCTGGCAGCACCCAAAAAATGTTTACAAATATCCCAGAACAACTGGCAGTATGCCTGGACTTCAAGGCCATGTTTTTGCAGTACAGTACCTCCAGTACAGATTAGCTTGCTAACAAGAGACAGAGATTCACTCTACAATTTTTTAAGTGCTATTTATATTGAAATGAAAGGTCATTGGTGCCAACTACAGTAATAGGAAATAATATGAGCTCATGATTTTGTTAGAGAAATCTACCTTGTTTGCAGTAATAAAAAAAGCTTATCCTTGATTTCAAAATTTCATCATTATTAATGAATTTTTCCCTTACTGGTATTGTAATTAGTTTCAGTGTCTCAAAGAAGGTTGTGCCCAGGAAGCTGTTTTGCAGCCCAGGTCAAATAGCTTTAGGGTAGATGATCTTCGCGACACAATGGCTGAGTAACTTTGCTAAATGCTGAACTGAAGAGCTTTCAGGTAGGCCTAGTGCCCAATTATCTTCTGGAATTTCAGTTGAGATTTAAAATATTTCTGAGCATATTATTTAATGGCATAAGCATTAGTGCCTAGAATCATTCTGTGCATTGTAAAAAATAGTCCTTTAATGATTGTCACTCATTAATTAATGTCTGAGAAAAGACGAACAGCTACTGTACTACAAGGGAAATATATTGCTCCATTAGAATAAAGAGTGTTTGCAACTCAAAAGAAACTTGTTCATCATTTATTTTCAAATAATAAAATAAAATAAAGACTGAATTACCAATGCTCCATAGGACACAGAATAAGCCCTGTGTCAAACATGGCAACAGTTGATTTACAGACTTTTTTTTTTTTGCTTTGTGAACCCACCATGTACGCATGTTCCTGAAGAGACACTTTGTACAATGTGGAAACTACTGTGACCTGAATATATCACTGATGTAGAAAGGAAATGCTTTCTTCAGTAAAATTCTTCATACACACCATTCAGGGAGACAAACTTTTCTAATTTTGACCTGCTCAAAGCCTTATATGTATTTTAAAACCAATAAATTACACAAGCCACTACAGTCACTGCAAATAGAATTGGGCTATAAATTGCCCTCTTCAGTAATCATGAAAACCATTGTCTTTGACTTAAGTAACTGTACTATTCCTTAGTGAAATGCTAAAGGATTTGTGTCTATGTCCTCCACAAAGAAAACAAAGAACAAGTTGACTATGTTACTGTACAATTTTAAAAAGGCCAGATGTGATTTAATTATGGGAAGCTGAAAGTACAGTGCGGCAATTAGATATGAAAGTTCATTGTCATGTTCCATACTAAGTTCCTCTTAAATTTAAGAACCGTATTAGGAATTTTGTTTAATTACAGCATGCTAGTAATGCATTGACGGAGTAGTAGAAAACTCGGTTCCAAAGTCATCCATGACTTTATTTCATATTTAATAAGCTAATTGTTGTCTAGATTTTTTTTTATACAGAAGTTCAGATTATCCATTGTGGAAATATGAACATTTAAAAAATACTGTAGTGAGAAATTAAAGTAAGTTGCTCTATCTTGAGGTGAAGTTTTTTTTTTATCTCTTTGAGATTCATGGGGTGAAAGCTAGTAAATTAGAAACCAGCTATTTAAATCAGTAGTAGTTCATGAACATTCAACTATTTTTAATACTAATGAAATGCCAATCCCCTGTGCTGCTTCTTCCAGGAAAGCTCAAGTAAGAATACGTAACAGCAGCAGGGAGTCAATGTTTTGTCATTTAAGTTCATGCTATTATTGCAATGAGAACTAAATATTAAAAATCAGCTACATCTTATTTACAAACAGTTGCTCCCTGCTGAAATTTTAAGATGTAGGCTTAATTTTCCAGAAAAAAAAAAAAAAGTCGTCTTCTACTTATATTTCAAACAGCAGTAACACAGTGTTCTACAATGTAAGACACAAGATTCCCTTTATGAAAAAAATCTATGATGGCTCTATTAGTTAAAAGACAATGAACATGGTGAAACTGTAAGGAAAATAATAATTAAGATGCTTCTTTTTCTTCTTTATGTATTTTATCTTCTCATAGAAGTTGCCCACATTCCGATCTCTCTGAAAATAACATTTATTCTTTACAAATGTGGGCTTCAAGTTTTCACACAATATTTCCTTTTTTGCCCTTCTTATCTCCTTTGTGTTCCATTCTCCTAATAACTCTATGTGGGAATATTGTCATGGGTCTCATCGGGTTCTGAGACAAATCATAACATCGGCCTTGTGGCAATGAAGCCATAGGAGAAGTGAACAAGTAGAGAGGAAGGCAGTAAATTTCCTGTTGCATATAGCCACAATATAGCCACAATTCTCATGTCCAAATTCAAACTGCTGAATATCTAAGGGGCTTTAGTCTATCAGATTGCAGGTGTTTAAAACATCAATCACTAAATCATAATTGACTCCCTTTACAAGTTGTCATAGTCTACATTTATGCCACAGTCGAACAGAATCCATGGATACTAAGCCTTTATGTCATATCACATCTTGTCACAAAGACTACATCAGGAACTGTGTACACTTTTGTGCCTTGACATCAGTCCCATAAAACAGAAAGGTCTGTGCTCAACTTGCATTTGGTCAACTAGAAACTAGTACAGTAATTATGTGATTCCATAATTTTTAAACTTCCAAAAGTTAAAAGCAGACCAGTTATTTATTTATTTTCCCACCCAAGATGATGTCTGTCATGACAGATATTTTTTTTTCTTTTCTTTTTTGGATTAGAACTGTTTAGACTTTAGTGATAACACTGCAATCATTATGTTTAAATTGGTTGTTTTGTGGACTTTTTTATTTATTTATTTTTAATTTGTATTCTAGTATAATGAAAACAGCCAGAGACAATGGCCGTGTCTTTGGAACTAAACTCTGGAACTAAAATTGATTGTAGATTATTTTTATTAATCTATTCTCTGCTTTGAGGGTAAGTAAGTAGGTTATGATCATACAGCAAGAAAAATCCTGAACTCTGAATCTATTGTTATAAAGCCAAGTAAATGAAATAGTAATTAACCGTATATAATATTTGTATCATATAGTATGGCAAAAACATGCTTTAGAATGACACAAGCTCTCATTTTGAAGGAGAATCCTTGATAATTTTAAGGCAGACTAAGACCAAATTCATTTTTTGTACTGGAATCCTTTGATATTCCACCTATTCTTAAGATTACAATACACTACTCTACTGGCTATAATTACAAGTTGTCGGCAGCAGTCATCTGCAGGAGTGGCCTGTGTCAATGTGTTGGGAGGTAGGGAAGAGTTGTTTCATGATTTGTCTTTTTTTTTTTTTCTCTCTATCCATTTCTACTTTAATTAACAAACAAACTAAATTAATTTTTCCCAAAACTCTTTTGCCTTTCACCATAAGTGATAACTGACTTCTCCACCTTTATCTCAACCACAACTTTATATGTCTCTCCTTACTGTCCTCAGACTTGTTAAAGGAGGATTGATGAGGAGTTTTTAGTTATGAATTATGATTTTTATGCCTTACGATTTTTGAGTGCTGAATGTAGTAGATAAATGTCATGGTTTTATGTTTTTTTGTTACTGGTATTCCACATCATAACATCATGTAGCACATTGGGAGTTCAAAGGTTTATGCTCCATTTCTGCTATCATTGGTAGTTCCAGGTATACCTGTCTCAGAAGAGAAGAAAAACTTCGTACCCCAGAGGACTTTGCCTTGCTTTGCGTTTTTCTGTTTTCTGTTTTCCACTCAGAGAAAAAGATAAAAACTGTTCACATGTAACGAGACACAGGCTCTTTCCCTTTTGACCCAGCAGGTAGCGCTCCCAAACCATCTCACCTTCAGCATTAGCATAAGGCCTTTGTTTTTTGGGCACACACTCTCATTTTATTTGATTTATTAGCTTCAATTCCAATTATATTGTATTATTTTGTACTACTTTACATTCCGTTATCTTATTTAGTAAATTAGCTTTCCTTCTTCAGATTGTTGCCGCTGTTTTGTTTTTAGGCCCATCTCCCTTTTACTTTTTTCCTTTCTCCCTTCCCCTTTTCTGGGCGTGGGTCCACAGAACCAAGACGAACCATCCCGTAAACCATTCACAATAGGCCATTTGACCAAATCCAGAAATTGCATGTGTTTCTATAAATAAATACTTCAGTTACAACTGCCTATTGTAGATCTCATGTAGACATTTTTATTCCCATCTATTCCAAAGGATGATAGTGGTTAGAAGTGACCAAAGGAAAGTAAATCCCATTGTTGTCAGTGTAATTCTGGTTAACATTTAGAAAGTTCTGACTTTCTATTATGTTATATGGTGAACATTTGGTAGACATTTTTGTATTCTTTTACTAGGGGACAAAATATTATGATGGTAAACTACATCCACATTAGCTAGGCAAGTCTAAAATTTAATTCAGAAGACAGTATATGTACATGAAAGCTACGACTACAGATTATTTTCTTTCTGTCATCAAGGTGATCCATATACTTCAAAAAAGAATGTTAATCCTTCCTTATTGTTCCATGCCTACATATAAATTAAATGTTATTTTCTTGAATCAGTCTTTCTGTGCTAAGAGTAAAGAATTTCAGAATCAATTATTCATAGGATCTGGATGTGAAAATTGCATGAAATATCATTTTCTCTGATCTTAACAGCAGGACACACTATATAGTTTATTCAGAAATAATTGGATGTAATAGAAAATCCCTATTCCTATCATCTAGTTTTCAAATTGGCATGTTTCAGACATGCATATAAAGAAGCCAATTGCAAGCAATAGAAATGAATGTTTGTAATTAAACCAAAGAAATACCATGCAAACTTCCTTCTTGGTTGTACGAACTCTGAGAACTATACACACTATTCAGAGTATCATATTCCAATAAACATTACTTTAATCCAACAGTTACAATCTTTACTCATGTTAGAAAAATCCTCTTAATCTATGCTTTATGCCTGCATCCAAGGATTTCAGACACATTCCCAAGGCATTCAAAATGGATACTTTCATTCTCTGAAAAGGGTTACAAGGAATATTAGAATTGGAAATATATATATGTGTACATGTGTGTGTATGTATGTGTGTACAGTAGAACAGACCATCTCACCAGAAGAGTGTTTTCATACAAATGCAGTGACAGTATAGTGTGTTGTCTGAGTCTGAAGATGCTACGGACAAATAAAAGAGAACCAAAAGACAAGGACAAGAGTTGACTTGCATCTTATGGAAAAAGAAAATGCCTGCTTTTCAGAAACACCATCTTAGGAAGACTTCTACAAAGAAACATCAAAATGTAAGCATTTATATTTTCTACTTGTCACTTTGTTGACTTGCATCTTATGGAAAAAGAAAATGCCTGCTTTTCAGAAACACCATCTTAGGAAGACTTCTACAAAGAAACATCAAAATGTAAGCATTTATATTTTCTACTTGTCACTTTTTGATTTCCACATTTTCTCTCTTGATTTTAATTCAAGTAGAGTTTATATTGGTGATGAATGGAACTCTGCTGACATAAACTGACTGAGATATATTTGAAAAGGACATAAACTTGAGCTTGTGATTTAGAAATGTCATATACATGGAATTATACAACTGGCTATCTATTTTCCCATCATCAAAATATTTCTGAATGTTGAACAATCAAAACATTCAGCATGTTATTTTTTTATTTTTTTTCTCAAACATCTTATAAGGAACATAGCTATGTAGTGATTAGAAGAAAAAGAAAAATAGGTCAAAAGAAGCCTTCTCTCAACGTTTCTGTACACAAGGCTTCACATGAACTCCAGTAGATTTATTGTGTCTGGTAGCATGCTTTAGAATTAGCCCTAAGAAAAGGATTTTTCTTTCCATGCAAAAGAAAAATTGAATTTTTAACAATTTCAATATTATAGTAGATTAATAAAAATTAAAAAATGAAAAATTCTACATTTTACTTAGCATGATTTCACCAAGGTGAAGTTATAATTGTTTCAAGAATCTTGTGACCTTTAATTTTTTCTTATATTAACATTCAAGTAGACCACTTACTTTGGAGTTATTCTGTTTTCCCCCAACAAACTTTTCAAATATATTTGAAAACATCATCTATGTAATAGGATAAATTATTTTATCCTTATTAGACAAATATTTATAAATCAGTTTCCCTAGGGAGCAAAACTTATCAACCTGCAAAATCAAAGTTTCCTTTTTTTTTTTTTTACAAACTGCACAATTTTAATATAGTATAGCTAAGTGTGCACATATGAAGAAATGTGGTTTCCATCATTATGAAATTCAATAAATCATGAGACACTTTAGAGAACTATAACAATTCATGAACCAGCTGATGACAGGTTGAAATATGTTTAAAACAGTTTTCCTTAAGATACCAACAACATTTAAGCAATTCTACTATTAAAGCTTTAATACTGTGATTTTTTCCATAGCAGTGCAGGGTTTTAGAGGCACTGAAAAGATTATTTGGGAGATAGAAATGTATAAAGGGAGAAATCTGCTTGAACTGTTCCTTATAAATCTCTATTAGACTTTTATTTCACTGTTCAGTTTTATAGACTCTGCATTAAAGAAGATGGAAATAGTTGAAATATATTCAAACCTCTTGACTTGATAGAAGATCCTACTGGTGGTTCAAGGGAAGATAAAGAACAATGGCCCTGCCTGGCAGGATCAGTTTTACTCTTGTCCTTGTTGAAAACTCAAGAATAAGATGAACATAATCAGTGGTCAGAAAAGAGGACCTGTAATTCTTTTTAGTCTTTGGAAGAGTACTGGATAGCTGTTAATGTTTAATATTGCACATTACTGTGTGAAAATGCATAAGCCCAGGTTCTTTTGCTTTTTAATTTTTAGGATATCTGTAGACTTTGGAGAAGGCTGAAGGAGCTGGAATTCACAACACAGAAGAAAAGAACAGTCATAATACCACATAAGTTGTTTACTGGGAAGGGATGTAAAAGAAACTTCTCTGAAGGGAAAGATGTTCAGGGACAGTAAAGTTCTTTACTGTGGGTGGGTAAAAGCTCAAAATAGAGAAATACAAATAAATGCAGTGCATAGTTAATCCTCAGAGGTAAAAGACACACAAAGTAAGACAATCAAAATTGATTTTGAAGAGCTCTGACTCTTTCTGTGATACAGCTCCTAAACGGATCAGACAAATCTGTTGGGCCTTATATATGCAAAGACATTATTGACATAACATAAATATGCACAGTTATATACTGGAACCATGCTATGTAAGATTGTTTCATATGATTGTCAGTTGTTTCATATGCTTGTGTAGAAAATGTTCTGGCATGCCATTAAAGTCATATTATGTTCTCTTGCCTTATTTATTTATTTGTGTGTGTACGTGTGTATTTTTATAAACCAATCATTTGTTTTCCAATTAACCATTCTTTGTGCTCATCATAGCTTCCAAATTTCCCAAGTTCTTTCTGATCCAGAAATTTAATTGGAGAAAAATATCTACGGAGCAATAATTAGTTTGAAGGGTAATATGAAAGAAACCTCAGTGAGATAATTGACTTTCACCCCAGAGTGATTATTTTCATGTCTAGTCTCATCTAGGAGCCCATAATGAGACATACACAATTAACCTGTTTAGATATTTATGTCATATGTTTTTATTATACAGGTTGACACAGTGCGAGGACAGCAAAAGATGAATTCCTGAGACAAAATAGCCAAGAAAGGAAGGGAATAGACTTTTAGATTACATTAAGAAAATAGTTGTTTACAAAACAGTTAAATGCAAGCGAAGACATCTAGCAATAACAAAAGTTTGCACAAACTTAGAAAGGGGTCACTATAATACTAATAAAATTCATGACAAATCCTCAGTGTAAGAAGGGGAACAGAATGGTTTCTGGGTGTAAGGATATACTGGATTATTCTGTACTTGTCATCACCCAAAACTTCACAATGAAGGTTGTCTAATGCAATCAACCAAGAGCAGAGAAACACAAACATATCTAAAACTTATATGGTCATCTAAAGACTTTCTGTTGTAATCTTATACTGTAAGGCAACATGTTTGAATGTACCTTCACTGGAAGCATTCAATCCCACAGATGCGGCTTTGAGCAACATGGTCTAGTGGGATGTATCCCTGCCTACAGCAGGAGAGTTGAACTAGAAGATCTTAAAGGTCCCTTCCAACCCAAACCATTCTATGACCCTACAAATTTTTTTATCATATACCTTGTTCCTGACTGTGTTGCTTACTTGATATGATAAATTAATTCATATTTTATTTTAATTTGGCTTCAATTAAATGTGATTTAAGATAGCTTCACACACACACAAAATAGAAAAAATGAACAGCCTTAGACAATTAATTTATTCCATTTTTACTTTTATTCTTCACTGAGATAGTTAACTACAAGAATGTAAATAAAACCAGAAGATAATTTGTATAGTATGATAATAATCTAGAAAGTCCTGCAAATTTAAAAGAGGACTAATAGAGTAGACTACTGTGTTTCATGAATCAAAAGGACAAAATAAGGCTCAGAGAAGTAGAAAGAATATTTTTATTACGGAAATTCCATTTAAATACCAGGAAGAAAATAAACAAATTTACAAAACCTTATCCAATAAACTGCATCTATTCCCTTGCATGTTAGAAACAGAAAAATAAATTTTTGCCTGTTGGAAAACTCTGCATTTTATCTCTGTTGTGAAACATGATTTTTTTAAGCAGTTTCTACTGCATGAAAATGGAAAGTTTCATAATATGATCTTTTTTACTATTAAAAGATTATCTCAGAATTTCAAGTTTATGACAGCATGATTTCTTTATACAAGAGCAGGACAAATATTTGTAAGCTTTCTGAACCCAATTTGTAATTAGTTGTTCTTAAAAACAATATCTGAAATTCTAAAATAAACTAAAAGGGAAGCTCTGAGTAATACCATATATTTCCATAAAATGCTCTCTTAGGTACAATATTTTACTGATCTAAATTAGCATATTTCTTATCCTTTTTTTTTTTTTTTTTACATTTATGTGCAATGTGATTTTAGAGATTAGTCCTTAAAATTTCTTGTCGTAATCTTAAGAACTTCCCAAAAATAATTTCATAAGATAGTACCTGGTGTTGTTTACTTTAGTTGTTTTAGAAGTATTTCTGTGTTATTTCTCAATAGCAACTATTTTTCAGTTTATGCACTATGATAACTTTTTGGCTTTGATTGAAATATAATTCCATGATTTGTTTGCTCGTTTTTCCAGATTTATATATGCAATATATGAATAATATCTTGAGTGAAAGCCTAGCTCCAAAACAGAACTCTAAAAACTTAACTAAAATTACTGCTGAAGGAAAAAACTAATATATTTCCAGTCATAAAATTTTTTAAGGAGTTCTTTGTGTCAAAAAATTTAATAGAGTCAAAACAATTGGGCAGTTGCTCTTTGGCACACCTGCAGATTTCATGTCTTTCCTCTTTACAGGATATGTGGCAAATAAAGGAGCATAGATACAGCACACGTTCATTTTTTGCTTTATTTAGAGGCAATTTTCTCTCTCTCAAACATTCAACTTCTTTGAGAAACAAAGAACATGTATTATTTCCCTGAAATTATTGTAGAATATAAATATATTTTTTTAACAGTGCAAATGAAAATCTAAATTTCTCACAGAAAACAATCTACAGATCAGTTTGAAATTTGGTGTTTGTATACGCATGATCTCAGTTCTGCTACACAGTGCTGAGGTTTTAAGGAATTGAAAAGCCAATACAGAAAGGTACAAATATAACTGTAAATATTATGGTTGAAGTAGTCAAAACTTAAGAGACTAGCTCTTTAATTATTAGTAGGCTGTTTTCGTCATATGAAGTCCCCTCCATTACTGTAGCAGTGTCAAAAATCATGCAGTAGGAAAAGCATTTATTGTTCTGTTTCCCACAAATAAGTTATCTAGTATTATGTAAGGCAGCAGGAGTGCTGATTAATAGCAAAATTCAGCACTTTGTCTGACTACTCTTATTTTCTAATAGTCTTATGCATTTAGTCAGTTAGAATCTTGTTAGTGTTTAATGAGAGTAAAATGACAAGATTCATTATTTTAAATCTTTTTTTTATTTTACATGCTAAGAAAAATACTCCTAGTGTCTTTCATTCCACTCAGTAAAAGCAGGGAAGAAAGAGAAGTGGATAAAATAGATTAATCCTCATCATCATTTATTTGCCTGGTATAATCATACATGTTTTTTAAAAAATTATTTGGGGCTAAATTCATGAAGGTCAGTTTTGAAATGTTTCCTAATAACTTTATTCAGGGATAAAAAGTCTAAACAGTTAAATCTGTCTATATCTCTGAATTTGTCTGTTTCCATTGGTTCTGTTTGTTTTCTTACAAAACAATCTTAGATGCTGTCTCAATGTGCATGTTAAAAATCCTTTGATTTCCAACTACTCTATCATTCCTGGGAGGCTTTCCAAGACCTTTTTAATTCCAATTCAGCCTGTCAGTGGAGTACATTTGTTATTCATTCTTCTGCTCTTTGTCATCCTTTTAATAAGCAATCTAAAAATGTCCTTTATGCAATTTTCTGAAGCTAATAGTTCCTACAGAAATATGTAAAACAGGAGTAATGATATTCGTTTCTTTTGTAAACCACTTGAGATCTTCAAATGGAAAGTAGTAGATAAGTAGGTATTACCATAATAAGCACATCTCGTATTGAAATCAACAATCATAATGTAAATCAGTTTCATTTTCAAGAGAAGTAAACAACGCTAGCCTCACGAATACATTATCTCATTGAAAAATGCTTATAGGTGCAGAAGGAAATTATTAAGAAGTAATAAGAAGAAAATATTCTGAAAGAAAAATACTCAAAAATATTATATTTTATATTATATATTATATTATATATATTTATAATTGGTAGTTTCTCTTCAAAATATAAAAGAAAACTAATATTCAGTAGATCCTCTATAATGTGCTACTGAATTATATTAACATGCAAGGACACTAGCTCTATATAGATGTGAAGCAGTACAGGTTAGAGTCAAGTTAGTTGAATTATAGTATTGTTGTTATGAAAGCAGAGAAAAACAATCCATTTTTGCATTTAGTTATTTTACAAGTAAAAAACTGAGTCACACCAAAAAAACATTGGATTGTAAGTCAACTAGAATTAAGTTAAACTCTTGCCAGTCAAGACTGTGGATGAGTGAATCAAGACTTCCCACTGTATAACTTGAAATCTTTCAAGCATAAATCCTCTGTCATCAATATTCACGTATAATTTACATATAAATAAAGACTAGACATTTTTAGAGGTTGGGAAAACCTTGGTTCTTACTGAAAGTACTCCTGCTGTTTATAGCATAGAAAAAGTATTATAAAATAAATATTAAAATAGCTATTGCAGAATAGAGAATCGTCAAATGAATGTCTTGGGCTGGAATGGACCTTAAACATACTCCAGATCTTTTCCCACTGCTGTGAGCCAAGTTGCCACCCACTAAAATATTGACATTTTGACAAATTATAGATCTTATATTCAAGATATTTATATTACATTACACATATTTCCCAAAGTTTAAATGTGAGTATAACATGATCCCATTTATCTATACAATTATTACGCAGTTTTAAGTGGAATAAAATAAATTCTCTGAGTTCTCTGATATATTTAAGAGACAAGTAATTATTGTTGTACTCAGAAAAACATAAACCTGGAAAGTTTTGATCTCAAACAAATGTATAGGGATTAAAAGCTCAGCTGTTCAGTTAATGTTATAAATGATAATTTCAGACTACTGTATTTTCCTGAAATGTAGAATAAACGTGCTTTGACAAAGAACAATTAGTCCTAATTTATGTTGTACATTTTTTTCTTCTTATTTACATCTTCTCTACATTCTCTCCAAATCCTCCAGTACTTTCTCAGTAAAAATGGTTGCTCTTGATTAAATACTAAATAAAATTTTTCACTCTAAAAAGCTATTAAACACAGGCACATATTGTCCTCAGTGGCTGTGAAATCTTAATCCTTGGAGACATTCAGAATGACAGGATATGACCCCAAATGACCTACACAGTTGCGTAAGATTACATCCAGAAGTCATTACCAATGTTCTTGGAAACATATAAGAGTCTACAATTCTGTACCTGAAGTTCTTGTCAGTGCACTGGGCTCCCAATGACTGATGAAATGGAGCAACATTCCAATCAGAAGTCACTGTTTTTACCTGATGATTAGTGACAATCTCTATAAGTATAATATAAAGAATGTGACATTATTGCCTTGTCTCAGGTGAGAAATGCTTCTATAACCTATTAATCTAAGTATTGTATATTTATAATATTATATTGCTCTAGGCAAGTTTGCTTACATATATGGTTTGCCTCTTACGTAAATATTTGTACTCTTTGTATTTATGTATACATACAAGTTAGATAAGAATTTAAATAAAATCTAAATCTAATTATAGCACAATTATTATCCTAGTTATAGCACAGTTACTTGTTCAAATTCTACAGAATAGCTTCATTAAAAACAGTGCCCTTATAATGGTTATTCAGAAATACATTAACCTTTATCATATTTCTCTTCTTATGCCTACACTTCTGAGGTCCCTTTAGATCCCAAGTGGACAGGGCCAGTCTTCTTAAATCAGAGAGGTGGGAAATTCATGTTGAGGGGCCCTTCTGATTCACTTTGATTTATTTATATACATTTTCCTGTTCTGGCCCTCTGTCTTCTCCCTGCCCTTCCCCAGAGGCTTTCCCACCCCCTGCTCCTGGGACAGTCTGGAATTGACAGTCCCTTTTCCCCATGGCACTCCCAGAGCTGAAGATCAACAAGACTGGACAATGGGCACTTAATCCGCAGCAGTCCAGTCATCACTGGAAACCTAGTAAAGACTGTCAAAAGTAATGGCAAAACCGTATTTACGGTTCATACCTTCAATACTGTGATTTTTTTCTCCTTTTCCCAACAAAATAAGTATTTTCTCATCATTGTCATGTTATTAGTATTATTTAAAAACATTTCCTGTTGAAGAAATAATGGCTTACTTGTAACTACAAAGCTTAAATTGAATATTCTGAATAGCATCTTCTTTTATTTTGACTTTATATAAAAAATAGCTTTTTTTTCCTTTCCTGAATATATTTCCAATAACACAAGCTACATTTTCTGTATCCCTTTACTCAAGGTTATCTTGAAGTAGGAAATGTTGAATAGCAGAAATTCATTTAATTTTTTTCACGTTATCAATAATGATTACTTTGTCTTTCTAGTACTTTACATAGTGGTTTATTTAGCATTAACATTAATGAAACATTTTTTAACAAACAATCAATATTTGGATCATCACTCCATTCTTTGACTGCTTGTCTTTTACTTTATTAGAACTGCTATTTTAATTCCTGATGAAAACAGACTATTCATCAATTAATACTGATTATCAGATATTTCTCTGTATAAGTTCTGAATTGAATAAAAAATCCCATCTGCACTGAAAAAATAAACATTATTATTATATAATAAAATCATCAAAATTTCTAGATAAATATTTATAATGTTATTTTTTTCTTTTTTTCATCTAGAAGAAACAAAACCAAGTGGCAGTTGTTTTCTGGTCTTTGTCTAATTCTTTCATGTCCACTGTAATCATTCATCTTTGAAAGTAGACTTGAAATTCCAACTGAATATACTTTTACTGGTAGTATTAGAAGCATTAGCATAACCATAATGCCAGCTGTTCAATGGGAAACAGTTGTTCAGGGAGTAACATGCCTCTGAGCTCCTCCTCCTCTGACCACATGGTGATATCTCCAGACCTAAGGCCTGATCTCCATTATCATAAAAAAGGATTCCACTCTAGTCCACTTGAACTACTCATTTTCTCAACTTTGTACTATATTCTGACATCTTTCTTAGGACCAGAATGAACAGAACTGATCCAATATATGGCTTCTGTTGATGTTCAGATCATGAACTGAAAAGCACACATCCAATGTATTGTGGCCAGTTAGCTGATTGGCATTACTTCTGATCATCTATTTAGTCATATCTTCTTGAATTAAAGTGTTACCCATATTAGCAAAGTCATAAGAAACTATTTGCTATACAATGTGACAAAGTTGAAAACTTAAGTACAGGTCAAAATAATTGACAATGAATTAAACTGTATGGAAAAGGAATAAAATAGCAATCTATGAAAAAAAGTCTTTTTTTTTTTTCCAGAGACAGAATCTATTGACTTGACTACAAAAATGTTTGAGAAAGCAAAAATTATGCATTCCATGGTTGGTTTGTTGTTGTTGTTGTTGTTTCTTTCTTTCTTCATTCAGTTATGGGAAGGATAGTAGTGGAGGCTCTTTAGCTGGCAGTATGGGTATACCAGGCAGTTTGGGTAAGAGAGTTTGGAATGGGTAGTAATAATATACAAGTTTTTCCAGATATTAGAGAAACAGTTTTGATCTGTAATCCCTTTCTGTGGAACAATTACTGAAATCTCTGATGGATACTTTTCGTGATAGGACTAAAATTACATATTGATCTCTGTTCTCTCTCCATGATTGGTTTTTGTCTTACTTGTCAGAGTCTAAGCAGTATATACTGGCATGACTCAGTAGAAACATATGCATATTTCTGTAAAAATTAATAGATATTGAATTTAGAAGGAAACACTTAATCATTTAATTCACATAACAAGAACATATATATGGAAGTATTAGACTTAATTCTTTAGAAAGACATTTACATTTGATTTAAAGAAATGTTCTGATAGATTTTATCTGTAGATATTTTTCCTCAAGAGAATAATAACTTTCATTTTTTATTAAGTAAGTGAAGAGCTACGCTCAAGTGAACAATATCTTTTAGTATATTGTTGTTAACAGAAAAACACACTAATATACTCAATCAAGCAGCAGATAAAAAAATATTTTTTTCTAATCACTAGGTAAACAATTCCACATGTACTGTTTTATTAAGCTATATGAATGCCTATAGTACTTAATCCAGATCCCATATGCACAGAATGACAGCTAATATGCATTCCTCAGAGAATTTGAGGGAATGGTTTAAAGATCTTAAAAAACCTAGATCAAACTAGAGCAAAGTCATATCAATGGATAGATATTTTAGTACCTACTAGAGTACATTAAGATATACCTACACTATTAGCCAAATATGCATAACCACACAAGATATAGATGCATATAATGATACAGTAGAGTTGCTTTGGTTTTAGAATCAATTCTTGTATGACTGGTACACGGTGAAACCTCATGTTACTCTGTTACTATTCTTCTCTACTCTGTGTGTGGAACTAATCTGTTTTTACATATAAGAACTGTTTGACTCTTCCCTCCAGGTAGCTTTCCATACAACACCAGAATGGAAGTTTAGATCTCTAGTACAGGAAAAAACAAGTATAAGAGAAGGCTACATGAATAAAATTTTGACCTAAGAACTATTATTTTGGGTAACTGTGTGATTTAGTTTACTTACTATTCTCTTGACCTTCTGAGTAGACGCGGGATGCTAAGATCAAGACAAAATTAAAACTCCACACTTGGGGTAGCAGGTAAATCTTTCTGTGTATGATGCTGTCTGCCTTTTAAAGGATTTTCAATGAAAACTACTTTAGAAACGAAACTATTTGTATGTGCTTTTCTACTGAGAATACTAATTTTTTTTTATTGTTACACAAAACATTTATTAATAGTTCCTTTGGTACTAGAAAATGAGTTTAAACAATATATTAACTACTCTTCATGCTTACAAAAACATTTGGAAATGAGAGAAATCTATTTTATTTTCAGTGAATAAAATACTAATGTAGCACATTAATTACTGTTATTTATAATAAGCTAGATAAAATCAAATGATAAAATTGGTTACCTACAGATGTATATTTAAAATGTAATATATTTAGGTATCTGTACACAGAGGTACACCTATTCTCTTTTGTTGATACTTCTAGTGAAAGGTAAATCATATTCAGACATTTCATTCTTTCTCAAGTTTTAAATAGGAAAAGAATGTTTTGTCGCATTTCATAGATTTTCCTCTTTCCTCCATCCTTGCATTTTCATTTAAGTGTAAAAGTATTGATTTTTTTATTTTCTCCTAGCCATTGCAGAAACATATCAATACAAGAAATCCCCAGGTAATGCCAAATGATGGAATAAGTTCAAGAATGAATTGAGAGCTGATGAACAAGTGAGAGCTTATGGGTGAGAATTAAGGGGCAGGCCACTATGGGTGGCATCACAGTGGGTGTTTGTTACAGGCTACCTGATCAGAAGGAGGAAGTTGAAGCTTTGTACATACAGCTGAAAGTAGACTCATGATCACAGGCATTCGTTCTCATGGGGCACTTAAATTACTCTGATATTTGTTGGAAAAGAAACACTGCCAGGTGCTCACAGTTCAGCTGAAAGAATGAGAAACATCTAAAACAGAATACCTTCTCGAACTAACTATATGAAAATAGACTAAAACCCCTGCATTTGTGGATCATTTGAATGCTTCAAATACCTGAATAAAAATTCAGATACTGCTCTACTCAAATGATTAATTAGCCAGAGACGTTATAAACCTGAAGCTGTATCTAAATAGAATAGAGCACAGGTTGAAGAATAGATTAATTGTTTAATAGTTTATTAGGTGTTATTTGTGATGGAGATACAAAACTGGATGATGAACATCTGCAGAAAGATGCTTTTGTGCTTTTGAAATATTAGCCACTCTGTAATTTAAACTAAAACTTCAGCATTTTATTAGGATAGCCTATTACAAACTCATTTCTCTCTATATTTTGCATCTATTCTAATAGAATACTGATGTGCTTTTTTTTCTTTTCCCAAAAGAAATACTATTTCAGCCTAGTATAGCATCAACAGTTAAGTAATTTGAACTACTGTTCGTTCATTGATAAACTGAGAGATGGGTATTGTGATGATAATTCTGTTAATTTCTATTTTGTGGGAACAAGAAAATAATAGAACTCATGTAGGTTAACTAATCAATTTTTAAAACTGCCACTATTAACTGGCATTACTTCTATAACTCAAGTTTAGGAAATACATTTTGATTTAGATATTCTACTTCCAACCCTGTGAGTGAATATTTCACATAAATGCTTCACTCAGAGTTAAAAGCTTCCGTATTTGACATGCAAACTTTAAATATGCAATGTTTCTGGATAAAGGTGTTTCCTTTCCCCAGCATTTTAAGATAGTCTTGAATCACTTACATAGTGATTAATTTATGCTTCTTTGATCTTCTAATACTTTTAAATATTTAGTGCAATTTTTTGAAAAAAATTTAAAAAAATATTTTAATAAATTCTAGCATTATTATATATTCTATATAAACTTTGAGTTTTTTTAAAAAACGTTGCAAGTAGGTGTACAATTATCACACCTTTAGTGGCAGATGTTTAATATAACACAAGGAATTACCAAGCTGACTTCAAAAAAACTAGTAATAGGTTCACAAATCACTTCTCTGTGAAGAGAAATAATTATAAATTTTAAGAAACATACTGTTAAATTGACACAATTGTAATGACATCTCTGTAGGTGGCTCATATCATGAACTGTTTTATATGCTACTAGGAACATAATAGCAACATTTGCACAATAGGCCTACGAAAGTATGAGGTAGCATAATTGCACTATCACTGAAGCATGAATACGGACTAATTAACTAAATTGGAACTGCTGCACTCATGCTCACATTTCATCTATCTTATTTCATTTACTTTTACATGCTGTTGTAGTCAAAGTATTGCTGTGTTTGTTGTCTGAATATTGCAGATAATATTGTCCACTTGCTGCCTACATTTCACTACTTCTGAACGAATCAGCAGTCAATTTTTTGGAGTCTTCTGTTCTGATATTTTATTACTGGATATATTATGAAATTTTCCCTTGCGTATGCAGAATATATTTATGCATAAATACATAGAAAGAAACATATCTATATGCTCACATATTTACAAATACACATAGATCTAAATATTCCTTTTCAGTGTTTTGTCAGGAGTCTACTGTTGCCACACATGTGTGTACGTGCGTACATGTGTAAGTGTATGTACGTACAACTCTCACATGAATCACAAAATGTTTTGTGTATGTTCACACATACAAAGTGTTTAGTCAACAAGGCGATGCACAAGGATAATTACACAAAAATTAGACTCCAGGAAATTTAAGAATCTAGTTTAAAGCAAGGACAAACATCTGGAAAAATAAAGGCAAATCAGCACATACTCTGTGTGATGAAGAAATGATGATACTCACAATAGGTGGTAACCAATTTCTTCTCATGCTGCACTAGAAAAGCAAAGTTTGCTGCTCACACTGCTTCTGCAAATTAATAGCAGGAAAAAAAAAACAACAAAAAAAAACTGGCTCCTGGAAAAAAAAAATGAAACAACAACTGAAAAATCTGATTTTATATGGGAGATCTGCTTCATAAATGTATGTAATTTAATATTAGAAGCAGTAAGAAAAAGTGCATGTCTCTGCATTAGTAATGCTGATATACTGAACTGGAGTAACACTGCAAATGGCACTTGTATGAACACAAACGAATGTTCAAGTAAGTTAATAATAATGTACATTTTTGCTCTGCTAATGTTAGTTTTACTCATCAAAAGGTTAGGAAAGAAGGCTAGATATACCATGGGAAATGTTTCTGACACTGGTCAGCATGTGCTATCATACAGGGACTTAACACAGTAGCTGCACTGGATTAGCACAGTGGACCTTGGTCCTCCGCAATTTTCTGTAATACTGTTTTGTCACAGGTTGACTATTACCTTGTTAACTTTTGCACTCTGCTTTTGTGCTGTATATCCCTGTCTGTGTATCACATTGAATTCTCTCTTATGTTCTCAGAACTATATCACAGACTGCAAGTTGAAGAACAGGTAATGACAAGGAGGAGTAATTTCATCTATCTAATTTCAGTTCTTTTACCTAGAATTAGTTCTGTGTTTTCTAGTTTTCTAGACTCTATAAATTCTCTCATTCCAAATTTCAGTCAATCTGTGGTCTTCTGTCAGATATTCAGCTTTCACTAATTTTTTGAAACTCCAAAAACACATGTATTCTATTTTTATCTATTTTGAATTTTATAACATCTCATTTTATGTGTCTTTTATCTTCTGTGGTAAAAAATATACATTTAAGATAATATATTAAAATTATCGTCATATTATAACTATGAAAAATATTTATTTAAAATCTGTTACTACTGGACATAAAGACTTTTTCTTTCTGTAGCCAGAACCAGACACAGTTCCTTACATTCACACCTTGAAGTTTCCTTCAACTACCTCTGACACTACTGTATTACAAATATTTTAGCTGTGTTGAACATTTTGAATCTCTTCCATTTTAACAATGATTTAGTAGACATTTTACTTATAATCTATGTTCAGAAAGCACTCAGGGACAATATGATTAAGATCTATCTCAATTAGTAATATTTTTTGTTAGCTCAGTGTTGTGTTGAAACTGCTGTATATAATCAAACTGACTAGAAAAGAACTGAATGTAATTTTCCTCATGTTTACATAAAATTACAGAATTAATTTCAAGACAGAAAGTTATCAAGCAGGTAAAACCTTATCCTTATGGCTAGGAAAGTCCATGTCAAGGCTTTTAAAAAAGGTAGTTGTGTTTGAAGATAAGCATAGTAGTTAAATATTTTCTAATTTATCACTCGCATATATGTGAATGTATGATTAATTTATTTGGCTTCTATCAAGTTAATGTTGCTGCTATGCATTAAATATTTTTTGAAATCATGCTACTAAAGCTAAATACACAAGTATTATTTTCCTGGACATATAAGGAAAAGTGATTAATTATTAAGAACATGCAGCTATTGGTCAGCAAAAGTTATCTAGATTTTTAAAATTCACTAGTTTCACAATTCTTATTTTCACTGTTGTTTTTAGGACAACAAAATACCCAGTAAGGGTTGATGTCAGACAATTCACATTTTTTAGAACCAAGTACTAAGTAAATGGTTGTTTGCCTTTGAAAGATTAATATCATGGGTAATTCACCACTGTTCTGAGAGATGCCATGTGGACTGCATAATATTTAAGCCCCACTGAAAATTTAGGCTTTTTTGTCCTTCTGCTATTGGTTCAAAAACTCATTCCTTTTTCCAGTTTCTTGGGAACCACTCTCTTCACCATGCTCTATGTATAGACAGAGTAAGAAATGCAGAAGGCCATGATTCTGCACAAGCATGATTCAGAAGTACCAGCCAACACTGCTTTGTTATCAACAGTGCTCTTGGTCACAAATATAGGCTGCTATGAAGAAAATTAACACATTTACCTCTATACATATTTTTACTATCTTTACAGAGAAAACAAGGTTCAATTATAGCTTTTTAGGAAATAAAACTACTGTTAAATATACAAGATAATTTTTATCCTTGCTAAGTGTTGTTTTAGATTTGGAATTTAGAACCCAGTATGCATTTCTAGATAAACAGGAACAAAATTTGGAGTTTCTGAAACTTTTATACATTTTTTCAAGACATATTAACATATGTCATTTCTTACATCACTACTGTCTTTTTGATTCTCAGTTTGACTGAATGAAAAGGTCAGAGTAAGAAACCTTCAGCAGTCCATTCCACCAAGTATAGCAACAGTAGAAGAAAAAGAAAGATTTAGAAAGTACATATTCCTATTGAACAATGAGAATTGTGCTGGTAAATAGCATAATAATTCTATGCTAATAAACATTTATAGTGCTCACTGCAAATACAAATAAAAATAATAAAATTGCTAGGCCAGTTGTCTTCACTATGCAATATACAGAAAAGAGTATTCTGCTTTTAACGCCATCTTGCTCAAAATAGCAAGTACAGCGAAACAGAAAATTCAAGTGATACATAATCAGTATCTACACATAGCACCATTTCCTCAACTAATATTTTCTAATCAGCAGAGTAAACAATCAAAAACTAAACTGCAGTCCAGCAATGTGCATTGCATTCCAATGAGCAAGACAAAACAATAATAGCCTCACAGACAGAGCTAATGCAGCTCAGAAATGTGGGGAGACTACAGCAGACTTACAAACCATGGGTGAAAATCTCCAAAGTAAATATACAGTCTTAATTCAGAGTAACATCTGAACGCTGAGAAAAACAGAAAAATCACTGAGACAAGTAGTGTACCATCTAGCAACCTGTCTCAAATAAAGAGGCAAAACAGGAAAAGTTTCCTTAAACTAATGTGAACCAAGCAATATCAAGCCAAATAGTTTCTAGTGCTGTAAAAAGAAGGGAAAAATAATATTGTGCTACACAACATCCCATTACTGGGTCAAGAATACATAGTAAAGATAAAAAGACATTGGAAACATTGAATCCAAAAGATAGGGTCTTTCAGTTAATATTGCATTTTGTAAAATAAGAGTGATAAAAAACAAAAAATAAAAAATAAAAAAACCCAGCAGTTGTGAAAAAGTATTTTTATGACACTTCTGGTAGAAGGTATTTCCTGTCTGGAAGACATTTTCTTCTGAAATTAAGTTTATATCTAAAAGGGAAGGGAGGGAAATAAAGCAATCAACCAACTTAAACCATTCTCTTTTAATTCATCTATTGCAAACTGGAAAGTGTAATGTCAACATATTCCGCTTGTTCTGCAAGAAATATTCTATTCCCATTCTCATATAAAAGTACTAGTATTTTTCTGGAGTTGAATAAATTAATTTTGCCATCTCAAGCAGAATTTGCAGCATTTATTCCTTTGGGAGAGGGGAAAGAATTTCAGTACCGCTTTACTAAGGAACTAGGTTACTGGGAAAACAAGTCTTAAAGAGTAAATGCATATCCTTCTGCACATCCAGATACAATATGTATCTATATTGTACACCATATTTTTCATCATATACTCATGGAAATCAACATCGATTAAATTCCATAGGGAAAAGTAAGTGATACTGCCTATATATACTTCAGAATAGTATATTTTTATCTTCTATTTGATGTGAAACTTCCTCAATGAGGCAGTCTGAAATGATTTATTTATTTTTATTAGTAAAATTCACTGTGATATTGAAAACATACATGCCATTAACCTCTCACTTCATTCACTTACTAAAGGTTTGTACTGGATTACATTCACTGCAAAAACCTTGTACAAGGGCATACCTGGAAATAATTATACAAGAGGCCATTTAACTCTTACACATTACTAGAATAGCCTGCAAGGTGACTGGGGTCTTACTATCTAGAACAAGAAGTCATCTGACACAAACATCAGCACCAAACAATTAATCCCTGATAAAACAGAGTTCTTCTATAAAGGAAACTGAGTAATAACAAAATAAAGTCCCCAAGCAAATTCTAATCTCTATTGAACTACATGTGAAGGTCAATCAGTAAGGAAGAGAGGAAATAGAACTGTGGTCTAGAGGGGCACAGAGATGTGACTACAATAGTCTTGAAAAAGGCAGTCTGAAATTACAGCAAGGTCATAGCAGTGGTAGAGAAAAACTTAACTTGAAATATCAGATATATCTCACAGGAAGAACCATGATAGTAGAGACTTAGTAATGCCATGAATAAGCAACACCTATTATTTCAAAGAAATTAATTGGTTAAATTCAAATAATGGCTCCAAGAGAATGAATCCTGACACTCCTAGTTAATAAGCGAGCAGTATCAGAACTTTGACAGGTGAATCTAGCATTTGAACACAACATTACTGTTACAATTCTAAAATTAGTTCTCTGAATTATCTCCATGCCTCAAAGATACTCCAAACCTCCTCTTCTAAGGGACCAATTCACCGCAGTTCTAGCCTGATTCTCTTGATTACTGTCCATACCAACAATAGTCAAATCTCAATTGATTTTACACCTATTTAAGAATACAACAATCAGAAACAAGTTAGCAAACACTTAACAATTAGCATTACTATCCAACTTGAGCTTCACATTTTCTCTTGAAAATTAACAAGATATATCTTGTGATGACAGGTGTTTTTTTTTCCCCTAGAATACTAAAAACCTATGTACCCATGCTCCCACCTTCTCTGTCCAGAGCCATTTGTTTTACTTGAAGGTCTTCTTTTTCAAGTGTCAAGAGATTTTTTTCTCAGTTTCTTATACAAGCTACTTCTCGAGTGGAAAATATCCTTTCCCATTCCTACAGGATATACTAAATACTGTTTTTTCCATAGAAAAATTTCCATGAGAAAAAAAGCCCTGCATTTCTGTCTCTCTGGCCACATTTCATGTTTTCAGTTGTATTCCAATCTTGTATTTTCCTTTTGTTAGACTGCATTTTAAAAGAAAACAATAATCCAGATATATTATAGTTAACAGTAATGGTAAACATATTATTCTCATTCAGCTGCTTTTCACATTTCCTGTTTCTGAAAAAAAAAGAACTTTGAATATTTTTCTTTTTATTTCTAACTGTAATAAAGCTAATTAGATCTTTGATGCATATCAGTATCACTCCATGGACTTCTCATGGGATTGTGCAGGATAGATACTGGGAGCAATGTCTTCATAAACTTGTTATATGGTTAATTAATAGCATTGCTGAAAAAGTTTCATTATTCTAAGACTTGTCTCTGCTCTAATTTGTACCAGTTTCAGAGAAACAGTGTGTCTGAATCTAGTTGAAATAAAATAAATTATTTAAGTAAGGTAATATAAAACCAGTACAATAAAAATGCTCCTTCATGCTGCTTTGCAGTGTATTAACTAAATTACACTTAGATTTCAGTTTCTTCTTTCACCCTCCTTTTATATCTTGCCCAATGGCAGGCCAGTGCAAAGTATATACTCTTATGTATCACCTAGTTAGATATTATAATTGCATAAATACATATATCTTTCTTGCAGCCATTTATCCCCTTTACTCTTCTCTTACCTATGGAAGATGAACGTTTTTCTCTGCCAAGAAAGAAAATAAACCCTGTGGAAGAGAAGCCTCTCAATTCACAGTAAATTGAATCTCTCAATGTAAAATGTTCTTCCTAGCCTGCAACATCTCTCTGGAAGGAATGAACAGGACTCTAGCAGTAGTTCACTTCACTTAAGATGTAGTGAACTACAAAAAGAAATCAGTTGTTTCCCAGCAGGAGAACAACTCCAATTGGAATTCTCCTCAATTATTCTGTTAGAAACCACTAAACTGCCAAATCCAGTCCCAAGTCTCTGCAGAGAAAGCACCTAGCAGAAAAGCATAGTCAATCCACATCATAACATCATGTTGTGCACTCAGAGTTAAAGAGTTAAGAGTTGATGCTCCAGTTCTGTGGATTGTCAGTATTTCTGGGTAACTCATTCTCAGAAGAGAAGAACTACATATCCCAGAAGACCTTCACTGTTCTGTTTCAGTTTTCTGTTCAGAGGGAAAGATAAAACTGTTTGCAAGTCATGAAACAGTACCCTTCTTTTACTTCTTGTCTTTGCAGCATGTGCTCCCTAGCCATCTCACCTTCAGCACTAGAATTAGACCATTGGTTTTGGAAACTCTCTCTTGTTTTATTTGATTTATTAGCTTCAGTTCTGATTATATTGTATTATACTGGGTTATCTCTCATTCCACTATCATACTTATTTTTCTTTTAGCACATTACTGCTGTTTTATTTTTAGGCTCATCTCCTTACCATTTTTCCCTTCCCCCTCTCCCATGGAATTGGTCCATGAGTCCCTCTGCCCCATTAGTCCCACAGTCAGGATGAACTGGCCCAGAAGCATTGATACACATGAATATCTGTTGCTAAGGCAAGGTACTGAAAATGGATTTCTTCTTTCTGCTACACACTTTCTGCTCCAGCATGGGCTCTCTACAGGCTACAGTTCTTCAGAGAAAAAAAGTCTGTCCCAGCAGGGTGTCTTCCAGCAGCAGAAGACAAAATTTTCTCCAGCACCATGGAGAAAATGAAGGATTTTATGTTCCTCCTCCTTTTCTCAACTTGGTGTTCACGTTGCTATTTCTCACTGGTTTTTATTCCTCCTCTTTCTCCCTGCGCAGTACTTTCTGCTCTCCCCTCCCCAGGCTGTTCCTGAGTGCCGAGGGTGACTGAGGGCTGTGGGAGCCTGCTGGAACCAGCTGTATTCAAGACTGACCTTGCCTAACATTACAGCTCTGCAGCCTCTCAACTGCCAACACCTGGATTCTTAAACCTAATAGAGACGTTTAGAAGGAATTTGACTTTCCTTGTTTAGCAGCAAATACATATTATCATTCATACACCATTTCTACACAACCTTTTGGACCAATGAATCACATTATAAACTTGCCAAGGATAGATGCTTTTTAGTCTCTCAGTGGATGGCTCACTCCTCAGTCCTTACTGAGCTTTAAGCTATAGTTGGACTTTCAAATCCGTTGTGGAACTTCTGTAAATTTTGGCATGAAACTTCTCTGCTAGCTTTTAAGATGTTACTATTCTTTGATTTATTTTTTTCATTATGAAAAGTATTGTTAGCTAGAAATAGAGCACATAAGGAAGTATCACCAGTGTAACTTAACGTGAGTCTTTATGAACAGAAATAAAGACATCTTCAGTGTTTGCAAAAGAATCTAGTCCTACAAAGAGTAGCTGGCCTTTCTCTATACACATAGGGGACACATGCTAGAATCGCTCTCAATGTTTAGGCCACATCTCCATGGGCTATGATTAGTATTTCACTGCTAAAAGAACTGTGAAGAGGAAAAGGTATGCATTCTTTCTATACTGCTGACTACCTACTGAGGGAATTTCCTGAAGACTGATGTGGGTCCTGTGGGATAAAGTGGATGACCTGGTCAGAAGGTTGCAAAGATAGCAAGGATTCACTTACATGCTGTCTTTTGAGAAGACACTTGGATTGGTGAGTCTTAGGGATCAGTGCTGGATCCAGTCCTGTTCAACAACTTCATGAATTTGCTGATGATACAAAGCTGGGAGGAATGACTGACACACTGGAAGTCTGTGCTGCCATTCAGCAAGACCTGGACAGACTGTAGAGTTGGGCAGAGAGAAACCAGATGAGGTTTAACAAAAGCAAGTGTGGAGTCTTGCACCTAGGGAGGAATAACTGCATGCACCAGTACAGGTTGGAGGATAATCTGCTGGAGAGGAGCTCTGAAGAGAGGTACCTGCGTGTCCTGGTGGATGACAGGTTGGCCATGAGCTAGCAGTGTGCTCTGGTGGCCAAGAGGGCCAATGGTATCCTTGGGTGCATTAAAAGAAGCGTTGCCAGCAGGTTGAGGGAAGTGATCCTCCCCCTCTACTCTGCCCTGGTGAGGCCTCACTTGGAATATTGTGTCCAGTTCTGGGCTCCCCAGTACAAAAAAGTCAGGGATCTCCTTGAAAGAGTCCAGTGGAGGGATACAAAGTTGATAAAGAGCATGGAACACCTCCCTTATGTTGAAAGGCTGAGAGACCTGGGTCTGTTCAGCCTTGAAAAAAGAAGACTCAGAGGGGATCTGATCCACATCTATAAGTATCTAAGGCACAGGAGGCAAAGGGACAAGCCTAGACTCTTCTCAGCAGTGTAATAGGACAAGGGGAAATGGCTACAAACTGATACATAGGAAGTTCTGCACAAATGTGCATGGGAACCTCTTCACAGCGTAGATGACAAAGCATTGGCTGCCCAGGGAGATTGTGAAGTCTCCTTTTCTGGACATGTTCAAGACCTGTCTGAACACCTACCTGTGCAACCTGGTCTAGGGAGCCTTCTTTGGCAGGGGCATTGGACTAGATGATCTCTGGAGATCCCTCCCAACCCCTAAAATTCTGTGATTCTGTGAAAATCGTGCAGTAAGAGGGAGAAACTGTCCTTTCCCAAAATAGAGAGTGTATATCACTGGCCTCTTTTACAGTTTCAGGACAGCAGTGATTATCCTCAAATTTCACAAATAAAGTTACAGTGAATGATGTGTGGCTAAGCTGTTTTAGAAGAGATGTTCCGTTTAAAAGCTGCCAGACTGAGTAATCCCTTCAAAAGAAGACTACAAGATGTTTGAGGCACCATCCCAAAAATAGGAATGAAGGGACATTCTTCCAATTCAGCTAATATTTATGCCAATACTATGGACATGCAACAGAAGGACTCAAGTCTTATTTTGCACACTGGACTTCAATGTTCCTTCACCTGGCAAAAATAAATAAATAAATAAATAAAATGGTGTCATGAGGAATAATAAGCAGAGAAAAGCAACTGCAAAGTAAGTCTGGAAACACCTCAGGCAAAGCCCCAAGGATGGAGAAGACAACAGATAAGTATTGCAAATTAAAGTATAGCTCAGTGTAGCTGTGTCTGCCAGTGGGCTTTATTTTGATTTATATCTTCAAATTATGTTCCAAGGAGAACTGTAAGACAAAGGGGATGCTATCTCACAGAGAGGAGAAAGAGCCTCTTCAGTCATAAATTTGGGATAATCACGAGCAGAAGAGGTAAGGAAAGCTCACGAAAAATATCTATATGATTTCAAAGTGAGGAGACAGGATCATTTGGGACAAGAATATAAAGCACTATGCTGAATTAATTTGAATAAGTGTTATGTATTTCTATATTAATGAAAAATAAATCTGGAAATAATCAGAAGTAAATTTGTGATCAAAACTACTACTTAATTTTTCAAACAGATTTATCAGAATGTAGACATGACTATTAATTTTGAAAAGCAGAACTTCTTCATGTAGGACAGAAAGGGGAAAAAATAGCCTAATTAAAATAAAAGATGTATATTTGCTCCATGGTACAATGAAAGTAAGTAGACAGTGGAAGCTGTCTATGTGAAATCTATTATGCTGTGGGCCACAATTAAAAAAAAAAAAAAAAAAAAAAGAAGATTTTATTATTGGAAGAAAGTATCAGAATTATTTAAAACACACAAACTGAGTAATTTGAAAGAGTAGCAAGAAGGAGAATACAGAACAGCCCAGACATATCTTATATTTTATTGATAACAACGTTAGTGCTAAAAGTGAATGGAGAAACTGAAAGAGAAGTTCTTCAAGACTGATGTCTAGATAGTCAAAAAAGAGAATGTGCAATACAAACTGAGTGAGAATGACTATGAAACAATGCAGACCACAGCTTTTGGAAGGGGAGAGAAGACAAATAACAACAAATATTGGGGAAGAACAGCATAATAAATATGAAAATAAGTAGAAAATGACCATGAAATAGATGTAACATACAGTTCTTCATTGGCACACAAAGACAATTTCCCCTAGATGCTGCATGACTATCTTTAGTATAACCTTGTTCCAGCTATCCAAGAAAAGTCCATCAGTCACTCAGTCTGAATGTACAGTGATCTATGTCTCCTAGTTAAGCTATGCTATGCATTAGATAGAAATATTAACTAGAAGCACTAGAAGAAAAACAAAAACATGGAATATCTGAATCCCTGTTTTAGAGTTGGGGAAGAATGAGAATATTTTCTGAGGTACCTCCTAGTTCTATTTGCTGTATTTGTAAAATTATTTGTTTGAAAAGAAGGAAAAATACAGAAGAGCAATCCTGAAATATTTTTTCTATTTCAATAACAACAACAGAAGATCAAAAAGTCTTTGTAATGTCCTTCTCCAGTTAAGGAGAATATTGACAATATTATGGTAGACATCAGGATTCTTAATGATTCAAAACTGAAATTTCATTAACATAACTAAGATTCGTTTCTTACATTCCTTTTACATAAAATGAACAAATCAATGCTATTACTGCTTCATCATCAATAGAGCTTCACTGAGAGTTAGGTTATGTTGTTTAAATCTTTTGGAAATTCTTTCAGCTCTCCTTAAAGCTTACAGACAATTATTCAATCATGTTGTCCTGTGGTTGCCAAAGGAATTTCGCATAAGAATCACATAAAACATATGATAAGGTAATCTATCAGTAAACAACAATTCACACATTGTTGCATAGACGCTTAGAAGTGAAAGAGTCATAGTCATAAAATGATGCGAATTGCAAAAGTAATGACTGAATATGTATTTGAATATTATTTTTTCCCATTTTAGAATGAGCATCCCAAGCTAACTTACATTAGTTTTTGGGAATGGACCTCTCTGTAAGTGGTAAGATTTGAGTTACTATCACCAATTTCATATAAGAAATAATGATAGTGAGTACATTTTGTTAGGCTCTCTTTTTTAAGTCCCACAAAATGAGAACACTTAACTGTCAGCAAATTAATTGTTTTTCATTTTTCACAACTCTTCTTGTGGTCTACCTATTAAGTGGTCATCAGGTGTGAGGCAGCAGATGCTTGGTAAGTCAAAAAAAAAAAAAACTCTGAAAAAAGAAATATGGCCAAGAGTTAGGCAAAACACAACTGCTTGAGATAGCAGACTCAACTGAGGAAAAAGGAACTATAGAGGACATGAAGGTAAAGTTTCATGGTTTCTTAGTGAGAGCTACATCAGTAAAACCTATATTCTAATCGCTTGACTTTTTCATGGCAAATCTTATAATGAGAACAGCAAGTTATAAACATGAATAAATTTCACGGTTAGGAAGATACAAACTTTACTTATTCCCCTAGCTTTCATGCTACTTTCTTGGATGGCATATGGTTACTCAGGAATTTCACCTTAAGTTCATGGCTAAGCTTGTGTGAATCTGAGCGCGAGTGTTTTCAGTATCCAGGGACAAAATCATAAACAAATTTACCATAAAAAAAAAAGTAAATATAAGAACAGTAATCAGTTTTGTAAGTGTGAAGTACACATGGATTTTTGAGGAGTACATTTTTGAGGGAAGGAGTGGTGGAGGAATAACATGGTTTTATGATTTTTTGTTATTGGTATTCCACGTCACAACATCATGTAGAGCACTAGGAGTTAAAGAGTTAATGCTCCAGTTCCGTGGATCACTGACAGTTCTGATATACCTGTCTCAGAAGAACTACGTATCCCACAAGATGTTGCATTTCTGTTTTCCAGAGGGAAAGATAAAACTGTTCACAGGTCATGAGATTTTTTTCACTTTCTGCTCATCTCTTCAGTGTGTGTGCTCCCTAGCTGTCTCACCTTCAGCATTAGAATTAGGCCTTCAGTTTTTTCACACTCTCTCCCTCATTTTATTTGATTTATTAGCTTCAATTTCAATTGAATTGTATTATACTGTGTTATTTTGCATTCATATTTATATCATATATCATATTTAGTAAAATAGTTTCTCCTCAGATTGTTTCCACTGTTTTGTTTTTATGCCCATCTCCCTGCCCTTTCCACTTTTCACCTCTTTCCCAGAGTGCAGGTCCGTGGGTCCCCTTTCCCTTTAGTTTCAGAACTGGGACAAACTGTCCTGTAAACCACTGACAAGGAGTGAGGGATTCTTTTTTTCCAGATTGTACATTTTCCTAATTCTAGTAAGACATTAAAAGCTGACACAGGAATATGATTTGTATCCTCTTGGTTAGTTAAAAATCATGTGATTATTTTAAAATATACTTCACATAAAGAATTTGCAAACCAAAGCAGTAATGAAGTACAAGTTACAGAACTGAGTTGTAGATTTTTTCCTTGCCTTTTGTGGGGATGATGGATGCCCTCATTTCTTTGCCTTTATTGTTCACTGTCTCTTTGACTGAATGCTTGAAGACCATAATAAATTCACATCATATTTGCAAAAACACTTTCTGAGACCAAAGGTTGTTTGGATATAAGACTACCAACAGTTTCCAGAAAGGCACTCTGTGTCTCTGTTGTCTGGATGTCATTTAAATAGAAATTTATCAATTAGTTTATGTCAAATACAGATAGAATCCAGTGCCAGTCCAGTACAGAAGCAAATGTCTCCTTTCTGATGAATGGTTTTATGAAAGGAATTTGTCCACATTGCAGAAGTATTTTTCATACCCAGTTTACGCTGTAGTTCCTTTGGCAGCCTGCTCCAACCTTTCAGCCTTGTCAGCGAATAATAAAAGTGTTGCACCCACTAATAACAAATAAAACCATTTTGTCCTTCATCGTCAAGGAATTAATGTAGAATCACCTTGAATTCATGAACTACTTTCCTACAACTCAAACATAAGACTGGATTATTCATTATAAATACAGAAATGCACTTGTTTATGAAATCCTAACATGATAGCTGACAATATACCATGCTGTGGAAGCCTTTACTTTGCCCGAATTTTAAGAATTTTAAGAAATGTCAAGGAAGTACAACACTGATCTAAGAAGAGAAGCATTTCAAAAGAATTTATTCAGAAAATGTTCTCAGTCCACCGAATCTTAGTATTTCTATTGGTCAAAAACTCATCATTTAAACATAAAAATTTTCCTATATTAACCTTTATTTACTGAAGGTTTCTAAGTATATAGGGTTCCAGAGGTGACAAGAAGTATGTAGATTTTTCAGTTTTAGTTTAGATTCCTACCAAGACATATATGTGGGGTATGATGTAAGATTTTAATTGTTTTAGATGCACGGGCTGCAACCATGAGCTGGGTGATCCTTGTACTATAGCAATATTCATATATCAGCATTCATGACATAAGGTTCTGGAAGGTGGGAAATAGAACTTGAAAAGAATTTTTCTGTGCTTATTTTAAGTAGTCAGATAAGCTTTTGTACATGATTGGCAATGCTTTTGAAATTCTGCATAGCTCTGGACTTTGTTCCCTTATAATGAAACATAGTATCTATATCTGGAGGATATACTAAAATCAAAGTCCTACAAACAGAGCACTACTGCAAGAGATTTTTACTCAATTTGATACCGGGGAGTTTGAATTTAAAAACAAACAAACAAACAACAACAGAAGACATTCAGCTCTTATCAGTTTGCTTAAATACTTGGTTTTAAGTTATCCTGAATCCATTAGTGACTGAATAGGCTTCTGAGATAGACAGCAGATCAATAAATAAATATATCATTTTTACAAGCAAGCAGAATAAACTAATTCAGAATACAATGACAAATTAATAAAAAATCAATTCTGCCTGCTAAACATACCCAGTCTTATGACTACACAGTTATATTATCTTTTTATTTAGCTGTAGCAGCGTCTAGAAAGGGAGTTTGAAAGTCTTGTATATTACTTAGAATAAACTGCACCAGAGCTGCTAAACCAGAATCTTTGGTTTAAAAATATAGTTAAGAATTCTATAAATCTTTCTTGTTCTCTGTTTTACCCTCAGTCTGATATTACCATAACACATTTGAGATAATAAGAGAATATACTCCTCTCAAAATTACCTGAAATTTATATATGTGCATATAATTATGAAAATCATATTATTATTTTTTCTATTAAGAATAAAAAAAACAGTTATGGATTTTTCTGGCACATTCTTTTTTATTGGATCACTCTTGAAGTATTCCATCCCCTGACAAAGCTGCTGCAATGATGTTTCACACTACAGTCAACTAAAGACTTGCTAACCTTGTCATAAGGGATATTATCTCTTTGTTTTCTACTAAAAGTTATTGTGAATTTCTATAATTGTTGGTTTGTTAATTGTTTTAGATTGTGTTTACTTTAGCTTCTTTTTTTTAACATTTTAGTGAAAGAGATCTTTCCTTCTGCTGAACATATTTCCTGAAGAATCACCTTTCATCTAGAAAGAAAAAGAATGATAAAGGGAGCTTTGGTTTGGTTGTCTTGTTTTATTTCCGTTTGTTTTTTAATTTGGTTACTTTCTGCTTCCACATATTTTGAAAGCGAAGTCATAAAAGATAAAGAGAAAATAAAAAGGGTTTTGTTTATTTCCCTAACAGTAGCAGCTTGTTGTCTCCACTGTAGCTCAGGCATGTAAATAAAGCTGCAAACAAAATTAATAAACCTTAAGCATCTTCTCTCCAGAGTGTTTTTAATTGAATTTTTGCTCTATTGTTGAAGCTGCTCAACCAGTGTAAAAAGACTATTATTTAGGAAAACTGATCATTTAAAAGAGTGATTCTGCCTATACTCTTGTGTAGTTTTGTCTGTGGGAACAGCCTACCAATAAAGAGTAGTAACAAGGTAAAATATAATGATTTGACAATTAATAAATTTTATGTATTTTAATTGCATCAAAAGAATATTTTAAGTTACATAAATAAATATAGTTAATATAAAAAACCTTGATTCTTTTACCAGAGACCAGTAAAGAATGTTTTCATACACCGCATGTATGCTTACTGCAAGACTGTAATCTTCACTCTGGTTAAGGATTTCAAGCAAGAAGCTGTCATTCCCCAGCTTTTTTTTTTTTTTTTTTTTTAAGAAAGGAAAATATGAACACAAACAGATTATATTACTGTATTTTAAAATAAGAATCTACAAACATATCACAGTTCTTTCTTACCATTATTTGTGCTTACTTTTTATTTTAGATGAAATGAGAGCTGACTCTGATCTCCACCAAAACTTTAGTTGTTTACTTTGAGGTGAAAACTCTTTCTTATGTCTTGAATTGAATGCAAGTCTATTCTTTGGATTTAAAAATTCCTGTGAATATTGAAGGCAGAGGCAGCAGTGAGAAGGTTTGTCCTTGTATTACAATTTTTGATCTCTTCATATTAGCAGAAGACTAGAATTCCCTCTCGTCTCAGCTTGCATACATAGTTTTATCATTCCACTTAATATTATGCACTGCCACATTTTCTAGAAGTTATCATAAGCATTATAAAGACTAGGCTCTTTGTTCTAAGATTTACTTTCACTGAAATTTTGTTCACTTGTCAACAACAACAACGAATTTTACTTGAAATTCATTTAGGGGAAAAATAAATCGCACACACTATAAACAACCTAATAAATAAAAGTGCTGCAGAAAAATGCTTTCATTGCTTAAATGTACGTAGAGTAGAAACTACTTGTTAACTTACAATCTTCTGAGTATATAAATGGAAATATGCAAGTTTGGAGATGAAATATTTGTTTTTTTTGTTTTGTTTTGTTTTTTGTTTTTTTATATTTAGACTATTACCTTTGACTACATAATAACTTCTGGTTTCATTTAGAGTTGAGCAAAATATGACTAGAGTTTCTAGATTTGTTCTCCAAATGATATGCAGCTTCATATAGAAGATTAGGTAAATGATAGGTCTGGATGCCCAAAAATACTGAACAATATTTCAGTACCATACAACAAGTACATCACATCTGATTTCCTTAATTTTTCCTGAAAGAAATCTTAAGCAGACAATTGACTCGCCATATCTTCTGATTTTACTTCAGTTGCAGATATGGATGGCTTATAGGTACATAGGTTCATTAGGTTGGAAAGGACCTACAGGATCATCTAGTCCAACCATCCTCCTATCACCATCCCTACCCACTGCACTACTAAATCAAATCCCTCATCACCCCATCTAAACGCTTCTTGAACAGAGGGCTTATAACTTGAAGATGAGTCTCATGAAGGATCTCTGCTCAATTTGTGCAAAATGGCTCTTTTCTAGAATCACTGTGAAGTCAAAAATTAATATACGCATGAACTCCTGAAATGCTTTCTAAAAGTATTATATAATCAGAAAGGTTCTGTTACATGAATCTTGTCACTGGAGCTTGAATCAAGCAAAAAGAACTGAAGAGTTTCTGTAGTACCCTCACAAAGAAGAATATTTGGCATAGATTTAAGAAATTATACAGTTTATTTAGTATTTTAAATAAGCATTACTAAGTTTTTGTTACTGACTAATGATTTTGATTTTTTTATAAATTATTTTTCCTATATAATACTTTAATTCCCCTCGACCTCAATGGTTGCCACAGGGACAGTTTGTAAGTACTCTGTTTCAGTCTGCAACAGAATATATGTGAAAGCATCTGCATAATTTATGAAATACTGGGCTACCCAGGATAATTTAAAACATTTATTAAAGAAATTTTATCAATTTAAAAGTGTCAATTTTTCCTCTTGTCACAGAAGAACTTTTTCTTTCTTTCTTTCTTTCTTTCTTTCTTTCTTTCTTTCTTTCTTTCTTTCTTTCTTTCTTTCTTTCTTTCTTTCTTTCTTTCTTTCTTTCTTTTCTTTCTTTCTTTCTTTCTTCTTAATCTGTAGGATCTGTAACAATGATTTCATCTGATTTCGAAAAATAGTGCAGTGGTTGTTGTAGAATCTTACGATCAGCTCTGTTGGTTGCAAGTGGTACATTGTTCCTAGTGAAAGATAATAATTTCTAGTGCTATATTTATTTTTAGTTGTCAAAAAATTTTGTGAGGCACGTCTCAGCTTTCAATTTGTTTTCCTTCCCATAAACAAATGCTTTAAGTGAATAAATGATGTCAACATTTTGAAGAAAAAGCGCGACTTTCCAATCTCAAAGAAATTACATGACCTGTGAAAACTACAGGCAGTACTTTTGGTTGCATTTCCTAAGGGCGCTGAGTTGGTTTTATTGCTTCTGAGTGTAACTGAGGCCTTCCTTCCATTCTGGTACAGGTGAATCCAGTTTTACAACGTATCTTTAAAACAACTGTGGATAGCAAAGTCAGAGTTCCCAGAATCAATAATTCCACTTATCTGTGAAACCAGTGGTTTTAATTTGTGATTCATAGTTCCTAGAGATACGAGACAGGGAGGAGGAAAGGAACATGAAAGGGCACTTGTACAGTTTTCTGATAGTTTTTGCAGCTATTGAAAGGGTTATTAAAACATAATGAACACCTCAATTTTCAATAACTCCTTTCTGCTTTGTTCTGTAATCTTTTACAATCCATTCTGTAATCTTTTACAAGAAATAAAGGGTTTTTCTTCTTACTTATATTTCTTTTAAGGAAATTATTACATTGTAAAGGAATTGTAAAGGAACACCACCACAACATAAAAGATTCTGGCTCAAAGTGACATAGTCATCTGAGATCCAGAAAGCTTGATGTGGAGTTGTTGCATTCAATTGTCTGTGCATATTGCCTAAAAATAAACCTAGTGGAATAAACAGAAAGTATATCAGTAATAATTATTTTTTCCCCCAAGAGAAATACTATAACATGTCCTATCATACCTAGATACTACAATATTTATTGTTATAAAACAAGAAGAAATATCTACATAAAAATTATTAAACATCAGAAAGTAAACTTGTTCTGCAACCTGTGTAACCTACTCTGGCAACAAACAATAACATCACCAAATATTTTGATATTTCCATACAAAAAGAACACAAAGTCTTTAACTTGATGTTGCTTAAGTTCAATTCCTTCCAACAGCCTTGGCAAAAAGCAAGGAAGATTAAAGTGTTAAGCTAGTATGAGTCCAAATCTGCTGAGTAAATGGGCAACAGTAGGAAGACAAATACTTTATATTTTTCCCCTTACCTATATTTCCTTACATTTACCAAGTAGAACCTGGTCAGAATTGAAGGTCTAGATTAACATACTGTTAATTTACTAAGAAATTGTCAATGGTTTACAGGCCAGTTCATCCCAGTTCTGTCACTAATGGGGTGGGGGGAAACACAGGCCCATGTCTCAGGAAAGGAGAAGAGTAAAAGGGGAAAGGGTAGGGAGATGGCCCTAAAAACAAAACAATGGCAATAATCTGAGGAGGAAAAATAATCTACTAAATAAGATATTGGAATGCAAAATAACACAGTATAATACAATATAATCGGAACTTAATCTAATAAGTCAAATAAAATGAGAGAGAAAGAGTGTCCAACAACCAAAGGCCTTATTCTAATACTGAAGGATAGATGGCTAGGAGCACACACTGCTGGGAAGAGCTGTCTCGTGACATATGAACAGTTTCATCTTTTCCTCTGAATGGAAAATGGTAACGAACATGTGCAAAGTCCTCTGGGATATGTAGTTTTTCTCATCTGGAGCAAGCATACCTGGAATTATCAACAATCCACAGAACTGGAGCATTAACTCCTTAACTCCCAGTGCACTGCATGATGTTATGATGTGGAATACCATTAAGAAAAATCATAATACTATGACAAAATTGTCATAGTATATAGCTGATGATAGCTTACTTTTATAACCATCAAGATTTATTTCTAACCCAATAAACAGAAGAAAATATTAGCACATGGTAAGAATTTTAACATTTTACTTATTATGAACAAATATTGATTATTGATGCTAAACACTTAATACAATTATATACAATATTAAAATGGGCAGTATTAAAACAAAGACCTTTTTAGCTATCAATTGTCATTCATTGCTTCCAAGCTCCTCTAAAATTAATGTTATCTTCTAAAAGCGAACATATGCATAACTCTACTCCACATTATATGCACCGACAGCACCCTACTGAGAAAGTAAGAATGACTACTTGGACCAAGTGCTTAGGATAAGATCCTTTAAAGGCTATGCCAGCAAAGATAAAATATAGCATAGATCAAATCTCATTTTGCAATTTGTGATCTTGTCTCCATTTTGCTCTGTGTTTTTTGTTGGTTTTTTTTTAAGTGAAATATTAAGACCTTTTGGCATCATGCATGTGCATGTCTTTGGTGACAAAGGTTTTTACTAGTGGTTATTTTATGCTGGGTTTTTGGCATGCTGCTATGAGCAGGTGTGACTATTATGATGAAATTTGGAGGTTATAGTGGGTAGTGTTTCCAACAGAAGAAAAGGTTCTTGTGGAGTTGAAAGTTTTCCAAGTAACCAAATTGGCATTTGTACCTTAGTTAACTGTCGAATCATCTTCTGAGCAGGAATAATGCCACTGAAGCAGATGGTAATAATGTATATTGATGGCCAATGATTATTTATGCACAACAGTTGAGGATGTGAAGATTTCACTTTCCTTGGCCAGGAGGATCAAAATTATGATGCATCCAGTATGTTCACACATAACATTATGGGGATAAGTTTTCCTTCCTTATGCTTCATCTCACAACTACTAAAGATTAATTTTCTTGCTACTTTGTCCTCTTCCACAGCAGTTTGGCAAACCAGTATTATCCTCTGACATTCCAGTTAAGCACACCAGGTAGTAATAAACCATTTCTACTGTATTCATCAAAATTATTATCCTTTCCAAAAGTAGTAATTTGAAAGAATGAATATGAAAGCAAACAAAATACTGGTTATTTTAGATTTAAACAAGATGCAAATTAATTAAGCAAAAATACAGCCTGCTCCCAGAGGACATTCTAATTCAAGTTTATATCAATACAGTGCATTGTCACAAATGTGAAGTACAAAGTAAAATGGAAATGGTAGAAACAGTCTTGAATTAAAGCAGATCACATTTTAAATATTTGTTAATTTGATTTTGCTGACAAAACTTGATGATGCATATGTAAATTTGGACATACTGATATTCTATTTTTGTCTCATGATTGATACTTGAAGATATGTTGTTTATAGATCCTGTAAACTAAAGGAAGGCTACTGAAGACAATGATGCCTGAAAGATGGATATAAAAAAATGATCCAGGAACAGATGGAATGGCTTTTGAACTTCAGAGGATCAATTTAATTTTTTTGTAGTACTCAGGAAATTATTTCCTGTAGCAGCTCTTTACAGGTGTTGAATGATGCTATAAAAATTCAGAGACGAGAAGAAATATAAGAGGAAAACAGAATGTGATCAAGAAAGCTATCATAATCTATATTTTGTTTCCATTCAAGTGCTTCTAAGGCGGTTAAAGATGAACCTTAAGGAATGAGGAAAAGAAATGCTATGATTTCAGAACAATACAATCAAAATGGTAGCCAAGCAGGAAGTGTCATCATTTGAAGATCTGATGAGAATACTATTAATACCAGAGAGATAAACATCTGAGGATGAAAACTGAAGTTCATGGACCTGCAATATGTCAAAAGGAGAAAAAGAAAGCATGTTTTAGAAGGACTCAATAAGCTTTACTTACTGTCTGTCTTCAGTGAGAAAAGGAAAAGACAGTCCTTACAGTCTTTTCTTTTAAATACAGGAAGTTTTATCAACCAAAACAGAGATAGCAAAAAGGTTTCAGGAAGAAAAATAGATTTGTTTTAAGCATGTGAGCCTTCTGATACTGGGATGGAGATTCTGAAGACTAGTGAAATGAAAGACTGAACATAAGGAACATGAAAGAGATAAATTAAATATTAATTTGATTAGAAGTAGAGTTTAAATTCATATAAGCAAGTGGACTTAACCAGGAAGGACTTGAATGGAAGAAGATAGTAAACAGTTGATATGGAGATAAAGAAGAACTAGAAAATGTCAGCAGAATAAAATTACAGAGACAGAATATGAGTGAGGAAAACTAAATGATTTTATTGATAATGGAGAAAATTAGAATTGATTATAGTGTTACAAGCTTGCATGGACAGAAGCCATTTGAAACACTGACAAGATAATTTTTGATGACATAAAGAAATAAGTTTGTCTTGACCATTAAATAATGTCTATTTTATAACTAGTCAGTTATATTGATAATCTCAGAAGAGAGTTTTCATGACTTTTTGTCTGAATATAACTGTCTGTAAAACTTATGTGTCTTTACTATATGGCTGACTGAAACTTTAACGTACCAGTGAAATAAGCAGAATTATTTTAAGACATGTTTAAGGTCACTGAAGATGTATAACTATTTCATATGCACAGGAAAGAAATCAATGCATAAAGAACAGATAGATCTGCAGTAAGGGATGAGCAGACTTCCCTTAATCTGCCAGTATTACAATTAATTTTAGATGTCTAAAATATTTCTGATGAATAAAGTAGGAAGTGCCAGCTTTTTTCTGTTGTCTAGACAAGACAGTAAAAAATCTGCCTCACTTGTAGGGATTTATGATGTAGATTTATAGAACTATCTTAGAATAATTCCCTCTAATAATTTATAAATATTTATTTTTCCCTAAATAACAAATAAGCAAAAAAAAAAAATTAAAAAAAAACATTTGAAGACTTTAAGAATTAAAACTTCAAGAACACAGAGAGAGATAAGAAATTTTCATTGTCTATCTACATTTTTCAGAAGAACATCAGAAAAGAATAGCTTTTATTTTACTGTTCCTGTTTTTTTCCTCATACTGATTTAAGTAACTCATTTTATGAATCATAATATGAAAAATTATTTCAATTCATTTTCTTTAATATGCAAGCATAGCTATATTTAAACAAAATGGGTTCCTCTGACAATTGACCTGAGGAACTTAAAAAAGAATTTTCAATAGAATATTCAAAGGGTAAATTACTGTAATGATTTACAGTTGTAATGTTCAATACCAATCACAGAAAAGAAGCATGTGCAATTCAATTTGTCTTCTATGAGCAGAAATGAAAACAAAAAGTGTCTGTTTGGGAACATCTAACAAGCACCTTACAAATCACTAGAGTTGCAGGCAATTATTCTTTAGAGAAAATGTTAACTACAGAGAATATGAAGAAAAATGTTGTATGTAGTATATTATCCTAACACATCAGAGTCCCTGGTGATTCCAAAGAACAGAATTTAGTCAGTCTTGTTTCACATGTAAAGTTTCAAAAATCATGAAATAATTGGATCAAAGCCCCTAGGATTATGGGAAAATAAAATGTTTCTATCGTGTAGGTAATAGTCCCTCCAAAATGTTCTGACAAATCCATCATTCTCTGACAAACAAACAGAAAAATAACAGAAAAACAAATAAATAAAATATAAAACAAAAAGCAGATCTACTGGAAGATGTGTGGCTCTATCTTCTGTTTTATCACAAACAATAGCTTCACTTACTAATTAAAATAAAGATGAGAACCTAAGCCTGGAAGCACAGGATGAAGTCTTAGAGACTGTACCACAAAAGATCGGTCTATAATATCTGCAAGATAAAAGAAACTTTAACTCCTCTGAGGTAACTGAAGAAAATGCATATAAGGTCTCGAGAATAAATGAATACAAATGAAACCATACACTCATGTGGAAATTTGAAAAAGTTTTCTATGATTGGAGTAAGACATGTACTGCAGCAATTAATATCTTTACATTGAGTTATATACAGTTTGTTGGTTTTTTTTTCTAGAATTTGGTAACAGAAAAAAGGCTACAACCCCAAATGAGCCAGAAAATAACAACTGTCTGTATTGTGTACCAGGCAGTTGTTGGTAAGTGAATAGGGCAAATGAACATAAAAAATAAATGAAAAATCAGCAGTTTAGTCAGAGAATGCATTAAGAAATGATACACATTCTGTTTGATTATGCAGCAGTTTGACAAATAAGTAGAATAATATTCATTTTTGTAGGAGGAAGGAAGAGAATATAATAATCAAATCATAGAATATTTTGGGTTGGGTGAGACCTCAGAGATCTTATTCTAAGCCCCCTGCCATGGCAAGGACACCTCCCACTAAATCAGGTTGCTCAAAGCTCCATCCAGCCTTGATTTGAACAATTCCAGAGAGGACATAACTACAACTGTTTTGGTCAACTTATTTCAGTGTCTCATCATCCTCACAGTAAATAATTTCTTCTTAATATCTAGTCTAAATCTACCCTCTTCCAGTTTAAAACCATTTCCCCTTGTGACTACATGCCCTTGTAAAAAAATCCTTTCCCAGTTTTCCTGTAGCTACTCTTCTGACACTGGAAGGTTGTTACCTCAGAGCATTCTCTTCTTCAAGCTGAGGAGGCACAACTCTCTCAGTCTGTCCTCATAGGAAAGGTGCTCCATCCCTCTAATCATCTTCTTGAACCTTCTCTGGAACTGCTCTAACAGTTCATTGTCCTCCTTATGTTGGGAGCCCCAAAACTTGATACAGTACTCCAGAGTGGGATTTCATGAGAGCAGAGAAGAGGTGCTCAGTCACTTTCCCTGACCCCCTGTCCACACTTCCTTTGATGCAACGCAGGTTACAGTCGTCCTTCTGGGCTGCAAACTCACAGTCCCATCTCATGTTGAGTTTCTTATCAACAGACCCCTCCAAATCCTTCTCTTCAGGCCTGCTCTCAAGCTGTTCTCTTACCTCTTGAATATCAGCTACAAAACACAGCTTGATTTAATCTGTGAACTTACTGAGGGTGCACTCGATCCCACTGTCCATTTCACGTACAGTGGTGTTAAGTAATGCTGGTTCCAGTAGCAATCCTGAACGAAGAACACTTATTGTTGGTCTACATTTGGTTGGTGAGCTGTCAACTGCAACTCTCTGAATGTGACTATCTAGTCAATTTCTTATATAGCAAGTAGTTCATCCACCAATTTTTCTCCAATTTGGCGACCAGAATGTCATGCATGACATGTCAGTGTCAAAAGCTTTGCATGAGTCCAGGTAGATGATCAGTTGCTCTTTCCTTATATACTGATGCAATAACTCCGTCATAAAAGGCCACCAAGTTTGTCAAGCATGACTTGCTCTTGCTTTTCTTTCCTTCTTGATAATGGGGATTATGTTTCCCCTTTTCCAAAACAGCCAGCCAACATACAGTAGCTGCTCTCCCTAATATGTAGTAGTTTGACAAACAAATGTAGTGACTAGTATGTAGTGACTAGTAGTTTGACAAACAAATCACTTCAGTAAGAAGTAACATTAATAAAGTGAAGTTTTGTTCCTACTTTGTAGCCAGGAGTTGTAACACTCAGACTTAAAAGGCAAAAGCTTTCATTTATTTTGTCGTTTTTCTATTTTTAAAAATGCACTTTATATTGGTTATGGAATCAGAAAATTCTTTTCAATTGCAGTACAATGGGGTCAATCAAATGAAAGTACATAGTTCAGAAGATGAAAAAATATTCATTCAAAGAAAAAAAACAGTAGATGATTGAAGTGAAAATAATACAGATAGAGAAATAAAAGCAAAAGGTACAAAGAATCTGGGGCACATACAGAGCTTGCAAATAGGGCTTAAAAGCCATAGAACAATATAAAACAAACAAACAAACAAAAAAATTGGAATACTAAATACAGAGCTGTTGCCTTTTTTAAAAAAGAAAGCAAATATTAGAGAAGGCTTAAAATTCATCCATATCCAACTTTTTAAAACTTCCATTTTCCCATTTATTACCTTCATATCTGTCTTTTTAGTATCACCTCTATTGTTTTTATTTATGTGGATTTTTGCTTTGTGTTTCTGGGCATCATAGGAAAATATTAAAATGGAAGATTTTCCAAGAAGAATAATGGCTATACCTAGCAAAGCCTAATTTACACAAACTTCTTATCGAAAGATTAGACAACTCAGCTGAGGTTTGAAACTGCAGAGAATAATGCCTGCCAGAATTTTCCTCTTCTTCAAACAGACTTTCATTTTATTTTGTTTTCTCTTTAGAATGAAGACAGTTTGTCTACAACTGAAAGACTCAAAATGATTTAAATTTTTACTTATTTTCAGGTAATTCATTTTATAATATTGACTTGGAATACTTCATATCTTCAGCAATCTAGTAAATTCAGAAATCATAAAATTTAGTCTTTGATGTTTAAACAGTAAATTTACTCTTCAAAATAGAGAACACTCCAGGGAACAACTTCTAAGCAGTTTTGAAAAATGACCCACTTCATATTTTATATAGGGAAAGAATGTTCCCTCTTTCATCTCTGTCTCTGCCTTATGTAAGTATGCTGGCCTGTGACACCATCTCCATTAAAGTAATTTTCCAAGGCCACAGTCGTAAAACCATGACAGTGGAATATATGTCCTTTTCAATATTCATGCCAGATTACTTTCCTTCCACTTCCTCATTCCACTTCCACAATTGATAGTCTCATTTCTCTAACACAGTGTGATATTATCAGGCGTGTAAAAATATGGAATATGGAATTTGGAGAACTTTTATTTTTGCTTCTAAATATGCATTGTTTAAATTTATTTATGAACTACACAATCTAAATTTGAAGGACTCATGGCTTGTGAGTTTACATGTACAGCAAAGAAAGTGAAGCACATCTTGGCTTTCTCAGTCAAGTCATAATTTAAGATTATTCTAAAAAAGTAAGGTTGCACAGCCTGCAGTCAGATCATTCTTTTGTTTTAAACCTAAATAAAACTATTAAATGATATTCTTACACCCCTGCCTCACAGCATCACTTTATTTGACTGTGGGAGAAGAGGAAGAATAATTGGTATTTCTTAGAAGTTTATGTTAGCATTCACTCTACAGTCATTCTCCAGTATCTCTTCCAGATGGAACTGTAGCTCCAGGACATCTCTTGTGGATGCAACACAGTGATATTACCCTGACCAGTTACACTTCACCGGTGAGGGGGTGATGAAGTGAGAAGGATAGGAACAGGGTTCTTTTGGGATCTCAAGAAAATTCTGACAAAAAACTACAGATTATACCAAACACATATTCTCAAGCCCTATGACCAACACCCAGTTTATCAGATATGATTTATTAAAGGTCACTAACTCTGTGAATATTATGCCTTCTGCAAGGCTCCCAGTACCCAATAGTACTATTCTCTACTGTGTTATTATTATAACACTGATAAATGTATGTATACTATGTGCACTCAAAAACAAAATATTCTACTATACAATAGTAAATTTAACAAAGAAAAAGATTCAGTAATAGAAATTTATACATCTATTAAGATCTATTCTTTTTTTTTTTTTTTTTTTCTGACTAAGCTTGTCAGGTTCAATTGGAGAATTGTCTGTTCTCAAGTTTTAAAAGATTGTGAGTGAGAGTATACTCTAAAGGATCTCCAGTAGGATAACATTTTATCCATTCATCTCTTTCTCACTAGCATAGCTTTGTAACTATCCTCCCATAGATTTCTGATATGCGTGTTCTGAGAATATATCAGTAATAACAAAAAAAGAAACAAGCACCTCATGTTAAGACCATGAACAGAATATAGAGAGAGGAGAAAATGAGTTTTTTTCTGGTTTTTGCAATTGTTTGTCAACCAACATTTGAGACATAGTTTTCACTCTTGCAGTAAAAACAATACCTATAAGTCAAAACTTCCCTTGCAGAAGTCTTGTGAGTCAGTTTACATGAGTTTCCTGAAGTGTGAAGTATTTGTTAAAAGCAAAGCAGACCTCCATATAAAAGCTGCTCTGTATCTGAAGCCAGAAGTCTGAATATATCTATCTGTGCATACTTAAATGTTTGATGATGGGAGAAGGCAAATGCAAAAAGGGAAGAGCTAAGGTAGAATTGACACAGCAACAGTCTTTGAAGGTAGAAAAAAATAATAAAAGATGACAACATGTTTTGATAAAAATGCAGGTGAGTGAAAATTAAATCAGTAAAGTCATCAAATGAGATGAGAATAATGAAGCATAAAGTTCATTTACGTGTCATTATTCACAAAGGTGATTTCTGTAACAAAGGATTTGTTTAGAAAGCTTTTCTTGCAGAAAATATATTTTTAATATTCAGTACAGAACATATTTTACATAGGAAATATTTAAGCCAGGAATCAAATAATACTAATATATCATTTACAGACTATAAAGCTTACAGGCCACTTTTTTCATTTTCCTGTTATCTTGTATGATGATATAGAAATGCTAGATTTACACTTCTGAATACAGATCAAGGATGCTCATATTTGAGAAATGAGAGAAATCTATGAAGGAAAACACACCAATAGCTGTATAGTTTGAATGTATTTGTCTAGAAATAAAATGAACTGTATAACTTGATCCCAATGAGAAGGTGGGTTTTCAAGCAGTGAAATGAGAAAACATAACAATTGGTAATATTCTCATTTCTTTGCTTGCTTAATGAAACATCTTAACAACATTTTAATATCTTTAAAGGTAAAATGAAGTCAGAACAGCTCATAGGTTCATAGGTTCATAAGGTTGGAAAGGACCTACAAGATCATCTAGTCCAACCGTCCTCCTATCACTATCCCTACCCAACTACTAAATCAAATCCCTTAGCACCTCACCTAAACGCTTCTTGAACAGAGCTAGTGACAGCATTAGGTTTCAGCTAACATCTAAAAGGCAGGATTGGAAGGAAGGAGCAGAAGGAGACAATATAGTAACAGAAATATTACTTGTTAAAAAGAAAAAAAAAGCATTATCTTTCTCAGAGAAAACACAAACATCTAAGATTTTTCTCATCTCAGATATTATTTAATAAAATTTAGCAGAATTCCTGTTCTTGAAATTGCTTACATTTTTAGCTTACAATTTTCTGCTTGCAATCTGTGTTTCGTTTTCTTTTGACATATTTAAGTATGTTTCATGACAAGTAAATAATATTTATATTTATTTATCACTAAATCATTTGTGTAATATGGGCTGATATGTAATAAAAATATCAAAACAGAAATGAAATACAGTAGGTTTATTTTTAAAGCATTGGCACAAGTTATTCGTTCTGTTTACAATACAATTTTTTGTCTCAGTCACCTGGGGAATCAGACACAACCATAAATCAGTGGCCTAAAAGAGGTCTTGAGGTGTTGAGGATAGATAAAGGTGTTGAGAATAGATATAAGACAAAATCTTAATATGGAGTTGGTCTAAGAAGTAGTGCCAAGAGAATATAGAGAATACACTGTTTCAGGATCCTTGCATTGATTCCTACACATATACAAAATAAAATCCATACCTGGTAATATTCAGATTAGTGAGTGGCACAGAGTATCACCAGACATTTTGCTAAATGCTGGATAGCTCTCTTTTTCTAATTGCACCGTTGACCTTGGGCGACTATGTAAGTTTTCCTTGTGAACAGAAATTCTCTATTTGATGATGTGATGCTGCTCACAAAATGTATACCCGTTTCATTATAGTTGTACTAGTGCTTGCTACTGTTAAGAATGTAAATGTTATTCCAAGTGTTCTTTCCAAAATGGAGGCCATATAAATTTATACTTATTTTGGTATTGCAAAACTTTATTGCACCACAATTTCAAACATACATTCCTTCAGTTCAAATATTCACAGCTGCAATAATAATTTGAGTCAGCTCTATTCAGAGTTACTACAACCTGGTCAGAAAAAATTTTCAGTTACAGTTTGCAGGATTGCACTTCCATATTTAAACTCATGCTGACACTACAATAATTACCTTTTATTTCATTACCGTGTCTCTAATTACATTGAATTTAACTATAGAAATCTTAATTTGTAGATGTCATACATTTTGTTGAACATTACTTATCAAAGAAATCCCATAGCAAACAGTTTTTATGCCTGTAGCGCTATTGTTATTTGTTTTTCTATAAGATCACATTACAGAATGATTGCACAATTTTTCTTTCTGCAAGAAATAAATAAATGCACTGAAACAATTTCTGATCTAATACATGTATGTATGCAATCCATAGATATATAAATGTACAACAATATAGGATATTTATATATGTTATCTTATGACAATTATCTATAAATGTGTATTTATCTAAGCAAGTGATGCACAAGCAATTGCTCACCAGCCACTGACTGTTGGCCAGCTAGTCCACAAGCAGAAAAAGATCTCCCAGTGAATTCTCCTCTTTTTCAGATTTTCCTTTAGCATAGTGTCATACGGAATGAAACATTCGTGTCCAGTTTAGGTCATCTGTACTGATTCGGTCCCTTTCCATCTCCTTGAGATCCCTCAGCCACCCTGCTGGTAAGACAGCAGGAGAAGCTGAAAAACTGAAGTATCCTTGGCTCTTTACAGCACTGCTCAGGAACAACTCAAACATCAGTGTATAATTTGCATTACTTTTCTCCTAAGCTTATGGAGCTACAAAAACTTGGAAATCTATTCCATATTTGGCAAAATAGATTGTTTACTGGGTCTAGCCCTGAAGCTTCAGGAAGGAGACAGAAGGAACTGCTATAGATCTTCAGGACAATTTCTGGAAGTATAGCTTGAATGGTAGTTCTACATTTGCAAATATTTTCATCCTAATGAGAAATTAATTTTGTGAGGATTTACACTTACAAGTAACTCAGTTAAAAACAATCCAAAGAAATTCTATGGAGGATAATTTAAACTACATTAATTCACATATGCAAGACATGAATTAAAACTGAAAACGTTCTCTACTTAATTCAGCAATGAACAGTGATACAAGGAGTACTAGTAAAGAGGTATAGAGAAGTCTGAGTCTTTCTAATCTTACTCCAAATTCACAAGTGACTATTGCCAGTAACTGCGTAATCATATTTGTGTTATAATATGTCTGAGTCCATTGTACTTTTCCCATCTCTTTCCAGTTCAACATGAAGAGAAAAGAACTTCAAGTACTCCAGAAAGTTAAGGCCAATGAAGGTCTTCCAATGGAGTTGGTGTATATGTCATTTACTTTTTTTTTATATATAAAATGAATTTAAATTGTGTGTTACGAATATGGGTTATAACTGTGCCAGCCTGCAAGGTACAAACAAGCAATGAGAGAAAAAAAGAACAAGTGCCTTCAAGATAAGCAACACTCCAAGCCCATTTGTAATGCATTTATATAGTGTATTTTATATTAATCATTTGATCAGATCTAAGTTACGTTGATTTCATTACTATGTTCTTGTATATTGAAAAGTTGTTTTAATGTTCACTGACAGAAAAAAAAAACACATCCTTATTAGAAGTACTTTTAAAAGTACCCTTACAAAATTTACTGTGCATCCAACTTACTAGACTGCTAGCAAAGTACACCCTCTTCATTTTCTATCTCTGTTTACTAACTCAGTGGATGAAATATACAGTAACAGTAGGACCCCTAAGGACATAGCTAGACATTATATGTAACAGTAAGATGAAGATCAGAATTATTAACATAAAATTGAAAATGTCTTTTTTTTATTATACATGAGAAAAGTAACAAAATTATAGGGAAACAAGTATCTGAAAGATGCTGATTTGGTTTGATACAAGGCCCAACTTCATCAAAAGGGTTGTGTGACCATAGGAAAGTAGTTCTTTCCATTTATCATCTCATTGAGGAGGGGAAAAATTCTCCAAAACACTGTTTTCTGGCAGAAGATTTCTGTGGTATAGAAATATACAAGGTGTGTGGTGTAGCATGTACTATGTACTACATAGTACAGAATGTACTGCAGCTGTAGTGCATGGAGAGACTTAACACTAGTCCTCTGCCTTGGTATTCTTTCATGACATCAGCTTCTGTTTTCTTAACAACTTTGGCAGCATATTTTCCATGTTTCCCCCACAGTGTTAGTTGCCTTCATTTGTTCTAATTCTCTTTCAAAAAGAGTCAATGAGAATCCACATAGCATTCTGAGATTCTTCCATCCTGTTACACTTTAAAAGTAATTCCTTCTCTCAAAAGAAACTATCAGCTTTGTTCTTTAATAATGAGCAGCTGACTGAGTTATCTTATTTATATTGAACAGCCTATTAAGTCACCGAGTGCCTTTTCCTGAGCAGATACTGTTAGTATACAAGCTAACATTTTGCATGAGCTATTTAAATTGTCTTGCCATGTCAATTAACTTGAACTGAGTTTCATCTGCCTTCATATTGGCAAACATCAAGTAATGCAGTAGATATGCCTCTGTGACTCCTTCTTGTTCCCAACCTTCTTCTGTAGCCTGGTCATTTTACCTAAGGGTGTGGCCAGATTCCTCAAGAGTGGTTATGAGATCACATTTCCCTATTTCAGAAGGAAGCAATTAGGTGGGGTTTTGAATATGTTCAGAGACAAAGACTCCACAGCCTCTCTGAGCAGCTTGTTCTAGTGCCCAGTCACTCGTATTTGTTTTGAATTTTCTGTGTTCCAGTTTATTCCAGTTTCCTTTTCTCCTATCGCTGGGGATGAGCTCTATCCTCTTCACATGTATCCATTAGTTTATAATTATTATAAGATTCTTTCTCAGTCTTCTCTTCTCCAGGCTGAACTGTCCCAAGTCTCTCAGCCTTTCCTTGTAAGAGAAGTGCTCCAGGCCTCCAATTATCTCTGCGGCCCTTCACTTGGTTCACTCTTGAAATTGCCTGTCTTTCTTGAACAGGTGAAACCAGAATTGGACACAATAATACAGTTAATGAACTAAAGAAATACAGTTATAAATAAATAATTAATGAACAGAAGTAATATAGTTAATGAACTTAATGGAAGTCTAATGATACTCTAAAAATCATGGGTTGTTTTTATGTTTATTCTGTGTTACAAACAGATGTTAAACTCTTCCCAAATGGAATAGCTAGCTACTGTCAATAACAAATTACAGATTATATTTATTTTCATTCAAAAGTAATGGCTCGGTGTCATGTAATTTAAGCTGATACTGAATAGCATAACATACAAATGACGGATGGTTTCTCCCTTTCCTTCTCCCATTTGTATGATATATTTATGAATCACTACCTTAGTAATCTCCTCTCTTATTTTGAAAAAGATGAAATATGTCTGTTTCTATTAGGAACAATAACCCATTGAAAACTCTTCTAAACAAAATGCTACTTCATTGACACAGACTCAGTGAAAACAAGTAGGAAAATTATCTACAAACATCACTTCTATTTAAATTATTTCCTTTAGAGTCACAGTAGTTCCTTAAAATACTGAATATTATAATAGTTTTTTAGTCTCAAAGGGTGATGAACACTCTTTCATGCTTCTTCGTGAGGGTATATTATACACCAAGGAAGAAAATATCCCTGAAGCATAAAATTAGTATGATATATAAATGATGCAAAAATATATGATTTTAATGGTTAACAAATATATATAGGTAATTTTTTTTTCAGTAATTTCAGGATCACAGTAAAATTGATCATGGTATAGATAAATTAAAAAAACAACAACTTCTGTATTAAGATTATTCTCCTTTGCTATTTTTATATGGAAGTTTTTCAAGTTTACTGGTGTTGGAGAGAATCTGATTACTGTATGTAAATGACATTCCCCTACAATTTCCACTAAAACAACTTAGCTCAATGTTATTCTTTATCTAGATCACCACTAATGCAGAAAAAAAAAAAAAGAGAGAGAGAGAGAACGAAAGAAAAAGGAAAGAAAGAAATTCTTCAAGGAAAATATGTTTTTGATTATATACATTTTTTTACAATGCATATACTTTGCAAAATAAGAGTGCCTAGAAAATTATATACTCAATAATAACTGTCAGATGTTCCTAGTACTTATTTAAAGACTAAGGGAACATACTAATGTTAAATATGTCTTCATTTCTGAAAAAATCATTCTTCTCTTCTGACAGAGAAATACTATTAGAGTAATATGCCCCTGATGCCTAAGATGCATCTAACTGAAGCACTGCTTATTGCCATCGAGCAAAGTAGTATTCAAATATATATAATTTGTTTCAGATCTGTCATCTAACACAATATGAAATACAAAGTTAGTGTATATGTGAAAAATGTAAATCAGAGTATACATAACTTTTAAAAATGCAAGCATAATAAAAGCAATTCATTTATTGAACAAGTAAAAAACTTACATTTATATCACAGGGGATCTCATTGCATGGAAATATTTCATTTGCTGATAATTTTCTTCAGCCTTTTTATGTGAAGTCTGTAAGGTGGCACACAGATCTGGCATAGCCACTTTATATGTCAAAACCCTGTAGTAATTTGTCTGTATGTTGGTACATGTCAAAGTCCTGCCTCCCATAAAATATAAATCACATTCACTTTGATTTCCTTGAGATAAAATTTTACCTGAGGAAATTGTTTTTGAAGACATCTGTATAAACTCTTCCTGAAGTGAAGACCTGGCTTACGTAGTTACTAGAACTGCCTGTTCTATTCCTTTCATCATCACTGTTTACAACCACTTTGGTTCTGGCAGATAAAATATTAGTTAACATAGCCATAGCGTGCACATCTGAAATTGTCAGGGCTAGAAGTCACAGCATTTGCAGTGTTGGTCAAGTCAGTGTCTTCTGCCAACTCATGAGTTTTGAAAAGAAAGCCTAGGAATCCTAAGAGTTGGGAACAACTCAGGGGGAAAGAGAAACTCCATCTTTACTGTAGAACCATGAACTAATTAATGTATGTTCTTAGCAAAAATACCTAACAAATCTGCATTCTGTAAGTATTGCATTAGAAACCTGGACAGTATTGTAGAATCGTAGAATTATTTTGGTTAGAAGAAACATTTAAGATAATCTAGTTCCAATCTCCCCCTAGACCAGGTTGCTCAAAGCCCCATCCATCCTGGCCTTGAACCCCAGGGAGGGGGCACCCACAAGCTCTAATCAACCTGTTCCATTGTCTCTTCATTCTCAACGTGAAGAATTTCTTTCTAATATCTAGTCTAAATCTACCCTCTTCCAGTTTAAAACAATTTCCCCTTGTCCTGTCACTACTTGCCCTTGTAGAAAGTCCCTCCAGCCTTCCTGTAGCCCTACTTGAGGTACTGGAGGCTGCTATAATGTCCCCTCAGAGCCTTCTCTTCTCCAGGCTTAAAAACCACAACTCTTTCAGCTCCAGCCCTCTGGTCATCTTCATGGCCCTCCTCAGGACCTGCTCCAAGAATTTGATGTCCTTCTTATGCTGGGTGCTCCAGAACTGAACGAAGTACTCCAAGTAGGATCTCATGAGAGTGTAGTAGAGGGGCAGAATCACTTCCCAGAGTCTAGATCCAAAACACAAAAATTGTATTATAGCCTGCAACTAATAATGTGAACCCAATGTACACCCAGTTTTATATTATTATAGTCTCTGTCAAACAATAAAAACATTGCCTACACTTTGGTAAAACAGTGTGTTCTATAAACCGTTTCAGATTTTAAGATTTTTACTGGGGTATTCTTGACCAGTTGCAGATATTCCTGTAGAATTTGAATAATATAATTGACATTTAAATGTCTGATAATCAGCTTTAAAAACCTACTTCTGAATATTCACAGACTATATATTTAAGTTTACTAGATATTCCATTATGACATTAATCTTTCAAGTTATTTTGCATTGAACTTTCCAATTATGCCTTGTGTGTGATTGCATGTATTTACACTAATTAGACAATTACAGATAATTTCATGAATTATGGAATATATGAAAAGTGACTGAGTTTTACTAAAAGAAATAAGCAAATCTGCAAAATAAAAATGGCCTTAAGAAACTATGAGGAGAGTGAAAGGATTCCACCTGAAGTTTTTCAAATTGTTTATCTTCAAATTAAGTTAGTGTAAGCCAAACACTATATTAACTGCATTTGTAGTTAATATCACGTTTTTATTGCTTTTACATTCTAAGTAAGTGCTTCTTAATTTTTAGACATCAGTAAAAAATCTTTGATTCATATCTGATCTTTGATTCATATCCATTATATATTGACTTGAGTTTGAGGACCACAAACTGTGACTGCTTCTAGATTTCTAGAATGAATAGTGTGAGATTACTCTGCAAGAAATTAGATCAATTTACAGTTAGTAAGTGGAAAGCATATTTGCCTTATCTCATGCTGAATTAAATAGAGTTGCCTATATGAAGTTAATCAGATTTGTAATTTCCATGGCCAACAGAGCTTAGCTGTGAAGAAAAGGTCATCCTGTATTGAATAATAATAGGTCTAATCTACTTTATGTCCTGAGAGAGTAGGAATTTAAAATTAGGAACTGAGGAGATGGAGAAAGAATGATGGTGAACAAACAGAAAGGCACCACAAGATGATATAAACTCATGATATCTAAGAGGCTTTTGTTGGCTTTCACAAAGGGCTGTGAAGAAGCAGAATAGCATTCATCAGGATAACAAGGCACTCTCTTCAAATGGGAATATTTCACTGTAGAAAATAAATAAAGCTAGCAAACTAACAAGCAATTTGTGGTTCAAATTTAGCCTGATTTTAATAAGTGATCAGAAATGTTATCTAGAAATTCTTTAATGATTTTTTTTTAATCTGGGAAGTGCTACTATCTCAAAATAGGTCGTTCACCATAATGTAATGGCTTCAATTATTCTAACAGAACAAACATGATTTTGAGACAATACTGCCTGTTATATTTCTGTCCAAATTTTTTTTGCCTATCTCCCAGCTCCCAAGTCTAACACTTAGCACTACGTAACTCCATGATGCTCCATGACCAGAAATCTCCATGACTTGAGTAACATATTGAAATCAACTCTAGGACCACAAACATAGCTTGTCTTGGCTGATCTATCTTATCTATAAGATAAGATGTAGGCTGAGATGTAGATAAATAAATAAAGTTCAGCAGCTGAACAGTCATTCAGGTTTCTGGTGGAATAGTCTCAGGGTTGCCCTTGTTTCACTTCAGCTAATGACTTACTGTGACCTGTGACTTTTTGCAAGTCTTTTCAGTGCTAATCAGCAATGGAAGGCTAGAATAACACTAATCTCAGATGAAACCCCAAAGTAATCTTAGGGAGAATGCTTCTTTTCAGAAGCAAGCAAAATATTATATAGTTTCAGTTGTCTGAGATTTTGCCATTCCTTTCAAATTTAAGTGAAAAGAAAGCTTACAAATACTAAAAATGTTAAAAAGCAGAAGGTGAAAAGAAGTATTTAATGACACGCTTCCAGATGGTAAATTGCTGAACTCTGGGACAGGTTGGTATCATACAACTCACATTATAGGATCCTGTCTCACAGTCTACAAGGTAGTGAAATAATATTGCTAACATAGGTATGGAATCACTGTTAGCAATCCTTTTGTCCTTTTAATGATAACGAAGACAACAATTTATAAAACAAATCTGTGTCCACTAGAAGCAATACAGCCTACATACAAAAAAAAGTAGGTCACGACTTAAACTGTAAAAGTCAAAATATGACCCTTACTATCTTAACCTTTTCCTACTAACATTAAAAGATTAGAGAGAATGAAACTGATTTCTATGTTTAATATCTGCTTTCAGAAACACTGCTTAGCAGTGAAGTATGATCTGTAGAAAATACAAAGGGACATGATAAAATAAAATCTATAGAAGTCTTGAGAACCTATATTTGAAGTATTACAGATTATACAAGAGTAAGCTAGGATAACTGCTTTGGCCGTGATGGTCTAACACTGTAGACAAGGCAAAATTTTTCAGGAGATGTAGTAGCTCTTAATTTGACTAGGAAAAAAATATATTAAAAAATCAAAATTGCAGAGAGGCCTGAGAAGTTGAGAGATCTGAGAAGTTCTCTATTTCTAAGCATATCAACTGGATTATGACCAAAAAAAAAAAAAAGTCTCTCATTACAGGCTTGTCTTGGGAAACACTACTACACCATGTGCAGACACATAGATTATTGCTTCCAGACATTATGTACCCCACATAAGACTTTAGAGCATGAGCTCATTTAAAAATTCTTATTTTTAAATGGTTATTTTGTTACTATGTCCTTACATAGATTTGAGACACAATAACTAGCTTTTTAGAAATAGAATTCCGGTATCTTTTGATACAGGTATTAAAAGTACAAAGGTATTTATATAGTGCATCTTTCATTAAGGCCTATATAGGTCAGGATTTATCTGAGGCTACATTTAGAAGTTCCTTATACTCTTGGCAATTACCTTCAAACTCAAATTGAGCAGAAATTTTTGCTGACCTGCTGTAACTGTTTTATCACACTTAGAACCAGACATATTTAATACTAGGTGTATTTACAGAGGTAGAAGTTTAAGAGACTCCTGTAGCTTCTCTGAAACAGCACCCACCAGCAGATAAAGCAGATAAATGAAGCCTCAAGAAAGGCTCTCAAGTTATTCAATCAGCAGTGAAATTGCTTTTTAAAACTAAATGCATACTCTGGAACCATGCAAAAATGATTATATTTTACCAGTCAAAAAATTAAAAACTGCATATATAATCCTGATAATAGTCAGCTGAAGACTAGAAGTAGTGTTTCTGCAATAATAATTGAGGGAGAACTAGGTCACTAAATTAAAAATTATCAAGCAAGCATACAGCTGGTTCCCTTGAAACACATATTGTGCAAAACAGCAGGCTGTCAGGAGACAAATCTACAATAGCTTTTAGGGACATGGCAATAAACGATAACATAGCCAAAGCTCACTTACAAGTTATTCAGTTATTAGTACAACAATGGTCACTGACAGTTTATTTTCCCTAAGCTTTCAATTTCCCAATAAAAGCGAGGACAAGGAAAACTGCCATTTTTTTTTACATTCATGTGGTAGGAAGATATTAGCAAAGAATAATTACAATGCTTAGCATGAATCATTCTAGTAAGGAATTTTCTGTATGAAAAATATAAATGTGGGAAAAGAAGATTCCTGGGGAATTCTTTAGAGTGTTCATTTCCTTGTGAGACAGAAAATAATGCTATAATTGCAAATTATTCAGTATATTTTCCATTTTCTGAGATCAAGTCATTGGGTAAGTATTTCCAGTTTATGGTTTCAGTATCTTAAGATTTATTTACTTGACATCGTTCACAGATGCACATTTTTGAACTTCAGATAAGTGTGCATGAAAAAAATATAATTTGCTTGGTTAGAAATCTAGTGAGCCTCACTTCATCATCCTTACTACTGTTTTTTTTTTTTTTTTTCACATATTCAATGAAAATAAGTTCCCACTGATATGGAGTACACATTTATACCATTCTTCACAGGTACCTTTGCATTTAAAAAAATATTTGAAACGCATAATATTCACAGGTTGTTCAAATAATTATCCACTTCTTCTTCACTCATGTAAACCTATCTTTGCATGGTTAAGACATAGAAATCAGGACCTATCTGCCCCTAATATTAGAAATATTAATGACTCAAACATTGTTTCATAAAATATTAAAGAACAATTTAAAAAATGAAATATTGATTCTACAGATCTATGTTCATAATACCACTGATCAATAACCTCTTCAGAATAAATAAGACTCAGCAGAAAGGACACAGTGCCTGCCATATTCTTTGTCTTGCTGGATCGATATCTGAGCCATCAGCTAAAGTCCAGTACGAGTAGATAGAAAATGCAAGTCATTATCATCTGAAGGCTATTTAACAAGTGATATGAAGATAATAAAAAGTCTCAGTGCTCAGTGGCTGTGTTACAAGTATCTATGTAAGAAAAATCATCATCACAGTTGGCATATCTAACGCTATTTTAAAACATTAGCAAAGAATGAAATCTTCTTATGCTAGATGCTTTTATCTGCAGCAGATAGTGTTTCCTTTGAAATTTTCATGTCACTGCAATGGCTTAATCCCTGATCAGTCTAGTATAAAATGATTGATGCTGTATTAGCTACCAGAATGTCTAAATCTACTTGTCAGTGTTTTACGATCTCAAAGTGATTCTTTACATGAACAAAAAAAAAAAAAATCAATAAGACAGCACTGAAAATCACTAGCCATTTCTGTCCCTGATGTAATTTCCTGGGGAGACACAAAAATAATGATTTTCAGAGTCATTTTTTGTACAAAATTAACTCACAAGCTATATAACATTCATTTCTTATGAAGAATCTTCAAAAGAAAATAATACGACCTATAAAACAGACACTAACATCAACTATTGAATATTGGTTCATAGAAATTTATATATTGATGGCATGTATTTTTGTTAAATATTGACCTATCACTTGCTTCACAGAAAAGGATTCATGCTGTCCACAAAAATCCAAGAAGTGACTTTAAACCGTTTAATGCTTATCACATTAAATGTTTATGAGAATGCATGTATGATTGAATTAAATAATCCCCCCATCAGAAAAGGTTTCTTCCATAACCTGTAGTAACTTGTGCAGTTTTTTGATGCACAAGTTTTCTGAAAACAGTAATTATCAACAGCACTTGCAGAGAGATTAATTGTGCTTTAGTTGATGAAACAGTTTTCAATTCACTATAGGATGCTGTAAAGATTTTAAATTGGAATACAAAGCTTAGAGCTATGTGAACACCCATGCACACACAAAGAAGTTATAAGAGCACTTAGAATACTATATTCATTGCACCTTTCCTACAAATCTGACAGAAATCTCATGTTTTTAACATATATATCACTATATACATCTTCAATATGTAGTCAGTAAAAGCCTGATTAGGAAATAAGAAATAAAATGAAAATATTAGATGTATCAAATCTCCATGACTCCCTTAGACAGTGTTTTGTTGTTTATTTTTATTTTTTTTCAAATGCAGAATGTTTGTGCCACAATATTCACATTGTTAAGGAGTTACACAGCCAAGAGTTTTGTGTTAACATTCCTGTTCGGAGTTCAAAATTAACTGTTCTAATACTGGCTGAGATGATGTTAATTTTCTTCACAGTAGTTAGTTCAGTGCTGTGTTTTGGATTTAGGATGAAAATAATGATAACATACTGATGTTTCAGTTGTTGCTGAGCAGAGCTTACACAGAACCAAGGCCTTTTAAACTTCTCACACCATCCTGCCTGTGGTGAGGATGGGGGTGCAGCAAGGAGCTGGGAGGGGACAAAACCAGGCAGCTTAAATAAACTAGCCAAAGGGATATTCCACAGCATATGATACTGTGCTCAGCAGTAAAAGCTGGAGAATTAATGAATTTTGCTTTCAAAAATAATCATTACCATAATTTGGATAACACTATTAACAGCAGACAATTAGTCAATACCTGGCCACATAATACAGTTGAGATGAAGGATTTTGATAAATACCCAGGATGCACATACATCTTTTGGGTTTTTGCTAGTTTGTTGTTGTTTTTTAAGATTGGAGGGATAGAAGGGTGCAAGGTAGTATCACAAACATACAGCTAAACTGAGAACATAATGAGGTAACATAAGGACAATAATCAATTCTTAGACATTGAAGACCTATAAGCAGCAAAAATATTGCTAAACAAAAGAAGTGCCAAATTCAACTCACTTTTGGAGAAGCATTCCTTAAATTTTATATTTCAAAAACAAACATAATTCAGGTATGATCTTTTTAAAACACACAGTTCCAGTATAACTTCTTCCCATACAACATAATCAAACAATAACCCCTCTCTTCTATCATAATAAGTCTGAGCTATCAGGACTGCCTCAAGCAAAAATTATCCAACTGAAGAATCTCAAAATGTTTTCAGATGCCTGTCTTTCTTCTAAGCCATCTTTCTTTCTATTTTGCTGGGATACTCCGTATTGCTAATCTAAACCCTGGCTAATTTGGTAGTTTTAATTTTTGTTGGATGAAGTTGTAAACAGGTATTAGTGTTCAAATAATTGAGCTCTTTCATGTTAGGGATCTAACTGGAAAATATAAGAAACTAATGTAGATGACTTTATAGATGTCAACTAAATCATGTCACTATATTCATTTCCTTTTTCACAATGAGCTGCATTTTCTGATTATACTAGTTAAATCTGTCTCCACACTTCAACAAATCTTTTTGCATACTTGCTCTGGCAAGCATTGTTTCACAAAATTGAACTGTTTAATTCTTAAAATATTAGCATTCAATACTTTGCTGATTTTTCAAAACAAGCAAAAATCACAACTAACAAAAAGAAAAAAACAGTACGTGTATAATACATAAAATCCATCTGTAGCAGATAATAAATTCCATAAACCATCTTAACAAAAAATGACAATTGTTAATTTGCTACTAACAATATACTTTACTGAAGAGACAGTATGCTCTTGGTTATTTTCTCCCTTTTCCTTTCCTTTCCTATTTAACATTGCATTCTCACAACAAGGAAATTAGTAGAAAAGTTCTAATTGCAAACTGTTTAGTTCTACTGTTAAGTCCTAATCTTAGGCAGAAAGAAATAAAAGAGCAAGAATGAAATATTCTGAACGTGCAAGGTAACCTTTAGTCTAACTGGCAAATAGTGATAAGCATTAGTCTAAATTAAATAGCCTTTAAACCTGTAGATTCACTGAGACAGAATTAAAAATGTATTAAAATCTTTAAAAATCAGTAAGAAATCTGATACAAAACAGATCATAGAAATGTTGAACGCAAAAAGAACAGAAATAGAATACATTTCAAAAACTTCTAAATACAGTTGGACAACAGTCTTTTGGATAGCCTAAAGTCTAATTCTGTTGAAAGAAATGCTGCAACACAATCAAGTAGCTAATAGAAGAAAAAGATGTATCATAATGGATAAACATCAGTAAGCTAAAAAATACTCATACCCAATCATTTTTCCACAGTTTTGAATTGGGAATACAATGCAGAAATGCAAATTCATCTTCTCAGAATTCCAAAATGTTGGATTTTATGTTTGCATTATTTCACTACTAAAAATTGGTTCTGTTTTCTAACATTTGAATGTCAGTAAAAAAGGCAAATACTGATTTGGAATTGTCAACAGTTTACAGGCTTGTTTGGCCCAGTTCCATAATGACTGGGCAAAGGACTCATGGGCCCATGCCTGGGGGAAGGAGGAACAGGAAAAAGGAAAGAGGGAAAGGGGAGATAGGCCTAAAAACAAAACAACAACAAACTGAGGAGAAAAGCTGATTACTAAATAAGATATTGGAATGCAAAATAACACAATATAATTGGAATTTAAGCTATTAAATCAAATAAAATGAGCAGTCAAATAAAATGAGAGAGTGTCCAGTAAATCAAAGGCCTTATGCTAAACGTTGAAGGCAGGAAGGCTAGGGAGCACATCATGATGGGTTAATCCAAAAGGAAAGATCCTATGTCTTGTGACACGCAAACATCTTTTATCTTTTCCTCTGAGCAGATATGGAAAAATGCGAAGCAACACAAAGTCCTCTGGAGTATGTAGCTCTTCTCTTTTGACAGAGGTATACCCAGAGCTATTGATGATCCACAGAGCTGGAGCATTAACTCTTTAACTCCCACTGCACTAAATGATATTATGATGTGGAATACTAATAACAAAAATCATAAAACCATGATAGGAATGCAAAAGTGTGTGCTGCAACAATGAATGCAATTATAATTTCTACAAATAGGAGCAGAAAAAAAAGCGGCAATATAAATTAAGTTCCAAGTAATGGAAGATAAAAAGCATTTAATTTGCTAGTATGCATTTTTACACATACATTGAATTTTTAGGCCATCAATTTTTACTTCACACAACTTTAATCTCTCAAACTGAGACTGCTTGTGAAAATAAATTATGAAACTCCCTCCATTTTCCATGTTGTTGCTATCTACCACTGAGTGCAATGATAAAATCTTTTGAAATTACTCTCTATGCAATAGAAACAAATCAAAGTTTAATTTTCCAAGTAATATGAAATAATTTGCATATGTGTCTCAGATTTAATTTTTTAATAACTGTAGAAAAATGTTAATTTTCTTCCTGCTTTTGAACCATGTGATTTGGAGGATGAATTTTGAAAAGAGTGGTATTATATTCCTGATTTTAATTGCCAATTTTTATCTGTATTTAGTGAAATCTCTAACGAATCTAAATAGAACTTCTACAATATCAACAGGTAAACGTGTTAATTCATATTTGTAAATAAAACATATTTGGTTATGATTTTATACAGCATGTAATGTAACTACTTTCAATTCAATAAAAAGTGCTAACTTCAATTTTGTTGCATTAAACTGTGGCATTTTAGTAAGATTTCAGTAGGATAATAGGATCCCCAAAAAATGTACCACATGAAAAAAAACAACAAAAAAACAAGAAATTCAGCCAGATTGTCTGTTGAGTTGATTTTAAACATGGAGATTTATTATATTTGTGAAGCAGTAATGAATATCTGACTGTATTCAGGTATCTGGCCCCAAAATGATCCTACATGTGTTTGGCTGTTAAAATATATCATGCAAAAATGTATAGTTGTCATGCAACATAATGCTCAACCAATTAAAACTGAAACATTGTAAGGGCAATCACAGAAAAAAGGTCAATAAGTAATTATAACTGTAGAATCACAAATTAAAATGCAAACTGAATAGGGATGAGATTGATGCTGTGGGTTGATTCCATGACACTAGCTGCATTTCTAAACATAAACTTCACATGCTCATGGAAATCTTGTGTGAAGACTACAATTAGCTTGTAAGGTATTTCTAAGTAACTTCACAGCTAATGAAAATCATTACAATTGTAAAAACTTCTTTTATCCTCTAATTTAACCTGCATGCACCTGCTAGATGGTTACTAGTATTTCCTCTGAAATATCCAGTGCACCTGGTTACTATATATAGAAGACAGAACTAGACGAACAACTTCAAAGTAAATAAAACTGCATTTTGATTCAGGATGGCAGTTACCATGTTCCTATTTCCAACTATCTTGATCTACAATTGTAGATATCAAATGAAGGCCAGTATAAATATTTTTATAGAAGTTTTATTAATAAAATATGTAATATTCCACTTTTTATATCCAAGGATATTGCTCCTAAATACTTCACTGAAGACAGCAGTAGTTCAGAAATTTAAATGGCTGTTATAGTTCTGAAGTGGAAACACAACTGTTTCAGTGTAGAAAGGAGCTTGTAAAGAGATCTTGTCCACAAACAATTTTAAGAAGACAAGACTTCCAAATACTAGTACATACACAGTCCCACAAGAATTGTTTTGATATGTATATCCATCATTCCTAAATATAAACCAAAAATCTTAACATTGAACACAGAAAAAGTAGTAAATAGTACTATATATGAGATTTTTATTGAAGATTTATTAGGGAAATGCCACTAGGCACTGCAACATGCAATTGAATCACAGCACAAATTTGTTTCCCATCATGTATCTCTAGGTGCTGGCCATCACTGCCCATCCACCAGGAAGAAAAACACTTGTTGAAGCCAGATTAAGCCCATTCCTCCCTAAGTTAAGATGCAAGCTTACATTTTGAACTATATATTCTTCTGAGCCAAATGTCCACTTTCCCCCCCAAGATAATGGCATATACTGAAATGCAAACTGATCAAGAAAATTGTCTTACTTTTCAGCAAAAGTCTATTGAGTCTAAAAGTAAACAAACCGTTTTGGCAACTTCAGTGTCTTTTTCCCTGGAGAGAAAGAGGAGGATATTTTGAATGCATTGAACTCAGGTTATCTGAATTCTAATTTCATGGAACATAGAAAAATTTAATTTTATGTCAGATTTGCTTCTCATGATAATACAAATGAGGTGTTTTTTAATACAATAAATTTGTTTACAATAAAAAATAAAATCTAAAGAAGAAATAGAAGGAAAAACTGCATATTAGAAGTACTAACTCTTTCAACATTATTTCCCAACTGAGATTGGTTAAATATAGAAATATTTTAAATAAAAGAAATATGAATTTGTATTAATATGTTAGGCAGATTAATATTATGTTGTTTTGCATTTTCATTGCAAATTATTTACAAATGTATTATGAGTAGCCGTTGAAGTTATGCAAGTATAATAATTTGATATCTTATTCATACAGAAGACAATTATTAATGACTTCCATTACTGCAGTTAAAATACATAAAATGAGTGTTATTTATGAATTTGAAGGCTATCACATATAAAAGTGAAGCAGGATTCAGATTTAAGATAAATGTAGTTTAAGTGTTAACATTTAAATTTTCAAGAGGGTTATAGTATTAGATTATAGATAGATACTATCTAAATTACCATTTTTATAGTTTGTCTCAGTTGTCAAAACATGGGCTCAGTGTTAAAATAATATTTCATAACAAAGTTTTCTTACAGTATGATATATTTCCATAGCTCTTCATCTTGAAGATCATGTCTGTTGCCTGAAACACATTTCTGTACATCAGCAGAAACATCAGTGTTCTAAATTCAACTACCACTTTAAAAGTATTCTAGCAGATGTTCTCAAACACTGACTTAATGGAGCAATACTTTCTCTGAAGAACTTTCAGAACCTTATATTAGATTCTTATCCAGGTTGTTATGTTAATTACTATTGGATGAACACTGAGACTAAATATCCAGCTTATTATATGTTTCATATCTGCAAATGATGTAAAATGATAATGATCAATTTGTGGTGTTTTCATTCACAGCTCAATAATTTAGGTATTTTGGTAAATTTTAGAGGCAAAAGGATTAACAGGTTTCTGCACAACTGTGAAAACCGATATTAAATTGAACAACGAGAAGGGTATTTTCTAATGAACTGATTCTTAAAAAAATGATTATCTGGATATTTTTATATAAAATACTCTCACTTCTCAGTATGCTCTTTCAGTAGCAAGCATAGTGATAGAAGGATGGTTGGACTAGATGATCTTGTAGGTCCTTTCCAACCTAATGAACCTATGAACCTATGAACATATATGACTATTTTTAAATTTTATTTTCAGAACATGCTATTTGCAAGAATGATCTATGGGAATGATCTATCTATACATACATATAGATCATTCCTGCTCAGCAGATTGCTCATGCCAATGTCCAGGCAACTTTTGAAGGTCTCCAAGGAGGAGAATTCACCATCTCTCTCAGCAATATATTTCAGTGTTCCACCACTCATACAATAAAGAAATGCTTCATGTTCAGATATAACTTCTTGTGCTTCAGTTTGTGATTGCCGCCTCTTGCTCTGGCACTGGATACCACTGAAAAGATCGTTCTTTGGATCTTCCCTTCAGGTATTTATAGACATGGATATGACCACTCTGAACCTCCTCTTCCCCAGGCTGAAAGTTCCATCTCTCTCCCCACTTCACAAGAAAAGAACTCAACTTCCATGATCATCTAATGTACACAGTTAAGAACCAGATTACATATATTTTAGTGCTGTTCATATTCTTAAAACTATTTGAAAATTAGTGGTTGTAGCAACTCAAAGCCGGGCCTAATTATCCAAGAAAAAGGAGTCTAGGATGGTATTAGTGTGCAGGAATTAATTAGGTTCAGCAAACACAAAGTTCTAAAGTTAAGGATTGCTGGGTCAAAATGGTTGCTGTGAAAGAAATTATACATAGTTACTTAGCTTACTCGACTGAATGTTGGATTCACCTATTTTAGAATGATTATATAACTCATTGCAATAGTTAATAGCTTCTGCAGTCTTGTGATTTTGACTGAGATAATTTTACCCTTAGAGGCTCATATGATACTGTGTTTTGGATTTTTGATTAGAATAGTGGTGATAACACATAGACATTTTCAGTTGTTCTCTGGTGTGCCAAGGACTTTCCTGTTTGTTGTGTGCCCTGCCAGCAATGAGGCTGGGACGGGATACAGACAGCACAGATGACACAAACTAGCCAAAGGTGTATCCCGTACAACATAGCATCATGCTCAGCAATAAAACTTGGGAAAAGAGGGAGGAAGGGGATACACTCAGAACAATGACATTTGTCTTCTCAAGAAAGACTTAACGCGTGGTTAGTTCTGCTTTCCTGAAAGTGTCTGAACCTCTGGCTGATGATGGGAATTAGCAAATGAATTCCTTGTTTTGCTTTGCTTTTATATGAAGCTTTTGCCTTTCCTAGTTTTTATCTCAACCTGAGTTCTCACATTTTTACCTTTCTGATTCTCTCCCCCATCCCACCCAGAGGGACTGAATAAGAAGTTATGCAATACTGAGCTGCCTGGCAGAGTTAAACCACAGCATGCAGGCAGCCAATTAATTAAATAGAAGGCTAACTTGGATTTCTCAAAACATGCTCCTAAGAGGAAGATAACTGTAGAATAATTTTTGTTTGAACAAGAAAGCATAGTCTGTGCTGTTTACAAGTGCTAATCTATTCTGCAAGGAACTCTTTACTGCTTAGTATTCAATTTCCACTCCAAATCTGTGTTGACAAATTAAAAAATGTATAAATGTCAGTCTAGTCAATGCACATTGATGACCTCCACCCTGTATGAACAAAAGTCATCACCATTGTCAAGAAATAAGAAATCTTAAATATATTATTTTCCTAATCAAAATAGCAGCCTTGTCTTCTCCCATTACATAGATCATTTCTCATTATTTTTGTAGCTGTTTCTAGGGAAGCAGCACTAGATATCCTAGAAGAGAGCAACTTTCACTGTGCTCATCAACCCATTCTCCCAGACAACATCTTCTGTAAAGAGGCAGTTCTGCCTCTTGTCTGTGCTTCCACCATATCCATGTGAAATGATGTAAGAGATTCCAACAAGAGAGATGATGCAGAGGCAGTGAAAAGATCTTTATCTTAATGTTTTTGAATGAAAAAAGTCTTTCTTTACTGAATAAGAACACTGAACTGCTGTATAATTCTTAAATAGGCAGCTGATATAATGCTTTATAGGGAAAAAAAAATTGCTCCAAATCAAAGGAGAACTGAAGTGAAAGTACAATTTCAGTTAGCTTGTTATGTCTGCCGTACCATCAGTTGCATTTGGAACAGCTAAAGAAAACAAGTTTTGACAAAAAAATGTGTAATCACTCCAATTAATTTCATATTAGAAAATAAAGATGTATTGCTGTACTGTGCTCTGGCACAGATAACTGAACTGCTTCAGTTTCTGTATTTATCATAAATATTTAAATAAATAAAGCATTGCACGTATGCAGAACCTGCTGTAGTATAACATGAACTGGAATCTTCTAAGTTTCAACGCATCTACTGCATTGTTGAGGTTGGCAAGCTACAATGCACATTCTCTGAGACTGTAATATGAATGATTTTCATTCTGTATAACTGCCATACATTATAGGAAAATGCAGAAGTAAACATGGCAATAGACAATGACCTTTAGTGACCATAGAAGCAATGCATTCTGATGAACATATGCTTTGGCCTTAAGAAGGTATGTTCCAGGAACAGTACAAGTACATGGAAGCATTACTTATTTATAGCATAAAGTAACTGAAAGGCAATAATGTATAATACAGAGAAGGAAGAAGATGGGAAAGGAAGGGAAAGACAGAAAAAGAAACTTCTAAGTTACGAAGTTAAACTTCTATTCAGACAGGGATCTCCTCGAAAGAGTTCAGTGGAAGGATACAAAGATGATAAAGGGTGTGGAACCACTCTCTTATGAGGAAAGGTTGAGGGATCCGGATCTGTTCAGTCTTGAGTAAAGAAGACACAGAGGAGCTCTGATCCACATCTATAAGTATTTAAGGAGTGGGAGGCAAAGGGAAGAGGCTGAACTCTTCTCTACAGTGTGTAGTGATAGGACAAGGGGAAATGGCCACAAACTGATGCATAGGACGTTCTGTATAAATGTACATGGGAACTTCTTCAGAGTAAGGGCAACAGAGCACTGGAATAGGCTGCTCAGAGAGGTGGTGGAGTCTCATTCTCTGCAGATATTCAGGACCCGCCTGGACACCTACCTGAGCAACCTGGTTTGGGCAGCCTGCTTTGGTGGGGGGTTGGTCTAGATGATCTCTAGAAGTTACTTCCAACCCCTACAATTCTGTCATGTTGTGATATTATACAAATTTCAACATTTCCCTTGATAATGTACGTGTTAGGACTTTTTCACACTTAATTAGACTAACAAATAAATAGTTTATAACATACTGGTTTTCATTTAGAATTATATAATTTTTGTCAATTAACTCTTATATATTATTATTATATAATATGTATATTCAATATAAGATAAATTAAGAACAAGGGACTAATGTTTAGATATTCTACCTGTCATAATAAATGATAATATATTTCCACCAAAAATTCTCACCAAAATTAAAACGAAAATATGCCAGTATTTTTGTGTAGGAACAACTACAATATGGATGAAAATATTATTCCTACCAACATCAGTGATTCTCGCTTTGACTGTTTAGAATGGAACTATTATCCTCATGAATTCAACACACTCATGTATAACTGTTTAATCATAAAGTGACAGGCAGATTGCACTTTTGCATCTTTAATACTTCTACGTTACATTAGGATAGCAGTTATACTCATTTTTTAGAGTTCTCCTAAGACTTTCTCTTTATTTCCTAAAGTGGCTACTGCTCCTACCCACATAATATTTCACATTGCTTTTACTAAAAACATTTCAGTTTCAACCTTTGAATTTTTCTTTTATTGCAATGGCTGTATAGATACATTGAAAAGAGAAAAAGGAAGTGTTTTAAAGGCAAAAGATAATCTATTAGATGTTCTTCATATTCGAAGAATAAAAAGAAAGATCCCTTGGTAATCCAGTATAAATGTGAGAACTCATTTAATTTTCAGTGAGCAATTGCTTTGGTAAGAACTTTGCACTGACAATTAAATCTATTTGTGATTTAAGAGAAAAAAAATCAACTGAATTTTAATGTTTTGTGTATATATTTAACAATGGCTAACTGAGACAGATGTTAGTAGATAACAGATGCTAAATTATTCTCTTTTTTATAAGACATTTATAAAAGACCAACAAAATTAAATGTCAAAATGATAGAGCTACTCTCAGTTGAGAGATGTAGACCTCCCTAAATTCATTATACTGAAAGCAACAGCCAAAACAGGTGTTCGTATAAGTGGGATTTAAGTTTACATTATTGAAAAAATATTACTTTTTTCATATACTCAGCTGTTTCACTATACCTATTGTTTTCTTCTTAAAAGTATATTACATTAAGTGGGATGTTTTATACTAAATCATTTTGCTCCATCTGTAAGTTGCTGATGTTCCATCTCTTTACTAGTATAAGTCATCAGTAATAACACCCCCTCATCCTAATGTGCGGTGAAAAATTTATGAGTATTATTATAAAAAAAGATTATAAATATTATAAAATGTGGAGGAAAAAAACTAAGCTAACACATTTACAGTTGCCTCTGGTCTAATAATAGTTTTTTTAGACTGGATATATATTTAGGTGTGGAGGGTTTATTTTGACTGATCATCTGGTGCTCACCAAACCTCTCTCCTACATTCTCTAGCAGAATGGAGGTAGAAAATAGGTTAAAAAAAACCCACTCCTGTTTATTCCCAGGCCCAGCTTCACTCCTCCACTCCAAACTGCTGTATGTCCTCCTCCAAAACAAGCAACATAGGTGTGGTGGGCAACAGGGAATGTAGTCAGTTCAAGTTCATTACTTCTCATCTCTGCCATTCTTTCCTCACTTTTCTGTTACTACAGTGTGTGGTCCCTCTCATGCATAAAGTCCTTCAAGAACTGTTCCAGCATGGGGGTGTTTTCACAGTCCTTCGTGGGCTACAATTCCTTCTATAACGTCTGCTCTAACATGGGCTCCTTTGCAGACTGCCTCTTCCCTCAGAACTTATCTGTACACTCCGGTGTGAGGTCCTCCATAGGCTGCAGAGTGTATACCTGCTCTGACGCAGTTCTTGGTCTGCAGGGGGCAACCTGCTTCACCGTGGACTTCTCTATAGGCCACAAGAGAGACATTGCTCCTCACCTGAAACCTCTTTCTCTTCCTTCGTCACTAGAATTGGAGTCTACATGGTCATTTCACATTATTCTCACTCCTCTCTTTCACAGCTGCTACACACTGTTTTTTAACCTCTTGCATATATTATCATAATATTGTCAATAGCTTTCATGATTGTCTCAGTTTTGGCCAGCACTGGGTCAGTTTTGGAGCTGGTTGGGACTCGCTCTGTCTTAAATGGTGGAGTCCTTGATCTCTTATAGCAAAATCCAATCCTGCAGCCTCCAAACCTACCAAAACCTTGCCACATAAACCCAAGATACTAAGGTAAGAGAATTAGAAACCGAATTACGTAAAATAAACAAACAAACACATAAATAAATAAATAAGGCCAAATAGTAATTGGTAAGACTAACATGTTTCACAATGTTATCTTTTTTCCACTATGAGAGAACTGAAAGTATGCTCTCATCATAGACTTAGATAAGTCTTAAGGTTTCTGCTCTGTTCCTTAGATCCCATTCTGCATCTTTGGGCCCAAATACCCTATACAGTTGAAAATCTGTAGGCTAGGGTATCAGAGGATCACCTGGACCTTAGATTGAGCAACAGATATCTGAAATGCATAATCGATTAAGGTCTTTCAGTCTATCTCAAAGGAAGATTCTCTTAACAATGTGTAGACTATATAAATCAATGGCTTATCTGAATCCAAAATAAAAATCTGTCAACACAATATTTGCTATTTACTGAAAAAAAAAATAAAATGATGTTATCTAGATTACTCGTGAGAAATTTGTTACAGTTTGAACAGTGATAGACCTATTTGTAGCACTTATTTTTCATGTGAAGACTGCAGATCAGTTAGAGTACAGAAATATGTTAATCTGTTACTAATACTTGTATAATGTAGATAAAATTGAGAAGTTTAGGAGCAAATTTTCAAAAGTCTTCAAAGTACTAACATATTCTGAGCCTGGTTTATGATTCATTGGACTTGGATCTTTGAAAAATGGGAGAGCAGTTATGACTTTGAAAAATGAATGGTCATCAAAGAGAACTGTCAATCTAATACAGGTCAAGGACAATAGATTTTAAGCAGTCCTTTCCCACTCACAACTCATTGTTCACTCAGCATCTAGAAGACTTTATCTCAGTTTTGAAGACTAGTTCAAGGCCCTTCAATTCATGTTTTAAGGATCTTGAGCAGCATTACAGGGACCTCTTGAAAATGTCACAAGACTGGAAAAACAAGGCTATCAAATCATCAATATGCACTTATGAACAAATAGGGAATTAAAGTCACAGGCTGTAAAACAACCTGTGTGAACAGCCAAAAAACAGTACAAGTTAAAACAGATTTCCAAGAAATCAAAACTCAATATTTATTTTAAAATGGTTTAAGAAATGTTGTACAATACACATGAAATGTGTAAAGCTGAGTGCTTGAAAAACTTAATTAAAAATCTCAGGACAGGAAGACACATATGAAAAGGTGTTTCATTTTAAATTCTGTTCTTTCAGAAATTATAAAAGTCATTCAGTCTCAATGTGGGCTTTTTTTTAATTCCCTGCATTTTCATTCTAATTGATTTTAGTACTTAACAGTCCAAAGCAATACAAAATATCAATTAGACTGTTAATATTTTTAAATAAGATAAATACTTACAAATACCCTGCTTCTTATGATTTTGAGATATATATATATATTTTTTGTCATAGCTCCTTTTTTTTTTTTTTTGAATCAGAAATTGCTAATACATTGGGAATAAGCAAGATCAACCATTGGATGACTCATTTCTTATAAAAATAAAAATAAAATAATACAACCTTTTTTACTGGGTTAGAAAGAAGCCATATCACTCCAAAGTACACTTGACTACTTTAAAGTTTTTTGGTTAAACCTGCTAAGTGAATTAAACCTTCCCTCTGTACCACCTTGTTTCTTTTATGCATGTGCATGTGATTGTCACTAGTAGGCAAAAAGTCATCTGTGAAGCTATATATATTCCAAGACAGAGAATATGCCATTTCTCTCAGACATAAGACTGTAGCATAAGACCTTTTTATGTTGCTTTCTGAGCATACTTCCAATTTTGTGGCTTTACTTTCTTTGATCTTTTCTTCTGATTTTAAGCTCCTGAATAAAGGGACTCTGACCCCTGCTGCAGTTTGGATGGGGATTTCATCTCAGTGGAATCTAGCTAGCAATCAGGCTTTTTTATTAATAGCTTTGTATATTTATATATGTACAAACATAATATTAATTGTAATTCTTTGGTATCCAAGAATCATCTATTTCAATGATATGTTCACTGAAGAGACAATCTATATTTCTACAGGAGTGAAAAAGATATTGAGTACATGCAAGAAAGCCACAAGTCAGAATAGTGATTAAATGAGCTATGTGTGTGAAAGAGAGAAGTGAACTGATCTAGACTGGAAGACACCTACTCTTCTTTGGAGTTTTACCCTGGATCAGTTCACCGGTACAATTACCATAGGTTCTTACAAACAGCGGTGTCTGCTTCTGCAGATGAGGGGACAGCAGTGATTACTGGCTGTTTACCTCTGGACAACAAAAGCACAGTGTGTGCAACATACTTTGAACTTAGTCAAAATCATTCGTCTCAGCCTAGTAGATGACAATGAGCAGAGCACCCTAAGAGTTGCTATTTGGGCTCAATTTGTTCAGTAACTCAGTATTTTCATCAATGAGTGGTATGATGACAATATACCCTTAAACAATTCTAAATTATGAAGAGTGACTGCCAACTAACAGCAGAGCTTCAGTCATGGGGACCTTGGTAAATCTTAGAATGGGACTAACATAAGGATGACAATATTCATTATTGAAAAAGCAAAATGCTAAACCTTTGGACAGACTAGACCAGTGTCTGGAAAATGTCTGAGAGTCAGCCTTGATAAGAATTACCTGGACATTATAGTAGATACAAGATTGAATACGAGCTGGTTGTGTGCTCCTGTCAGAAACAAAGCAGGCTGAATCCTGAGCTATATTGGAACTCTAGAAGATCTTGGGAAATTATTGTCACCTCTTACGTAGCCCTGTCAAGGCTGCCTCTGGTGTACTGTTTTGTCTGAATGCCAGTTCAACAAGAGCATTGAGAAGCAAAAAGGAGTTTTGAGTAAGACTACTGGGACTGTCAGGGGGATTCAGCACACATCCTGCTGTGAGAGCTAGGGCCTTCTAGCCAAGATAAGGGGTAATCTAGTAGCAGCGTAAAGCAACCAGTTCTACAAAATATACGGAGACAAACTTTTTTCAGCATGGGGAATTAATACTAAAGGGGAAATGGCCACAAGTTGTGTTTGGAGAGTTTCAGAGTGAAAGTTTGGAAAAATATATTTAACCGAGGTGATACAAAATATCTGGGAGAGGTTACAGTGTTGTAGAGATGATCATAGTCCCATTTCAAGCAGGAGGCTAGACCAGATATCCCTTCTAACCAACATCAGTTCTACAGGTCTTTTCTCTTCCATTTACTGCCAGTTTTGCAGATTCAAAATTTTATATTGCATAAATTATAACACTTAATCATTATTTGTATGAGTTTTAACAAAGTTTTCAACTTATATGGCAATCCTCAGACATCATTAATATGTAATAGCATTCTCATTAATGCAACACATATATATTTTCCTAAATGTACTTGAGAAGATAATAATTTTAGTAATTGAATTATTAGAAGGAAAAGGAAAGCATGTTGTATATCAATAAAGTTTTTTACAAACAACTGCATATTTTAGTAGTGTGTAGCAATAATTATTTAATAATTACTATTGCTTGCTTAATATATTTTAATTATGTGCTTGAACCATTGGATAAAAACATTAGTGTACTAATAAACATTTAAATCTGAATTTATTACTTATTAAAGTTCAGCTAAGGGTAGAGCAATTATATTAATCAATCATTTGCTTACTAAACCTCAGTAAGTTCTCACTAATACACATGCAATCACTGTGATGTTAATAAAAAATAAATGTTTTCTTATAGAGTATAATTTTTAACAGAATTATATGTGAACATGTATTTATTTATTTATTTTTCACCTGAATTTGAATTTACAGATTAATATTTTATTATTCAAAATCATGGAATCATGAAATGTATGAAATATATATGTCAGATATGATCATTAATTTAGACACCAAATTAGAAAACAAAAATATTTAGAAAATTCTATGGAAAAATACCTGCTAAAAAGCATGCCTACATTTGTCAACAATGCCTAAAAGCTAAGCTAGAAGCTAGTGCAGATCAAAGCCTGTGTATTTATACAGGACAGCAGCCCTCAGTCTTATGCAGTTTATACAGTTTGCATCTAAAAATGGAATATAATTTCATTCTATACTGAGGTTTTCAGCAGCTACTAGATCAAAATCAGTGCCATATAAACCAAGGTTTCTACATTTATATTGTAGATAGGCCCGTAGATAGGCCCTAGAAAATGGAGAACTATATGTTCCCATGTACATTAAAGTGTATTTCCGCACCCTTATAATAATATACTGTGGTTTAGGTTTACATTTAAGATGTGCATTACCTACTTTACCACCACATATTTATTAAAATGATTTCTTAGATTATTTTTTTTATTCCAGTCAGCAACTGTTTTAAAATCAATTTTCCAAAAAATATCATGAAATTCAAACAAAACTCATTGTCTTTTTGATTTTTCTGCTCTGGACTGCCTTTGAAATGCATAGCTTGAGGCATAGGGTGTCAGAAATATGAAGATTTAAGCCTAGATTTTTACACAGTAGACATTTTTGTTAAATTTACTAATGAATGTTTTCTTTTTCTTTTTTTTTCTTTTTTTTGGTATAAAATAAATTTAAATATTCCAACATAAAATATGGTATAATAAAATAAATAATCAAGTATTCACATTTGCTAATATTATAAAATTAAGCAAGTATTTACATTAGAACAGTTAAATTAACATTCAAACCATCCACCAGTTTATTTCAAAACAGCATCTAGGACTTAGGATACAGAGTTAATGATCTAAAACAACTCCTTCATTTAAAAAAATGCTGGAGTATATTTAAGATTGCTACTAATGTCTTTGGTATCTCAGGCAAAGAAAATTATAGTGGTACAAAATTACAATGAATGCAGCACTTTTGTTAGCAAGATTTTCCAAAATGAAATTTTATTTCATCTCCAGGAGAAAGGTTGTCCTGTTTAATATCTTTTTTTCTTAATATATATATATATATTTTTTTTTTCTGAAGGGCAAATCAATTTTAGTCTAGCTACAAATTACCTCAGATTTCATGAAATATGAGATCTTCTTTATTTTACATTAAAACCAATCTCACTGAATAAATCTGAAATACTAATGGAATAGTGAGAACACATTAAAGATGAGCTTTCATTCACCACAACTTGGTCAGCATATTACATCAAATATTACTCAAATTAGTTAACAGTCAGAATGTAGAGTTACTTTGTTAAGATACTGTGATAAATCATTGTTTCAAATACCTAGATAAGGCACATTTGCAGAAAGAAGCATATCCAATTATCATTAAAAAACAGTCTGAGTAATAGAGCAGTGTATTTTTGTTATAAGCCCTGAACACAGTATTCTGATTGCCTAGACTCTTTTTATGGGTAATCTGACTGAAATCAGTTACCCTGACCAGGTGGGTTAAGAAGCTGCTTTCCAGAGCAGTAGCAACACTGGTACAACAGATGATGGTGTATTCACAGCAGAGTGTCTGCTAAACAGAAAGGACTCAGACCCACACTAATGTAAGAGTAGGCTGGTGCTAAGGAAGGGCCTGAACACCTGCAGTCTTTCAGACTGGCTGCTGCCAAGAGCAACTCTTGACTGTTCTTCCTGTCCTCACTTTTCACTGCTCACATAAGCACTGATTCCTTAAAGGGAAAAAGTAAACTAAAAATAAATAAAAAAAAATAGAAAGAAAGGAAGATTTTGGTTAGTGTCACATCATACCACATAAAGACTTTTCCATGAGTCCATTAGGAGGATTCCTTCTGCTTCTTCAAATTAGCAAGCCAGGCAGGGAGCCCCAGTAAGACAGTGTGACAAGTAAGACAGTTTGTCTCCAGGACACTATCAAAATTAATGTACTGAAGATCAGAAAGCAGATGGTTACAGACTGGTATGGAGGAGAAAAGTAACCCCATTTCAGTGTGATCCTTGTGTTACCATGTGAGCAGTATCATATGTTGTTTTTAGCCTTTCTATCTTTGGATCCATACAGTGCCTCCATCCAGACTGTTGAATTCAGGAGAAAGAAGAACTTCTGAATCAATGGCCGCATTTTGTCATCTTGTCTACTACTGAATAGGAATGGGAGAAGTTAAATACTGAGATCTAATTTAAATCAGACCAACAGGTCATTCCATCTAAACATTGGGAAGCACTTCTTCAGTGTGCAGGTAATGGCTACCTCTGATGTACAGGGTACCAAATTTACTGTACTGACATTTCAGGAATTACCTCTGTGGCACCAAATGAAAATAGAGTACTATTTGCCATTCTGCTGCTCTCCCAGAGATGCCCTTCTGTAAGATAATTATTTCGGAATTAAGATAGGAAAACCCACCATCCCTCCAACTTACACTGGAATCTAGCTTTATAGGAAATGATTAAGTCCACAGAGACAGAAGGAAAGCTATCAGTGGGGAAGAGCTGTGTTATTAGCCAACTGAATTTACCATTTTGTTAAGATGCATGCTTAGTCACAGTAGATTCACAGTACAGAACTATACTGAGCAGTTATGTGTACCAATGTTGTGTTTCCGCCTCATATCTACTACATAAAGATCTGCAAGTAATGTAAATCAGAACTGACATTAAAACAGTAGAGGTTCTACTGACAGATAGAAACAGACAATAACAATTTCTTGGATATTATTCAGTTCTATGAGACACTGCATAACAGAAATTGGATCCTCACTTCTCATTTCACATTCCAAGAACTATGGTATGAGAATACTAATATTTTTTACAATTTAATGTCATACATGGATTTTAATCATAAACACAATTTTGATTATGTGTATATTTTTCTTTCAATGTATATTAATATTAATATCATAGATACATAGAGCACACACTGAGAAGATAATTAGCCCCTTATATGTGCAAATCCTATTACAGTGTTTGTCTAAAGTCTGGATTAATATGGAGTTGCTGCTTTTGCTAGCTCATAATAGTTTCTTCAGTGCATATACTTGAACTATGAGAATGCTGATGGCTTGCATGGCAGGCACAGGATATTATAAAGGATTTCAATTACTTTTGACTATTCAAATATATTTCACATTTCAAAGACAGTTCACACCTAACTACTTTCTCAATGAAAGGATGAGTTGCTAAGTCTTCACCTAATTAAAATAAAATGTTTTATAAAATACTAAGTAGTAAACCATATTACCTCATTTCATCTGTGCTTAACTGGACCACACATTTGGTTTTTTTTTTATTTTTTTCAGATGAATTAATTCTTTCTAAGTGAATTTCTTATGGAAAAATATCCAGAACACCTGCTCTTTATTTTGACTATGAAATTCACATTTTCACCTGTTCCAAAGTCAATTTCAGAAAGTATTAAAAGAGGTTTCTCTACCAGGATACTTCTCTAAAAAGATTCAGGTTGATTGGGTTTTTTTAATTGTTTTTGCACTAAGTTATTTGTGATTCTGTCTTAATTGAAGGCATCACAATTTTGGGCTTTTTTTGTGTTTCAAAATGTCATCTGCTCACGAAGTCTACTAGAGCAGGTAACAATGCCCACTATGCTTTTTGGCTACATCTTATGATGATAATTATTAATAGGATTAAATTCAGTCACAAGACTTGAACACAACAAATTCAGAGACTGCTTTTAGTAATTTGACAGTGGTTTACATTTATTGCTTTTCTTTCTTCTGAAGCACATTTCTACTTAAATACTTTACAGAGTTTTTGAAAGCATGACAAATGAAAAAAGCCTTTCCGTTTTCTTCTGCAGTTTCAAAGTGAGGTTTAGAAGTGCCAGAAGTCCACTGACATTTTTAGTGAAGTTTTTCCAATCTGTCCACCTTTCACCACCCTGCATTACATCAGAAAAAGAACAGACTAATTAGATTTATCTTGCTGTTTCTATGTGTAAAATGTAAATATGAAGATTTCCCTCCCAACCTCAATTCCTCAAAGCACAAGGAAATCCTTAGCTCCTATATATTTTCCAACAGATATGTTGGTTTCATTGGTCTAGATTATTTTATTGTTGAGTCATTACTCCCATGTTCAGTTAAATATTTGTATATATTTATTAGAATATCCAATGAAATCTACTGTATTTTACCTAAAGCACAGAAAGTGATCTGTGGTTTCAGAAGTTAGTAAACTATAGATTTAGATTCTGAAGTCTTAAAGGGAAAGGCTAAATGGATTTGGTACATTCACTGAAAGTTTCAGTTGATACCCACGTACTTTCTTTAATACTTTGATATAAGACTGAATATCCAGTCTTTACAGTCATATGAAGAAGGCTTTGAGTGTTTTTCAGCAACAGTGGCTATTGCAGGACAGATAGTTTTGTTAGATATGCACTGATGTATAGAAATGATAAAACGTTCTTAAACAGGAGTCATCAATGTAGATGTTGCATCACAGAGAGGACTATATGTACTTCTTTCAAATTTCTGGTGTTTCTATTAGCATGCTGTGTTCAGTGTTTCAGAAAAGAGCCATTAAAATTGCTAGGGAAATGGAACAATGACTATTTATGAGAGTGGTTTCTGAATAAATATTTTAGCTGAGAGGTGGAAGAAATGATAGTGCCTGCAAATTTTAAAAGCACTTTAATACTGGTATGTAAATCAAACACCTCTCCTGAGTCAGAAAAAAAATACAATAAATAATAATATCTTGATATGACAAATATTTTACTTCTGCAAAGAGAATGCAAATTTCCTTCCCACCTCCCACTGCTCCCTGAGGATACGAGAGCATAGAAAAGAACCTGTGTTATCAAAACTGGTAAACATATGATGTATTGACCACTTATTCCTCTTTCATTTACTCTGCCACTGTCACTAAGGGCTGTGCACATCCATGGAAATGTTCATCTTTCTGCTTATTCTAAGCCTCACATCCTGTGCCAAGAGGCCCAAGACCATCATTGAAATCTTAGCTGATTCTGCTGCCAAGGCTAAGCTTTGCTGGATAGAAACAAATACTGCATTGGTGTTTATGCACAGGTACTCAGGATAAAGAAAGACTATCAAGAGAAAAGAGAGTCTGTGCCTATACAAATACAAAGCTGAAGCACTCCATGCATCCACTTGCAAGGGACCAGATCCTTTCAAAATCTATATTGCCACCCAGACCTGAGAATTATGTCCCATTAATTTCATGTTCTGTTTGAAAGGTTAATTATAATTTGTTTGGACTGTTTAAGGACTAAATTGCAGATATGACTGATGAACAAGGATATATCTAAAATTAGCTAAGAGAAAACAACAAATAGTTCCTGAGTTACTCATGTACTAAACTGATTAAAATTCTAGACTGCGAAAGATGAAATTCTTCAATAGATAGATTTTTTTTGTTTTGGTTTGGTTTTTGTTATTTCTGACAGGATAGAAAGATTGTATCTGCCCTTCCTATTGTCCATGTAGAACACAAACAATGAAATATTTACAGGAGACATGAGATGTGATCATTTCTGTGTTAAATGTTACTATTAACTGTGAAATATTATTTAAATATTTATTTCCCCATTTAGATAACTGACTGTATAATTAAATTATTCCAAATAAGCTTCATATTTTTAAATGTCAGCTTAGTGTACAAATTAACTGGCTTGCCACTTAAATGTTTTTTTTTTTTTTTTTTTTTGTAGAAACCATTGTAGTTATATTCTCTGGGTTATATTTTCAGTAGTCATGTCAAAGGCAGGTGGAACCAGTGGAGTGCCTACTGTCTGACATCAATATTGTTATACAGAAAGATGTTTTCCATTAATTTGTTTGTTCTGTGAAAAAACAGTAATGAGAGAGAGCAAGGAATTCAGTTGTCACTGAAATCCTCTGTATGTACTTTACAATATGCTCAAGTTATCAGCAGCAATGATGTGTAAAATATTTTCTCTAGGGATATGAATACCTATCTGAATTAGGTAGGCATGACATAAATTTAATGAACATCACAGTGGTAGAAAGGATCTATTTCCATTCTGTGTTTCTGAAGTTTAAAAATATTAGCAAAATGCAGATACAACTTATAGTGAGGTGGAAAGAGAAAATAAACCTAACTCCATACACACAGAATTTAGCATGAAGCTGTTGCCAACTATTGATCCAGTAGTGTTAGCCTTTGTAACTATATTAAGCAAATATTAATTTAATACTTCAATAATTTTACCACTTGCCTCTTATCTCAACCACCAGAGTTCTAATTTCCCTCCTGATTAATTCTTTTTCTTTTATAATAACAAAAAACCTTCAGAGGTATAATTTTCATTTATATCCATAGCAATCCACATTCTTCCTTCTAATTATTTAATATATCCTTTGACTACGTTCTCAGGGTACTTCCAGTATTTAATCATGTTTATTTTCACTTTTAAGTTGGCATTAATTCTTTTATTCAGATCTAGACCTTGTCTTTTATGAACTATACATGTAAATAAGAGCTCTGCTAGGTTTTCTACTTTTAATCAGCAAATAGTTTCATTAAGGAAAAGGTGCACGTGAAATATTGCCATAAAAATGTGTATAGACTCATAGTTGTCTCTGGTGTATATTAAGAGGATTACATGTTACCATATAGTACTGCAGTAATATCAACAAGTGTTCTGTCATTTTCAAAAGATTTAAAAAACGCCAGTTAATTTTTAACATTACTACTGAAAACAGCAGGCTAAAGGCTGTTCAAGAAAAATTTATATTTTGATGTATCCACCTGAATGAATGTATCTGGTTTCATTACTTTTTTGTTAAGGGTTGTGTTGCACCAAAGTAGAAAATATGTGTGGGTTTTTGGTCTTTGTTTTTGGCCTTTTGTCACTAAAAGTTGTTTATAATAAATTAGAATCAGTAAGCTCTGATTTCAGTAGAAAATTGGTGTCTAAGAGCATCACATTTTTATTAAACATCTTGCTGTCACCTATGTTAATCTTAATTCTAAATTCTTTAGAATGTCTCAATTTACAAGACATATAAAATATAATGCTACAGAGATAGTAAACACCAAACAGATGGAGGAAACCATACAGAACTCATCTCAGTAAATCTATTTAAAAGTGTTATTCAAATGCCATATAGTTGTTGAAACAGATAATTTCACTCAAGCAGAAAGAGACATCTTACTGAATTAAATAGTTATGATGCCTGATGATATAATTACTGTTCTTCTGGGCAATATTAAGTGATGCTTGGAAGAAAAGTAGTACAAGATCAGTAATTTTAAGTTTTTGGGCAATAGTTTTGCAATTCTTGCTTTTTAGATTTATTATTTTTTAAGCACTGTGGGCAGGACAGAAGCCTTAATTGTTTGGAACTACTTGGAGTAGTAATGGAATAGTAACAGAACTACTTATTTACTGCAACATTTTTGTTTTTCTATTTTGAATCTGGTAAAATAATTGTGAATTCTTTCTTAAGACTGACATTTAGATTCACAGCAATTACCCTTTGCCCTCTCTAAACTTCTTGTGAATGTTTTTTCAATTTTATTTTATTTTTTCCACCTTTTACAAGGCAAAGACATTTCTCACTCACGTAGATGGAAAACATCTTAGTATAGTTTCATGATTCTTAATTCTGACACAAGATTTTATTGTTATCTATATATTCATAAACGTATTTATCCCATTGTTTTTCTCCGACTCTAATGACAGATCTTCCATTTTTTGGAGCTTTCAGAGGGAATGTACCGAGGGTTTCTTTCCTCTTCTTGCCACTATTTTTTCTCATGAAACATACAGGAAATATCTCAAATTCATAGAATTGTAGAATCATAGAATATTTACAACTGGAAGGCACCTTTAAAGGTCAACTAGTCCAATTTCCTTGCAATGAACAGGAACATCCATGACTAGATCAGGTTTCCAAGAGCCTGATCCAGCCTTGCCTTCAGTCTTCAGGGACAGAGCATCCACCACATTTCTGGCAGTGAGGCACATAAATCTACCCTCTTTAATCTTGAAACCATTTCCCCTTGTTCTGTCTCCACAGATCCTGCTAAAAACTCTGTCCCCTTCTTTCTTGTTGCTACACTTTAGATATTGAAAGGCTGCTATCAGGTCACTTCACAGCCTCCTTCCAGTTGAGCAGTCCCAGATGTTTCAGCCTGTCCTTGCTGGAGAGGTGTTCTATTCGTTGGTTCACTTTTGTGGCACAACAGGTCTATGAGTCCTCTTGTAGTGAGGACTCCACATCTAGATGCAGTATTCCCAGTGAGGTCTCACCAGCTTAGAGTAGAGGGGCCGGATCACCTCCCTCCACCTGCTGGCCACATTACTTTTGATACAGCTCAGGATACATTTGGCTTTCTAGGCTTTCTGGGAGAAGACACGTTTCTGGTTCATGTCCAGCTTGACATCTACTAGTGTCCCCAGGTCCTTTTTGGCAGAGCTGTGTTCAATCCTTTAATCCCCCAGTTCATACTTGTAGTGGGTGTTGCCTTGACCTAGGTGCAAGACCTTGCTCTTGGTTTTGCTGAACATTATGAGTTTCACCTGCACTCACTGCTCAAGCCCGTCTAGGTCCTTCTGGATGGCATTCCATCCCTCAAGTGTGTTAACCACACCTGACAGCTTGATGCCATCAGCAAACTCGCTGAGGGTACGAGTGAATGAATACCCACTGTGAATGTTGCTGGTCCCAACACTGAACCCTGGGGGACACCTCTCATCACTAATCTCCATCCAGACACTAAGCTAATTACCACCACTCTCAGGACTCTATCCTGAATCTGGTTTTTCATTCATTAACAGGCTACCCATCAAACTCATCTTTCCAAATTGGGGAGAAGGATGTTGTGGAGTATCATGTCAAAGGCCTTACTGAAGTTCAGATAGATGAGATCAGTGGCTCTTTCCTTGTCTGTTGATCTCTTCCAGATTCATAGCCCTGTGCTGTGTCTGAAAGAAACTGAATAAAAAAGCTAGAAGTAGGAGAGCTGGAGAGAGACAATATGGCCATGTTCATTTGGTTCCCTAAAAATGTGCATAGGAATAATAGAGAAATAACTACAAATCTGTCCCAGCTTAGTTTTGATTATCATATAGTGAATTTAAGTACGGCATTAATTAATCAATAAATCTTATGTGTAACCTGCATATCAGATCTTTTCATCATTGCATTTTTAAAGTTTCTACTATAGGACTGACTAACAGCATCTTCTTGTAGTTTTGTGTTCTAAAAGTACAGGTATATTTTGAATAAATTTTGAACAATTTTATTCTATAAATGCATATATTTTTAAAAAATGTTCTGTTCCATTTACAAAGATAAGAAACTAAACCTGACACCGGAAACAGAGCATGCTTGATGATTAGAAGTAAATAATCATGACATGTTATAGCATTTGAAATATCATTGAAATAGAGTTCTTGATAAATACAGCTGAAAAATAATCTATTTCACTGTGACTAATGAAATGACCATTGTTCTTCTCAGAATGACAGATTACTTATTGAACAGTCACGAGTTCTGGCACAAGAAAATACTATAAATCTGAGTGCCTATTATAGTGGTCAGTAGTAAACCAAATTGTTAGTTAACATAGCTATATCTACTAATTTTAACAGCCAGTTTCTTACAGTTTCAAAAGCACATGATACTTATCAAAGTCAAAGTTCAAAGAAGTTTTTTACTTAAAATGATTCAGAAAGATGTTCTGCAAAAAGTACAGTCATAATAATGAACTGAAAAAAGTACAGTCATAATAATGAACTGATTTCTCCATTTTTACTCTTCACCATAGCTGCAGGGCTGGTTATACTTCTGACCCCTTTTCTTTTTCTCCTTGGACAAAGAACAAGTGTCTGCATAATTTCCCCTAGAAGCATTCTTCCAGCTTATACATGGACCTAGCTGCCATTCTCCATGCTACTCTCTGTGGATGAAGTTCTTCATTTTCTCCATTTAAATATATTGTCCTTAAAAAAAAAAAGAAGAAGAAAAAGAAAAGTATAATGTCGTTTAACATTTAATGTAAAATTTAACATGTAACCACATTTAACATTCAATAAGCAGAACATGAAGATAATTTTATACTAGCAATTGTGTAATACAATTAAATAATTAAAAATAATTTATAATGCTAAGCTTCAAGGAATTTTATCACAAAAAAGATGCTAATGTAATCATACTAGTTCATAACTGGTCTGAAACAGTGTTTGCCAGCTGGGATATCATGCATAAGTGTGCATCTCACTGATCACTTCAAACTACAAAAGAATGTCCATACGCTTAATTGCAATTACACCCTTCCTCTCTGCTCTATGTTCATGTTTCCTACTTCCTGATATTTGATAGCACACTGTAATCTACCATGCTTCTACACCATATCCATCAGTAAGATTTTTCACTTATAAAGACTATATACTAGCTTTTCTGTCTTGCTCCAATTCATTCTTGCTTTCTTTTATCAGATCCACTGATATATGATGAAAATAACCTCCATTAAAAAAAAAAAAAAAAGAAAACTACGCTTCTATGAAGGAATAATCAAAATGCTATCCTTTTGTTACTGATGCAAAAGTAAACTGGTATCATATATAAAAGCTAAGAAATAACCTTTTAAACATCAGGATATGCACTCAGTAATATTAGTCTCCTCTGTATTTTAAAGCCTAAGTTCCAGATGCCCTTTCTTTACCACCCTAAGGGCATGCTTAGACTGCCAGATAAGGTAAGCCACACCAAAGCCATTTAATTGATCTCCACATATGCAGTGATCTCCATATATCAAAGCAGCTTCCTGTACCTTGGGGATCTTCATCGTGGTTTAGAACCAGGTAAGCAAAAGCATATTCTCAGTTTGTGGGAGCATATCTTTATCTTGGTATCTGTTTCTATAATAACTTTTTTTTCCCCTTTCGTTGAGAATATCACAAAATTTCTTTCGACATATATAACACTGTTATATCCAATTAATTGCTTTCTGGGAACCTCAAGTGCATTACATTACCTGTACAGTATAATTTGGTAGTTTGCTTCAATTATAACATTTAATAAAATTTTCATGGAAGTGGTCTCTTGTTGAGATAGACTATCAGTTTGCATAAAGATAGAGGTGTTGCATTCACAGATACAATCTATCAGGAAAGCTAATTGAAATTTTGACCAATAGTGTTTTTGCGAGCTCTCATCATGGATCCTGACAAAGTCTACTGGTCAAAGTATTAATTCTCACACTTACAGAGTGACAACTACAAGTAAATTAAATGTATTTTTAATAGAATGCTCTGTCTAGGTAACCATATCTCACTGAGTAGACACTGACATAAATATTTATTTAGTACTGAATTTAATAGAATCTACTAGCAAAGAACACTAGAAAACAAGCCCTATTATTTATACCAAAACTACCATTTACATCAGGTTGCTGGGAAGAAGTTTTTGCTATAATTTACCAGATAATATTTATTTATTGATATTAATAAAATGACGTGTATGCCAATGTTGTGCTACAAAAATAAATTGCAGGTATGACACATTTCTTATCTGAATTAAGCTATGATTCAGAAAATTTTTCCTCCTGTATCTGTCTTCATATGCTCATGCAGCTTCTAAAACTTCATATGTTAAAACAGGGTAATGCCAGTGCAAGTCTACACTAAAGAGGATACTTGAATTGGAAAGTACAAAATCTTAGTAATACGTATTCTGAGGTACAGTAAAACAATATATATATTTAACTAGTGGTATAATCACCAACATCTAGTGGTGGACAACCTTAAAAATTATGCTCTGTCAGTCTTAACTGAATATGGTACTTCATTTTCTTTGCTAAGATTTGGAAGATAACCAGTATTTGTGTGTGTATTAAAGAAAGAAATTGCTGAAATCTATTTATTTATTTGTTTGTTTGTTTGTTTATTGCTACATGTGCCTTCTGTGCCTGATGCCTTAATCAACTAATTATAAGGAGCTTAGGTATTTCTGCAGGGAATGTTGTCACACTCCAATATAAAGGAGTGAGACGAGGTTCTTTGATTATATGTATACCCGGCGTGAGATTAAGACACAACAGGTCAAATGTTAGCCCAACCAGTTTATTACAAATACTAGTTGCTTAAAGATATGGGGAAAGGAAGGTGGGCGATAGAAAAGAGTCTTGGCAGAAAGCAAGAGAGAGATAATCACCACCGAGGCTTGTAGTTGATCTCAGGAACTTGTCAGTTCACCGCGGGGGATGGGAGATGGCAGCAGGCAGGCCTCAAGGTCCATCCTAAGTCTCTTCGGGAGTTCTCCTCAAAGATTTTTTTCTTTGGGAGTTCTCCAAAATCCTTGGTTCAGTGAAGGCCTTTTATCCCCCATTTCTCAGGTGCTTTTTCCTTTTCTCTTTGTTTGTGTGACATGTCTGGCCCAACAGATAAGCCAGCAGAGGATGTTGCCTTCATTGCCATGCAGGAGCATTGTTGTCTTTTTGTGGTGGTCAGCTTCTCCAAGCCATACCCACCCCAGAAAAGACTATTTGCACCTATTTCTGCTTATCTTTACAGCCATAAGCAGAGACAATGGCACCATAACACCCATCTAGATGACCCACAGTTATCAGTCAGAGTCTTGTCACCAGAAAAGGCCTTACGAAGCAAGCTTTGAGACAAAAGAAAGGAAAACAGTTTCTATCTTTCACATTTCCCTTTCCAAGGGAGTGGGTCAGTGGGTCCTCCCCCAGTCATGACATAACTGGGCCAAACCAGCCTGTAAACCATTGACAACAGAGCAATAGAGGCAGACAAGCAGAGGGTTTGGCACAGCTCAAGTTTTCTGAGCCCCAGAGCAACTGCACTCTGAGAGGAAAGGAGAGCTTTCAGATTAACAGTATATTAGTCCTGCTTAGCTCATGCTACAGTATCTTAATTTCTAAACTTATTGGGAAAGGAAGATTTTCTTGAAATATGGTCTGCAAGGACTGAATTGTTATGTTTTGCAACTAGCAAAGATGTCTTTTTTCAACCCTAAAATAACAGTGGTGATCCCATCAAGCCTTGAGTCATTCTTTCTTGTTGGAAGGGTTATTCTAGTTTTTCTCTACCTACTTTTCATCTTGCTCTTTTTGACCCTTTTTGTCATATTATGCAAGTCACAGAGTCTTTATAGATGTGACATTAAATCCTTCTGGCACGATAGGCTACTACTTAACATATTCCAAAAACACCACTGCATAAGGGATTTGTTCAACATAACGGAATATCTCAAGGCCAAGATATGAACTGACATTTTCTGAGCACTAAATTGGAAGCTTCAGTGTAAGAAATACTTCTTTCAAAAAACTATTCAAACTCAAAAAAAAAAAAACCTTGTACAGCCCATATGATAAGAAACATATCTAAAGAAGCCAGTAGAACATGAAAACCTAAATCCCCCCCCCCCCCCCCCCAAAAAAAAAAAAAAAAAACAGGTTTACAAGATCTAAAACAGCATTTTGGTATCTAATTCCCTAAAACATTTCTTTTTTCAATTTCACTTTCTGTCTAAAATTTCATTCAAAATCATACTTATCTCATTTTACAGTTAGTGGAAACTAAATAGATCAGTAGTTCCACATAATAGTGTCTAGACCAGGTACTTTCCATTCCTTTCAGATTTTTCCCTCTCTGTTCTTTCTTAGCCATGCTCTTATTCATCATTTTCTGTCAAGCTAAAATCTTCCTCCGTACATTTACAACTTAACTCTCTTTGGTATCTACAGTAGTCTCAAGACAGTCACAGGCTTACTGGGAAACACAGAGAGACCTCTCTGTATTCTTTCCTTGCACTGCTGAGCAAGTTATATTTGAGATCATGTAACTGCTTTGTGGCTATTCTATATATTTTTATATTCTTTATATCTAATACTTTCAGTCCAGGCAATTTCAGCATCACCTTCTATAATACGGAAAATACCTTAAAATCAGTGGAACTGAAGACAGATTTACTGAAGAGCACCTTTCTGTTAACTTTTTAGTGGTATTTGTTGTATTGTCTTTATTCATACAAATAGTAGCAAGCCCAGAAATAAATATCCTGTGTACTCCTCTTTTCTGGACATGTCATCCACCTCCATTAGTTTCAGGGAGCTGTCTGATGGCTAAGATGATGACTACCTGAGAAAGGACTGCACAAGCACTCTTTGTGCCAGTTACATTTTACAGTCTACTTTTATGTAAGAAAGGGATGAACGTGAAGAAATAATCTCCACACAGAGGAAACACTGACTTTTGTACTTTGTCATCACTGAAATTTATTATATGTATTTACTCAAGCACAGTCCAGATAACACGCATACATTCTCCATGCTTCTGTCAAAACAAAAATAAAGAGAAGCAATGGAGGAAGACACAAAATGATATCTTCTTTTATTTATTTTATTTTATTTTATTTTATTTTATTTTATTTTTATTTTATTTTATTTTATTTTATTTTATTTTATTTTATTTTATTTTATTTTATTTTATTTTATTTTATTTTATTTTATTTTATATTTTAATTTTATTTTTCCAGAGAAAATGATAGAATCTTTTCCAAGAAGAGTATAAAAAGATTTGCAGACTGCAATAGGAAGATGTCTTACAGTACATGCAAACAAAGAACAAATGGTCTATAGGTCACATCCTAAGCTACATTTTTAGAACAGAAATGTTAGAAGATGCTTAGTCACAGTATTTTTCTTTATGTAAAACGGGACATCAACAGAAGTAAAAATAGATGAAGAATGCAGGCAATTTTATTGAGAAAACTTTTAAGCTATTCAAGAAATGTACATTTCTTTTCAAACTTTTAAAGTGAGGAATTTATGGACAATATGTCAAAAACTAGAAAGCACTGTACGATCAAAAAACAAATAGCCAAAACTTCTGTGTTTGCATGAGGGGAAAAATATTAAAACTGAGAATAGCAAAATTATTTAGAAATTATTCTAGAAATGGAACTACCTACATGTAATCTTAAAAATTAAAACAAACAAACAAAAAAAAACCCTGGAAAGATATCCAAACTGCTTGTAAAACCTGTTAAAAAGCTTATAAAAATACTATTAATGCAAACCTTGATTACAGTATTAAATTTGGTGCAAATGCATGTTCTTTTTTTAGGACTCTTCTACTTTCCCCACCTTAAGATTATCAGCTCCACATTATTATTTCTATGACCACCAGTCAGGCAAGAACAGGAACTTCTCTCCTGTGGTGCAGAGCTGCCTGCTATTCCAGCAAGCTAGTGTACCTTCAGAACAGAACTGGAAAGATGTTGAGCTGTGACTTTCATAAGTAGTTAGTATTCTAATCATCTGACAGTTTGGAGAGGCACTGCATTTCTGAGACAAATATTTTGATGATAGAGGTACAACTAGGCAGTGAGATCAACTACATTGTTTTCCAGTAAGCGATGTTTTTTTTTCCATATACTACTCACAATAAACTAGTTTAACCGTGGAACTTCTGAGGTATGTCTACTGTTTACTGTTTTATGTCCAAAAAGCCTTGGAAGATTAAGATGCAGACGGATAGAACATGATTGTTAGCTACATTTAATAATGTCAGAATCTTTACTTCTCTTGATAAGTAAGTAAATAAATAAATAAATGATGACAATAAAAAACAAAACAAAGAACAGCACACCAGGAATCATTTGTACAAACCTAAAGTTAAGAGGAACACAAGAATATGAGAGCATTATACAGCAAACTGTTGATTGTTTGTAGTCCGTCAAGAAATAAAATGTGATCTGTGCCAGAACACATAGTACAGATGGGTTCTTGGATATTGAAAGCTATACATAGTAAAACTGATATCCTTCAACTCTTGAGTGAACTTCTCTTCACAAAATCGAGTTTGGATAAAAACAGAAAGATATTGAAAAATATTAGACCGCTATGGAAAATAAAAATGAATGAATGAATAAATAAATAAATAACAAAAACACGTGGCTGAAGAATTGTTCCAAACAAGTTAAAAATGTTATAGGTGTTAATTCCATCAGTCCATTAAATCTAAGCAGTGTCATTATACTGGTGAAAAGTATTCAAATATGGGGTATTATATGACCTCAATAATCATTTATTTTCAAGAGTATTTCAGCATTGTAACTGGTTTTGATTTAGTAAAGATTTGTAGGTTGCATGAAGAAAGGTTTTAATTTACAAGTTCTATACCCTTAGAGATGCTTAAACAGAATCTAAAGTGTGTTGTAATTATTTTTCTTAATCACTGCTTGTTATTTATATAGCATCCACCATCTGCCAGAACAGGCACATAATAAAACAAACAAGTGAGGCTAACTACAGCCCTTTTGGCATGTTCAACAGTGTCACAATAGGATAAAGGAATGAAGACACTGAACTGCATTTCTGCTCTTTTAATTACTGCAATGACATAAGCATGATTTTGTCAGGAAAAAATAACATCCGTAAAGAAATAAATCTCATACAAGAGGATTCTTCCTACGAAGCAGAACAAATTAAAAAGAAGTATTATTCCATCATGCATATGTAACAGCTTACTGAGAAAGATTCTCTATTATTTAGAAGTTTATGCAAATATATATTATTTTTATTGTCAATCTTGCACTATTATGGTGTTTTAAAGCATTATATAATTACATAGCTTGTGCTACAGACAGAAAATATCTGAACGAAAAATGATTGGAGAATACTTGTGGCTTGCAACGGCTGGTGCAAAAGATGAGAAATGAACTTGAGTTAGCAGAGTAGAGAAAGGGAGAGGCTATGGCAAAACCAGAGAAGTGTTCACAAGGAATATTCATGTTAAAAATTTTAGTGAAATATGTAACATTTGTAAAACTGTATTTTGCAATCTGAAGTCTTATTCTCCCAGAAAGGAAGCTTGCTTTTCATAGAGAAAACCATTTCAGAGTAGTTTGATGAATCATTAAACTGTGTTTTTCTACCTGTACATCTAGGTCACTACCCTACAGATTTACCTCTTCCTAAAGTTGAATAATTCCTCTGGTAAGCAATGGAACATAGGATTGGTGCTGTGTTTGTATAAATTATATTTTCAAAAATTCTCTTTAAAACGACTCTAGTGTTGTTTGAGTTGGAAGGGACACTTAATGTCATCTAGCCCAACTCCCCTTCAATGAACAGGGACATCTACAACTAGTTCAAGTTTCTCAGTGCCCCATTCAGCCTAAATTTGAATGTCTCCAAGGACGGGGCATTTACCACTTCTCTGGACAACCTTGTTTTAGGTTGAAGCCATTTCCAATTGTTCTATCACAACAAATCCTATTAAAGAGTCTGCTCCCTTCTTTCTCGTAGAATCCCTTTTGATACTGAAAGGTCATTTGGCTTTCTGGGATGCAAGGGCACATTGCTGGTTAATGTCCAGCTTGACATCCACCAGTACTCCCAGGTTCTTTTTATCAGGGTTGTGTTCAATCCTTTCATTTCCCAGTTTATACTGGTAGTGGGTGTTGCCTTGGCCCAGGTGCAAGACCTTGCACTTGGTTTTGTTGAACATCATGAGTTTCCTCTGCGCTCACTGCTCAAGCCTGTCTGGGTCCCTCTGGACAGCATCCCACATCAAAAGACATATTCAGAAACATGCTGCCAAATTCGGTGCACATCAAGGAAAGATTTTTTTTAAGACAAAATAGAGGAAATGAAAAAACATCTGTCATCTGAAGAATTTTTTAAAAGTAACATCTAAGATTATTATAAAAGCTGGTTATGTGGTAGCAAATCACACAAATAGTCAAAACCATTTACTGATGATGAGTTTATTAAATAATGTATGGAAAAAAGGCAAATATAATCTGTCTGAATAAAAAAAAATTTTTTCTAAAATCAGTTTGTCTCACCAGACACTATATTTTTTATTGAAAGAAATTTGTAAAGATGCTTGCTAATTAAAAAATTTTTGCTTTGGTGATATATGGAAGTACTTATGCAACAGATATAGCTTAACTTGGTATTTTTACTGAAGATATTGATAATGAGTACAATGTCTCTGAAGAAATGGCTTCTTTAATACCATTAAAGGACACTACTAAATCTCTTGATTTATATGAAGCAGTAAAAATTACATAAAGACAGATTTCTTTAACTTTTGCAAACACATCTGCCTCTGATGATGCCCCAGTGATGGTTGGTCAAAAAAGAGGGACTTGCATAATTGATGGAAGACCATGAAATTGTCACCAGCAACTAATGTTTGATTAAATATCACTACATCATGCATAAAGAAAATTCACATGCAGAAGCTGTACAATGGATAATATTGCGCAAGTCATCATCAAAGTTGTGAATTTCATAATGTCCAAGGCACTGAATCATCACCAATTTTAGGTGTTTCTTGGAAGCATGAATGCTCATTATGGGGATATCATTTGATTTTCTGAATGTGGCTAACTCAGGGTAAAATCCTAATAGTTTTTATGAAATGATATCAAGCTCTTTATGAAATCTAAAGAAAAATTTGTGCCAGAACTTAAAGATTAAAAATGACTCTGAGATTTATCATTTTTGGTGGATTTGACTTCTCATTTAATTGATTTGAACATGTGTTTCATAATCTGTGCTATATTTCAAATCATAACAAAATTAAAAATGAAACCTAATTTACAGCAAGCTATAGTTATAGCAAATAATTTTATGCATTTTGGTTAAATTTGGTTTTGCACTGGCTAAACACAGTTCCATGAACAGCAAAAAAATATGCACCTTTGCTTTCCATTTTGATGAAATCTGAGAATAGGTTTCAAGATTGATGAATCTTTTTTTTTTTTTTTTGCTATATTTGAAACTCCATTTGCAGTCAACATAAGCAAATTATTTTCAAATGTATGGGGTTCCAATCAGGTATTCAATAACAAAAATTAACTGTGTCTCTCTACTGAACTTTTATAGGATTCTCTTACCAGAGAAAAATATCCCCTGCTTAACAGACTCACCTTATTTATGTCATAGTTTTTTGACAGTATACATATATGTGAACAAAAGTCTTCAAAGATTAACTACAGGAAGGGTAAAATTTCATCAGAAATCTGTGACAAACACCTTGAGAACTCACTAAGAATTGCAACAACTTCCATCGAGTCAGACTGATTAACTGAATTAACAATGAAGCAATTGTGCATATCGAAAATATGTTGTTTTATTTCTGGAGTTACTGTTTAGTTGTACCTGATTAAGACTTTTGTATTGTTCTACTCGTACACATAGTTTACATTGTACACGTAGTTTACATTGCTTCATAAAAAGCAATGAAGCCTAGAAATATAAAACCTCAATGCAGAACTTTTCCATTAAAAGTTTTCTGAGATGTTAGAAGAAAACACTCATTACTGTGTATATTGTGATGTCAATGCACCAGAGATCTTCCATTCGATATACCGAAACACTCTATTGTTGCATCATTTAAGCTTAAAAAGATTTAGCTGAAACACTTGAAGACAAAAAAAGTTAGTATCAGCATGGGAATATTTTGGATTTAGAATTTTGTTTTGAAATTTCCCATTATCCTTTGTTTCTGTGTAGTTGTTTCTCGTCCTACTCCTTTTTCTCTTGATTTTTAGCATAATTCTCCAGGAGTTTTAATATTTTGTATACAAGTATAGCAAAAAATCTTTATTCACTGGGCAAATTCTCTAACATGCAGACAATCTTAATTATAGCTTTTATTTTTCTATAAACATTATTGGGTTTCTTAAAACAAAAATCCTTCAATAAATTGCTATATTTGCCCATATGAAAGGCTTATACATACTAACACTTTATTTTTAATATTAAATAATATTTTACCTATAATATCTCTTATGCCTTTTTATCATTTAATATCCCTATTATGAAAATTATTTTTTTTTCATATTAGAGTATGCAAAATTAAAAAGAATCAAGCTTCTTCCGCTAGTCATTATTATTTAGGTTATAAGGGCACAGTATGAACAAACATCAGTGTGAATGGAATCATACCTAATTAAGCTACAGGTGAAGGTAATACAGTCCAGCTTCTAAGACACAAAGTGAGTGTATTAGAAATGTTTAAATACTAAATTATAATTCTTTGCATTAATAAAATAACTTCTTATTTATTTAATTAATTATTTTTCCTAAAGGAAGTTACATAACAAATTAAATTTTTACTTTAACTACTTCATTAGAGGATGATATTTTGGCATCAGCAATGCCTTTATAACTCGGTATGACTAAAGGATTTGATTTCTAACCCTTAACTAATAAAGGTTAATATATAGCAATTGTTCTATTGCTCTTGAACCACTATTTCCAAATATTTGGAATTTTGAATTGTTTCATTCACACCATAGGGAAGAATTCTCACACAGATTAATCTGCCATGGTATCTCCAAGTGACTGTCAATTGGTTTTACTATATATAATAACTTCATAAGATGTATCTGAGCAACCAAGAAGACCACTTTACTAGACGTGTGAAATATGTGATACTTATCCTTGAATAAAAAGACAATTTTCACTTTTTTTTTTTTTTTTTTTTTTTGTTATTGTAGACCAGGGAAACTAAAGAACTGAGAAATACTGAACATCATAAGGCATTGTGTCTGGATGGAAATCCTCATCTACAAATATGACTTGTGAAACAAATGATATTATTTAAGTATTATAAATACGAACATTTTGTAAAACTGAAAAAATTAGTTCTTTTCTCTTATAAAAAAAGCATTCTGGGAAGGTCAATTAGAAGCAAGTGAAACAAATATTAAAGGCAAAGAAAACAGTAGTATTTCTCTGGGGACATGCGTACTTTAAGAGCACAAAACTGAAAAATCCTGCTTGAGCTCAAATGATCAGACTATGCCTTTATCACAATTGCATTTCATGACTTTATTTATAATTGATGATATAATATATATTAAAAAAGTAAGCAAAAAAAGTGCCAAATCACAATATTATCTTTGTTCCCTTAATAACATGATTTATAATATACACTACTATTAATGTACACCTATGTGGAAAACAAAACAGCTCTTGAATATACCAAACTCTTTTTCCTGATGATAAATGGATGGAATTTCATTTTTTAAATCTATTTGCAAGATTTTGTCTTTTTGTGTAGAGGGGAATACAAAAAAAACAAAACAAACAAACAAAAAAAAAAAAACCATAAACTTGCTGCACTTAGTGATAACAAAACTGTGAAGGCGTAGGGTAGGTTATAGAAACAAGATTGTCTAATCCGTCAGAAACTAGATGGATGTGACTTGATTTTAGTTTGTAAGCTCCTGAAAAAGTGGTTCTGAATGACAGAACAGCCCATATCTCTTGTACTTAATACTTCAAAGGTATTTACTCAGACACAAGCTTTACAGAAAGGAAACAAAACATGAAGGCATCAGAAAAAAAGAAAAGCATATGTTTGACATTACTACTGATAAAGTTAACTGCACTATAAAAGCAGTTGTAAGCATGAAATTGTCTGCCTTCTTTCCATAGGAAACTAAGATTCAGTCTACATAGTAATTACTTAAAAAACAAAATTTAACAAGCAACAGAATTAGAGCTTTTTATTCAAAAGACTCTTTCAAAACTGTTACTTAAGATGTAATCATTATGACATTAAATCCAACAAATATTTATTACTATCTACTTAGCAATATACTTCATTCGTATTAGCCATGATAATAGAAGACTTCATATATTTAAATCAAATCATTGCTAAATATAACTTTAATGAGAAAGTATTTAACCTTTTGACTCATTCTGAAAGTGCTATCTTCATGTTTTGCTCTGAATAAGCCACAATTGAACAGCCTTTGCTTAGAAAACAACTCTGACTATATTTCCTATCTTATTATTATATATGATTGCCACAAACAGTCTTTCACTTGATATCATCTGGATTTTTCAAGGATGTTTTTTTTCAAAAAAGAATACATATATAGAGAGAAAGTGAGACAAGATTTGTGGAAAGGGTACACAGGAGGAAACTTTGAAATGTAACATTTGTCAAAAATCCTTCTAATTCTTTTCCCATCTCCATTTGCATCACTTTATTTTCTCTCATCCACTCACCTCTTTTTTGGTGTGCTGGCAAAATTTTCCCACAAAAGAAAACTCCTTTAAAAGAAGACTTCCTGATGTTCATTCTAGAGATACGTACTCTACTCACAGAAATACAGTTTGCTACCAGGATTTTGGTGCCTTTTTTCTTCCCTGAAGAAACCAGTATGATTTTTTTCTTTAGGAAGAAGCAATTGAGAACCAACAGCTGGATTATTTTTAACTTGTGACTCTATTTCTTGACAATGACAAATAGCAAAGCCTTAAATGCTGTTTGGGAAACATGGGGAAAAAGCAAAAACATGCAAGCAATGAGAAAAACCTTAAACAGCACAGAGAGGATACAAAGTACTAGCTGTAAAAGTGACAAGATCCCATGAGTCTCTTGTGGCCATAATCCTGACCTTTTAGTTCACATAACTACAGTCTAGTTGTTCTTCAAATCGAGTGGCAGCTTTATCTGACTTCCCTAGCGCATTCTTCAAGTACTAATCAAAACAATATTAACCCTCAGTCTGAATCCTCAAACTGTCTCTTTGCAATCTAGTATGAATTGAATGTTTTAAATAGAATTTGTCTTCCAATTTTGTATATATGTACATACGAATTGTCACGCTCCAATATAGAGGAGGGAGATGAGGTTCTTAGATTATGTGTATACCCAGTGTGAGATTAAGAAACACCGGTTCAAATGTTGGTCTGACCAGTTTATTATCAATATTGACCAGGGAGATGGGGAAGGGGAAGGCGGACACTGTTACCAATAAGGGTGATGGGGAAGGGAAGGCGAGCGATAGGAAAGATAGGAAAGAAGCAAGGGTTTGTACAACGCGGGGAAAGTCAGCAGCCAGGATCCCAGGGGCGGTCCGGTTGCAAGCGGCTCCGACGGTCCGAGGCAGAAGAGCAGGGGCGGCAGAAGCGGGGAGAACAGCAGCAGCGACGGGCAGCCCTGAGCAGCAAGCAGCTGTCCTGGAGAAGCGGCACCGGGTCAGCACAGGAGAAGCAGCGTGGGGAAAGTCCAGGAACAGCGTCAGTCAGCACCGGAGAAGCAGCCAACAGTGATCAGCTCGTGAGGGTTCAGATGGTAGAGCACCTCGAAGGAGCGGTGAGGTCCAGGAGAAAGCAGCATGTCTCAGGCAGCAGGCCCAGGAGGGAGTTCAGCAGCAGGGATCAGCTCATGAGGTTTCCGATGGAAGAACACCGACGATCTCATGGTGCTCGATCCCTATTTTATCCTCCATTTCTCTTGCCTATATGACAAATCCCGTGCTAGCGTGCCAGGCAAGCATCTCCTGAGATGGCTACCTCCCCACGGAGATGAGTACCACACAGAAGAGTGTTCAGCGGCCACTGAGCTGCAGCTGATCTCTCTTTCGTTGCCCCAGGACATGCCCATCTGCTTGTCCCTTAGACAAAGGATTTCACAACCCTTGCCCAGGACTAGCTTGGACATGTTCGGACATGTTCATCAGCAAACTTTGAGGCAATGGTATAAAATAATAGTATCTTACATGTATAAATAAATGTATATTTTCACATAAGTATATGTACTGGAAGAATAGTTGAGGGCTTGGAAATTTTAACAATGATCAGTGAAAGATAATGTGTATTTAGAAGTTGAGTCCCCGAAATTTGTCCTAGACTGTTATAATTCAAAGATTTTCCTAATAATAACAGCATATTATGGGGCTGTGAAGGGTCTGGAAGGCAAGATATATGAGTGGCTTGAGTCCCTCGGTTTGTTCAGTGCAGAGCAGAGGAGCTGAGGGGAGGCCTGATGGCGGCTGCAGCTCTCCCAGGGAGCGGAGGGGCAGCGCTGAGCTCTGCTCTGTGTGACAGCGACAGGGCCCGAGGGAACGGCATGGAGCTGTGTCAGGGGAGGGGCAGCTGGGCGCTAGGGACAGGGTCCGCACCACAGGGTGGTGGGGATGGAACAGGCTGCCCAGGGCAGGGGAGGGTCAGATTAGTTATTATACAATCACAGTAGCATTTTTAAAGGATCTCTGGAGAACATCTAAAACAACCTTCTGCTAAAGCAGTTCACTACAGTGTATCACACAGGAAAACATCCAGACAGGTTCTGAGTATGTCTGAAAAGGAGAATCCACAACCTGTCCCACTGCTATGCCGCCCTCGAAGAAATTCTTTCCAAGTAAGGTAACCGGTATGAACCCACAACCTCGATATTATTGGCTCCATGTTCTAATCAGCTGACAAGTGTATTCTTTTAGGAAATGGTTCTTCAGTGTGGGTGTGATCAGGCACTTGCCTAAACCCTTCTTTTTTCCTGTCTCAAAGCTCATTTTACGAGGCATTTTTTGTTATAAGAGTCTGATTTATCTACAAGGAGAGTGATGGATATTGCCATGTGGCAATCAACGTCAGTTTGAGGATAATTTTACTTTTGAGAGACCAGGAGTGCTTATGGGTAGATCTGACCTGTGAGCAAATAACTCCAGTTTGGTATGGGAGACTCAGGGATGGGAACAAAATGAGTTTCTGCTGAGGTCTAAAAAACAGGAGCTGCCACTCCAAAGAGAGATGACTCAACCACTTTGGACTTATAAATAATTTTGTACTGTCACTGGGAAAGGTCATTGTCAACCGAACAACACAACCTCCGACAACCCATCACTACTGAAGATCAACTTCAGTATATAAAATATATGGATGAAAGGAATGAGTGATCCGAATTGTTCTTTAAGGAACAGATTGCCCTGCAATGCACAATAGTATGCTGCAGAGAAAATCCACAGCAGTTCCGGGTCAATTGCACTTTTCCCGCTTTTCCTGGGCAGATCAACATGATTGTTGAGATCTTCCTTCTGTTTTTGATAAGGAAGGAAGAAATCAAATGATATTTTGTATATAATAAAAAGAGACATGGACTGACATATGTGGACTGTGTAGTCAGAGCAAGATATATGTTCAAAAACTGGAAAGTGACAGAGATTGAATTGCTATCCATTTCCTCTGGAAAAGTTCCACAAGTTAATATAGTATAGAACTAGTGAAAAAGGAAATGTCAATATGACCTAAAAATGACTCTTGAAGTTTATTATGAATAAGGATTACAGTTATTATACTACTTAAAGCTAAATGCTAATCAGTCTTCTGCCCACTGTACATACTGTGATTAGCTTTAGGAATTTAAAGGTCACCCCTTTAAAGGAAATCTTACCTTTCTCCTCCTCCTGAATTATCATTATTTACTAATGTGCAATCCTACTGTTTTCACAAGCACGTGTATGAGCACATAAATCTCACTTGTATACATGTGCTCTATTAATATATATAGAAAATTTTTTCTACCTTAAGACAAAAAAGGACTCTACTTGAGTAACCTATATAAAATCAAAGACTGAACCTTTAACTTTATACCATTATATTTCTAATCCTTGTGGAGGTATTGCAGCATATTACAATGATTGAAACGGAAATGTCTTATATGAAAAGCCTTGTTCAGTAGCCCATTAGTTGAAAATGCCTGGGCATTTTTAAAGTGAGAGACAATGGTCTCATAAACTATAGACTTTTGACAGATGATGATTGCTACTAAGCATTAACCTATTCATTTATGAATTTGATGTTCTCTAGTATGCTGAGTTACTTGCCCGCTGGCCCCTTACAAAACAGAAGTTTCTTAGTGGTCTCCTTCCAAATAAGTTACCATATCTAATATAGTAATAACAAATTTCAATTTCCTAAATACCCTTAGTTAGAGATATCGAACTAAGTGACATTTTCCCCAAATGTTTTTTTCCTTTCAATTAATCTAACATATAAGTCCTATGACGTTATTGCAGCTGATCATATGATTATGTATTAATCATATAAAAAAGCTGCAAAAAAATTTCAGATTCACCTTCTCTATTGTCTCATGGTAAAAGAAGACCAGCAAGAAAGATGAACTGGATTTTCACAGAGAAATAGCTTCAGACAGAAGAATAACAAAGGTATCTTAATAGCTAATACTTTCCTAAAACTCCAGTGGAATTCTCTTTTCTTTTAGAAGGTCAGATGTATTCATTAATCATAATACCTGTTGAAGATGGGAAACTTCATCAGCAGACAAAATAAATTTCAAGTACTTTGTGTCAAAAAAGAAAACTTTCCTATACTTACCCTGACAGTCAATATTTTTCCAAAATTAAAAAAAAAACTATTGCAATTTTTTTATGTTCTATCACATCTGCTCAACACCTTCATTTTATATATATATATAAGTTGTACTGGAAACTTGTTATATTAGTGTGCATTTGTAACAAGGTTTGATCAGTTTAAAATTTTAGGAAAACAACTGTAAGTGTAACATTCAGTAATACTGAAAAAGTGAGAGATGTACATTCATATACATTTTTGTCAGAGTTTTCCTTACCTCAATTGACAGTTGTGATGAGAGTGTTTTGACTAAATGTCGATTTATTTATCATACATAAATTAAGAATTCTTCAGGTTTGTAAAAAAATCATGATTTATTTTTAAAACTAGGTGATGTTTGTTTGTTTAATTAGTAACAATTATTATCAATTCATAAACATTTATAGTGTAGAATAATATCTCTGCTTGCATTAGGAAAATAATACTGTTAAATGTTCTCAAAAACATGGATATATTAGCCTACCAGTGAATCAAAGCTATTAAACAACATTGTTACACTTAGACAACTGGAATGGATGGAATGGTTGCAGACAGAAAGTTTTGGTCAGCAACTCTATGTCAACATAGAGGCTGGTGATGAGCTGTCCATCCTGGGACTAGTGCTTTTTATCTTTATCAGTGACTAGACAATGGGATTGAGTGCACCCTGAGCAAGTTTGCTGATGACACCAAGCTGAGTGGTGAACTTGATACAACAGAAGGAAGGGCTGCAATCCAGAAGGACCTAGACAAGCTTGAGTAGTGGGCCCATGTGAACATAACGACGGTCAGTGTGACCAAGTACAAGGTACTGCACCTTGATTGGAGCTATCCCAGATATGAGTACAGTCTGGAAGAAAAACTCATCAAGAACAAGTCTGACAAGGACTAAGGGGTTCTGGTGTATGAAAAGCTGGACATGAGCTAGCACTGTATGCTCACAGACCAGAAAGCCAGCAGTATCTTGGACTGTGTGAGAAGGGAAGTGGCCAGAAGAGAGAGGGTGGTGATTGTTCCCCTCTACTCAGCCCTTATGAGGCTCCACATCAGGGCAGACTGATTTGGTGGATGGCAGCCCTGCCCACACTAGGAGGAGTGGAACAAGATGATCTTTATAGTCATTTCAAATCTATGATTCTATGAATTCATCAACTGAAAATGGAAGATCATCAGTTATAGGCATACAACAGTAACTTTTTTTTTAATTTTAGTTTTGTCTTGTTTCTTTGGTGTCACTATCAAATCTGTGCAAAAATGAAGGGCATATATGAGTACATTTACCACAGTGAACATTGACAAGATGCACAACAATCATTTGCAATTTATCTGGTCATTCAGTTATTCACTTAGTAATTTATCAGTACCATAGTATCATTTATGTTAATACTGTAACACCTTACTAAAAAATCCTACTGTCACATATAAACAAATGTTAAATGCATAGTAGATATATTACTGTTGTAGGTGGAAATTATCATAATTAGTTTTCATCAATCTAATTCAAATTGCTTTCGGTTAGAATTTAATCACATACTCCATAAATTTAAATAAAGAATAATTAACTGACAGAACAATTATATTTTTTTTAGGATACTGTACTCAGATTTGTTAAAAGTGAAATTATACTTTAGATAAATAAATGTACATTACTTTACAATTATTTTAAAATATAACTATATCTGTACTATACATGTTCATGGAGATACCAGCAGGAATCTGTATGAAATACAAGCAAAGTAAGAAACCCTTTGTATCTATTACATTCATATTTGAGTTTGGCTAAAGTGTAATTATAAAATATATTTCTGAAGAAAGAAATCATTACACTGGATAGATAGTTAATAAAAATATTCACATAATATATTTGAAAATATAATGGAAACAAGATTTCAAAAAAAAAAGTACTTTCTATTTTTTATTTTGAATGTCAAGTATTATTGGATTTGAATACATAAAGATATGTAATATGATGAAAATATGGGAAAATAAATTCATAAAGCAATTGTCAAGAGAAATCCAAGAACAAAACTCTAACTTCAATGTGGTGATAGAAAGTGGCATTTCTTTATTACTTATGATGCGCACCAGGCAACTTGACAAGCAAGCACACCCTCTCAGAGTTCAGATTGTACATTTATATAATTAAGACATACTTATGCAGTACACTGGCATATATACACATCCATTCTCAAGGATGTGATAATGTGCCTGTGGGCATGCTCTGTGATATTTAGGGTGGTTGAGTGCCCACCTACTTCTTCCTCTTTTTTCACCATCAGCTTAATCACTGAAACATTTTACTCACTTTCATTCACTTTTCCCGTTTGGAGAATTTCCATTGCTTACTAGACCACAGTGAGTCTCTTTTAAAAACAGTGCATGTGGAAATGGAGGAAAACATCCTTGCACATTCTGAGGCAAAAGATAAAAGTATTCTATTGTGACTCCAGTGCCTCTCATGAGGCAAAATCATTGAGACAGAAGATAAAAGTATTCTATTACGTCCCCAGTGCAAAATTCTTGGGTAAAAACAGGTCTGTTCACCCACTAAAGCTGAAATGGAAATTAATCTTTACCACCCTTTCTAAAGTTTAGAAGTGTTCTGGGAAGATCATTCCTATTGCATTGTCAGGAATTGATTGGGTTTCACACTATATGACAACTTAGCCTTAACTACAGAGTACATTAATTCATTTTTTATACATTTTTCCTGATTTTTGGAGCACCTCTGATCATAAAAATTTAACTAAAAATTTATTAAAAAAGAATCCTGAAAAATGTAAGAATGATTATATTATGCAAAGCACTCTGAAGAACATCACAATAATCAAATAATCCCCACTGATGCAGTAAAAAGTCTCTTAATTCTCTTAGAATACATAAAGTGACACTTTTATGTTCTCAATGAACCTAGTGGCCTCCCACAGCTGTCACAGCTGGTGGCCTGTACAAATTAAAACTGTGAGAACAGAGGACTGTCAGTCCTGTAATGAAAGCAAATTGTGACAGTATTCATGTGGCAACAAAATCAATCTTAGTGGGGCTAGATGTTTTAAAAAGATTTATTTCACTGCATTCATTAATTTCCTTAAGGTGTTGTCTGAATCTTTTTCTTTCTTAGCTCAAACCTTGCTTTCTGAGTCATTTCCTGAGATAAGACTGCCTTATCTAGGAGATGAGTGGTGTGTCTAGTCATGTGGTGGCCAGCACCACTTTGTGGACAGTTTTACATTAGAAAGCAGTTCTTTGGTGGTGTTTGCCTTCGAAAGGGAGTGCTCAGGAGTGTTTACTGGCAGAAGATCTGCTGTGACCAAATAACTGGTATGGGAGTCTGGGGGGTGATACCATTGTATCTAGTGAAGGCAAGATACAATTTGACATCTCGCTGATCCCTCATATTTTCTGTCAAGGTCCCAAGATGGGAACAAAGGAGTTTCTGCTGATGTCCACAAACCAGAAGCTGCCACTCCAAAGAGAACTGACTTGACCACTTTGGACTTATTTATAAGTTTGTAGTGTTGTTGGGAAAAGAAGATGTCATCATCAACCAAGCAACACAACCTCTGTTGACCCATCACTACTGTAGATCAACATCTGAACTATGAGCTACATTGGAATCCTGGTAGTGACTATCTCTCTCACTTTCTAGGAAGAATCCTTGTTTTATTTCTTATATTTTCTATTGCCCATCTTCACTTCCTAATTTCCTCAAGCAACTAGAATTTGTAATAAACTGGTCAGGCTAACATTTGACCTGTTGTGTTTTAATCTCACTGTCCAATACACATGTACGAAAAGAATCTCCTCTTCCTCTTATAAATTGTAGCAAGACAGGTACATTGCACATTCATTAGCAGTGCTGCATACTAGCGTGAAAACTACAGTGAAATGAGTTTGCTGTTCATACATGTAGAAAAAGAGATGAAAAAAAACAACAACTACTCTAAAACCTTGGAGGAAAATGGAATCTCAGCCATATTTTGCTTTTGTGTTCCAGGTGAAGAAAAATAGTCACTAATATTAGAATTATAGTATTCTAATCTCTAAGTTATTAAGCAACTTTCAAGATGTTATCTTTCATTTTTGGAAGCATATGACTTTATCTCAAACAATATACATGATTCTATGTGAAAATGAACAAACCTTAAAATTTCTAGATTTGCAAGTGATTCTACATGTCCATCAGAAAATCTTTTATATTTATATATATATAGTCATCTGTGCAAGTGAAGTAAAATAGAAATGCAAAGTAGAACTTCAAAGAGGAGCAGTAATACTAGGTGAACAGAATTAAAGATGAAAAACAAAAAAAGCCCCCACAACTTTTCATCTTCTATACTGTGTACAGAAAATATAAATACTATTCAAAATCCCCAAATTATTCCCCAAACTTCCATTCTAATACAATAATTTTCATGTCATCTTATCTTATAAGGAACTACACATTCCTAATATGAAGGATCAACTGTATTTGTACTAAGTCTCATTCTGACAGAAACTAATCTTCAGTAACAGGATTTGTACTCAATCATAATGTATTAGAAGGAATTTTGTTTGCATGCCAATTGTATTATTTTTTAGCCATTTATATATATATATTTTAATTCTTCTGTATTAGAAATTAATATTGTGCAGTCTACAAGAAAATGTATTATTCTTCATTGTCTGGGTATAGAATTCTCTCAGCCAATAAGCCAATTTCCCTGTAACTACTCATAATGTAAATCTGTGTGCTGTCACTGAAAGCTATTAGCAGACAGAATGCATGAATTTATATAGGTATTATATAATCATTATAAACAGCGATTATGCCATTTGTCATGTTCTGATTAGCTATTGCTCTCAGAACCCATAAACCCCAAATCTGTCTCAGATTTCATCCGTTACTGGCTTGTAGTCATATAAAAACCAAGAGAATAAGCAGAATATAATATAAATAGACAAGTACCCATGAATCTGACTAAGATTTGCCATGTTTGTGATTGTATCTTGTTTTCTGTTGCTAGTAAGTTTGCCAAAGTTTTAATATTAACAGTTTTATATGATAAATGCTCAGTTGGGGTTGAATTCATTTTACTCTAAACGTTTACTATTTCTAAAATAAACAACTATTTTCAAAAAGTTCCTTCAAATTTTTAGAGGTATGTAATGCAAAACTTCACTACTAATATTTCAGATGAGGTTCCAATACTGACTATGCATTACTTGATATAGAGATAAACACCTAATGCTGAGATGCTTAAGGACAAGGACTAGTAATAGAGCTCCAGGTATCTGTCTCACAGATGCATAAAAGTAACTATAATCTGATACAGAGACAAAAAATTAGTACAACAGACATCTTTGAATGATGAAGACAGCTATCATATGTGGTAGGCTGTGAAGAAGAGGGTTCCAAACCTGTTGATGAATTATAGGTACAGATGCACAGACCAAAACTGGAAAGCAGGAGAGAGTAAGGCAGCACAAGGAGCCAAAGACAAATGAAGGGATAGTAGAGCTCTCAAAAAAGATTGGATTACATGAATTGTGCTAAAAGACTAGAGAAAGGGATGTGGGGTTGTAACAGGAAAGTGGAGTTATACATAAGTAAAGATGAGAAACAAGGAGAAGTGACTGAGTGGAGTTCAATAAGAATGGAAACAGATTATGAAACAAAAAAAGAATGAAACAGAGGTATCATGAGAAAGTGGGATAGGGAAATACTTGACTGAGACAAGGCTCTAGTAGCGAGGAAGTTCTGGGTCTAGTCATCTAACAGGAGTGGCAGAGAGAGAATAAAGGCTACAAGAAACAGACAAACTGCATTTGCTGGAGTGCCCATTCTGGAGAACCAGGTCATGAGCTGGATCCTGATCCATCAGCAAAATGTGTACAGCCAGTGGGGCAGTCCAGTATAGGTACACCCTACAGCCTTTGGATGTATGACTCACTGCAGAGTTCCCATCCCACATTCCCATCTAGAAATCATTAAAAATACCATGATGAATTTTCAGGATGTCAATTTGATTTTTAATTTTATATGCCATTACCTAAAAAGTACCGCATTCATACTCTAATTAAAGATAATACCAGGGCAGTCCAATTTTACTTTTAAACTGCTTTCAGCTATGATTGTCACATTTTTTGTATCAATCTGCTCCTTGCTGTTCATCTAACAATTCTCCTCCCACAAAGACTTACAGAAGAGTGAAAAATAACTACCTGGGACACTGTAATTCATAGGAGAAGACTGTGTCAAGGTCATAGGCATGCAATGCAGATAGAAATAATGGATAGTGAAAATGCTGGACTTTATAGTAGCTGGGAGAGTACAGAAAATGAGTAATTTTGAACAAGAAGAAAACAAAACAAAACAAAACAAAACAAAACAAGCACCTAAATTCAATTCATTCCATCCTTTCCTCAATAACATTCTATTTTTTGCAAAAAAAAATCAGTTCTAAGCTGTGACAATGATCTTGAAAGTGCTAAAAGTGGAATAGGGAAAAAATGTGAGGGGAAATAAGGAAATAATAAGGAAAAATCTGACAGAATGTGAAGGACAGAAACTGTTTTTACTTTTGTTGTCTCAAAGCTTGCTTCACAAAGCCTATCTGGTTATAAGACTCTAATTGACAATTACAAATCATCTAGATGGTTGTTGTGGCGCCTCAATGTCTCTGTTAATGGTTGTAAAGATAAGCAGAAATAGGAGCAAGGAGTCTTTTTTGGGCTACGGCTTGGAGAAGCTGATCACCGCAAAGGACAATAATACTTGTACATGGCACCGAAGGTGCTACTTGTTGATTTATCTGTTGGGCCAGATGTGTTACACGAACAGAGAACAAAACTTAGAAATGGGGGTGGGCATAAATCAAACGAATGCAAGAAACTTGTCGATAAGAAAGCAGGACAGGCATCCTGTTGTCCCAACAAGATAACTAGATGATCTTATAGGTCCTTTCCAACCTTATGAACTTATGAACTTATGAACTAAACAAAACACCCGCAGGAATGGTGAGGAGCTCTCCCCCTTTCAAGGTTTGAAAATTAACAGCAAAATTGACCCTTAGGTTTAATCCCCTCAATAACCAGAGTTTGGAATGTGATGAATATGCATGTGCTATACCTTTAAACATGTATTCGTTTCTCTCTTTGGTGTGCATGTTTGGTGGAACAATCCCCCATATACCCAGCGCTGTAACGGGGAGGGAATAGCTGCTTGACATAACTCATTGGTGTGTCAAGTTGCTCGGTTGGTTTTCTCGTCACCACTAAACCAAAGACTTTGAAGAAGAGGCTTTTCTGAGGGAAAAACCTCTTTAGAAGAACCCCCCCTGCATGGCGCCTGCTTGCTGCGAAGCTTCCCGGCTTTCTCCCATCCCCTGTGATGACCAGACGAGTTCCTGAGATCCACGGACTACAGACCTCGCTGGATCCACAGTGGTGATGCTCTCTCTCACCCTCTTGATTTCTGCCAAGTCTCTTTGCTTTTTCATCTCTTTTCTATCGCCCACCTTGCAACTAGGATTTGTTATAAACTGTTTGGGCTAACATTTGACCCATTGTGTCTTAATCTCACCATTGGGTATACATATGCATATAAAGAACCTTGTCTCCCTCCTTTATATTGGAGCGTGACACAGAACTAAATGTGAAATTGAAGACAGAATGGGTTTTATTGACATGGCTGAAATAAAAACATGCAAAGTATTTACTGTATTTTATTTACAAAAAAATTTACTGCTCACAAGTGCTCACAGGACTCATTTATGTTTAGTTTGTTAATTAGTAAGAGGTGAAATAGGAAAATTTATGGAGTGAAGGACTTACATAATTTAAGACAATATAGATTTGAGTAGGAATGCTTAACCATGTTTTCTTGCTTCCATTGTTTTAATAATTTGAGTGTTCAAAGCATGTCAGTAACTCATGTAATTATATCACCGTTCACAGTGGAAAGAATCAAAATGATGGATTACTTAATATTCTTATATGATATAATTTATTTTTCTATTATTGATATTTGTTTAATCGAAACACTGGAATTAGCTCTCTGTTACAATTTTACTGTTATTCTTCCACCAACTGAAAAAGTTTTCACACGATGACTCAGTTTTTTGCAAGAATCTCTCAGTTAAATCTACCTATACGAATATGGTGGTATGTTTCAAAAACTTGTCAATTAGATCTTTACATTTTTAAAGAAAGCACTTAACAAACTTCCTCATGTTTCCTCATTTGTTTCAGAAGTGTCCCTGTCTCGAGAAAGTGACATGTACTTTATGATGAAGCAGTAAAATTTTACTTTCAGCACTATCTCACCATTTGAGTGCTGTAGAAATTGCTCTTCCATAAGCAAAGATAGAAAACAGGGGAAGAGTGAGGTCTATTTGACTAATTGCCCTCTGAATCCCAAATGCCAATGCTGTGGAAGCTTTCAGGGTATATTGTGAGAAGATAATTAAATTACTTCACAAGAACTAAAGGAGATGTCCAGGACAGGATGCCTGTCATACAGCAGATGAATCAACAGTAACATAAAAACAATTATGCTGGATTCTTTCAGAAGCTTAATATCTTCCTTAAAATTAATGTAAGTACAGAGTTTTAGGGACAATGTTAATAAAAAAACAAAGATGAATAAATAATTATTCAGGTATGCCTGAAAATGTATCTCCTCACAATTTAAGTTGGCACAAGGTAAGAGCAGTCAATAAAGTTATTTCATTTACATCAATAGCCCATTTGCCTTCTTTCTCAGCATACTGCATATACTTGGAAGTAGTATATCAATCACTGTTTATGTTCTGACAAAGCCTGGCTGAAAATTTATAAAGCACAAGTCTATATGAATTTATACATACACACATACAAATACATGGAATTGCAAAAAGTATCACCTTATCTTGTATGAAAAAAATGAACTGGTAGAGGCTGTTTTACAAACAGAATTGCTTCATTACGGAATCACAGAGATTGGAAGGGACCAACCCCCTTCTCCCCCTCAACTAAAGCAGGCTCCCTGCAGTATATTACACAAGAAAATATCCAGGGAGCTTTTGAATATCTCCAAAGGAGACTCCAGCATATCTCTGGATATCTTGTTCCAGTGCTTTGTCACCCCATCCAAACAACTCCCACACAGGAGGAATTTAAAAGCATTGATAAGATCGCCACCCAGTCTTCTCTCTGGGCTGAACTCTCCAAGGTCTCTCAATCTTTCCTCATGAGGGAGGTGTTCCAGGCTCTTAATCATCTCTGTGGCCCTCTGCTCAACTCTGTCCAGTAGTTACTTGACATATGTGAACTAGCAAGACCATAAGTGGATAGATATTGCCTTACCAGGGCAGCGAAAATGGAGAATAGAACCTCCCTTGACCTGCTGTCCACACTCATTTTAATGCATCCCAGGAAACCATTGGCCTTATTGGCAACAAGGACACACTGCTGGCTCATGGTCAACTTGTTCTTTCTCTCATGGTCAACTGACTCATGGACACTCATGTTCTCTGCAGAGATTCTTTCCAGCAGGTTTGCTCCTTACCTGTACTTATGCAAGTGAGGGTTTTAGGATACTTTTAGGATAATAGGATAAAAAAATGCAATAAAAATAAAACATCAAAGGAATATCAACAGCTCAGTTAGATGACCATCCTGTGCTGAATTAGTAATTGATGTTGTTAACAGTTATGGCCAAGGTTCATCTCTGAGTGGTGATCAGTAGAAAAGAGATGGACATTGATTTTGGCAAATAGTCATCATGGTTGATAAGTGTCTGGAGGATGAAGCCTTAAGACTTAACAAACAAACAAACAAACAACAAAAACAAAAACAAAGACTTTCCAAATTAAGGTGAATCTAGTTTCCCTCTAATCAATCAGGATTACTACCTCTAGCAGAGTTAAATAAGTTCTAAAATCCAGTACAGGTTGCAAACCATATCAACTAAAATCAAACTGAATCAAACCAATCAAGACCAAAACTCCCCCAACACTCACATACAAGACGTACACCAAAAGCATATATTACCAGTAAAACCTAGTCATATCACTGATTACTGAAATCAGATCTCTTTTTGCATTTTTCCTTAATAAAATATATACTTTTATCAGAAAATAAAAAAAATAGTAACTTCCAACTTAAATATATTTGAGTAAAAGCTGTACACCATTCTACTTTTCTTTTGCAATATTTTGACAATAAGCTTTTTTTTTTAAGGTAAAAGAAAGAATATTACTCTCAAGAGAAGATATATGAGAAAAAGACAGTATTTTTACTCAGAACAATATACTTTCAAGGACTTTTTTGATTATTGATGAGCAAAAACTTTGAAATTGTGGGACTTGGTAGTTGGAATCTCATATATTACAAGATTGCATAAGTATATATTTTTTCTATGGAGATATTTTATGCATTCTGATATTCTAGTGGATATTTTTCTACTCCTTTTCCCATCTGGTAAAGCATTTTTATGAGTTATGTTCATAATTATTATTTCATCAACATTTGATTTAATGGACAACAAGAAATATAAAAAAGTTTAAAAAAAAATGTATCGTTTTACATTATAAAAAAAAGAAGAGAGAGAGAGATCAGAAGTTTCTTGACAAAATCTGCAGATTCTTTTGAGCAAAGATAGTGTATTTACGTTGTTCATTAGAAACCCACTGCATTTCAAGAGCAAAATATTTGTTCAGCATTTTAACGAACAAAAATCATTATGTAAATGTACTGCTAATGCCAATTCAGAATCTTACAATTATCTGAAACTCCCTACTGCTAAAGAAAAACAGCAATCAGCATTAGACAGACTGCCAAAAACAGGTGCATATAGGCATACATAATGTGCATCAAACAGACCAGAAAGTTGTTAATTAAGTTTAGGAATACAGGGAAAACTTTTACTTTTTTTTAGTTCAGTTTAGTCTTGTCTACTCTAGTTTAATTTAGTTATGAAAAAATGTGAGAGGATTAAGCAGCAGTATTTTCTGGATTTTAGATTAGGGAAAGAAAAGGACATGAAAATCACCATGGCAGAAAATGGTTTGAGTGAAGAAATTAGAATGCTGCCACTTCAAATTCAGTAATACTGTCAGTCTGATATTTCCCTTCTTCTATAATAAAAATATCAATATTTGAATTAACATGGGATATTTGAAAATCAGAAAGGTGTCAGAAATGCTCACTATGACTTTGACAGCACTATGGATTTCATTACTGGCTCTTTAATATACTGGCTCTTGAAGGGACTGAAGTGTAAAGATTTGCAGATTGAAAGATCTTTACAGTTGAATGTAAAAAAAAAAAGATCAGATAAATATAATCTTTAAATAAATCTCTATGTTGCAAAGACAATATTCTCTTTATTTCAACAATTATATTTTGGTTAAATAATCTATCCACAGTGTTCTGGAGTATAATTTGATCTTTTCTTCTTGAAAGATAAATATTCTTTTATTTATAGTTGTCAAATGGAAGTTTACAGAAAAAAAAAGTAACAAAAATGTAAAAAAATATCAAGTACACAAGATGACAGAAGCATTTTTAGAACAGAATATTTGGAAAAGTAGCACATTGCTTGGATGCTAGTGAGCAGGAGGGAAGTCTGAAGAGACAAATGCTATCTCTCACTCTTTCTTTCCCTTTCTTTCTCACACACAAAACTTACTATTCAGTCACACACACAAAAAAAAAATAATAAATATATATATATATATTTACTTCTCATAAACATTACATTTGTCCTTATTTTTGTTACAATTAATGGACAAAATATTGTGACAACTACAACAGAGCCTGAGAATGTCTAAAGTTGGAATTGATCCCTAGAGGTCATTGGAGTCATCCACTGCTGAATATATTTTTTTTCCAGTGCCTATCTAATAACAACAGGATTTCCCTAGTTCCATATCTATGTTTATATCAATAATGTATTTTTGTGTCAATCTTTACTCTGCCACAAGCTCTTCTCTACATGTTCATGTAATGATCAGTTTGACTGTAAGAAACTTAATTGAAAACTAATTTCATACCTTCATATTCTGACACTGAACCAGTGTTTAAATTCTATATTTATCTCAGGCAAGGATAAATGTTAAATGTGGAATGTGTTAAACAGTTAATAGCATGCTTGCAGCTCCTTGGTATACAGGTTTCTTCAAACTGAATGCTCATTTCACTATGTCATTGTCACCATGGACGGATTGTTTTACAGTGTTCTTAGCAACAACAACAACAAATTAAATTGTACAAGTTAGGCTCATATATAGAAGGAAAGTTTAAGATCAGCTTGGATAACAGTCCTAAAAAGCAAAAAAAAAAAAAAAATTGCTTAAGGAATAAATGGATAGAAAAACAGTAATAATTCCATAGTTACATTTCAAAATAATAAATTTAGAAGATTGCAGCATCAGCACTTTCCTATTTTAGTTGAAAATTGTCTGAAAGCAAAACAAACAAATAAACAACAAAAAACTCCTCCTATATAATATAATCAGAAGCTACAACAGCAGCAACAACGACAAAACAACATACAGTACAGTTGAAGTAAATTAGCATAATGATAGGCCCTTGACTTGAAAAGACAAAAATCCTAATTTTTCTTCTCAAAGTATTCAGAACCAGTCATCTGCAGTATCACATCTTGTACTACATCTGGTGCACTCTACCATAAGAACAGGTTTAACAGTTCAGAATTTTATTCCAGAGACAATTATTAATATTTAGAAGAGTTTCCTTTATCAGATCACATTATCTCCATTCTTTGATATCTTTATGGAACACTACATCAACTGAAAACAATGGCATTTGCAGAATAAATATCACTCAAAAAAATGAAACAACATATACCTCAAAACTGTTTTCTTTGAATACATAGGCTTAAGGGAAAAGTGTTTTGCTGTGCACTCTTTTCAGGAAGAGTAATTTTGCACATTAGGATGTCTAAAAAATGTCAATAGCTGCAACAAAATTTATTGGACTATTTAAGGAATGTAGGTCAATCTCTCCACTGCATTCAGTAGAATACTGTTGCAACCCAGAGAATCACATCAGGCTTTATAAAATTCTTGATCATGCAATTGTCAGTAAGATGTGTGAGGCTTCTCATTTCAGCTTAAGGTTTCCCAGTATGTACTTCATATTCATTTGCGCAATAGCCATGTCCTACTAACATGAGGAGTTCTAACATGAGTAGATCACATGAACAGGTTTGACAGATTGTCTAGTATTTAAAGGGAGCCACAGCTCATATCTTGGTAGAGGAAGGAAATATTTTTCCCCACATCTGGAGCAGACTAAAGGAATGTTGTGCCACCACTTTCTGTGCTACTACTTTCCTATGAAAAAGTTTCTGGATTGTGGAGCTACTTCCCTCAAGCACCAGTTGCAGAAATATGCAAAGGAGGAAAGGACAGAGGTATACAATAGGAAAGTGGGAAAACTATTTCTAAACAAATTTTCCAATCCTCATTTCCTTTCCTTGGTATTTTTGTACATAAATTATTTAGTTAAACTTGTTATTTCTTGCCGGAGCAGTCATATTCTTCCTAGGATTCAACCGTGAGTAAGTTGTTTGTAGGACAAGAGTTTAATGAGGCTGTGGACAAAGCTGACAGTAATACAATCACCTTGTGTGGAAATGAGAGAACACTTGGAATCCTTCTTTGCCAGTAAGTAGATCAAACTGAAACATCTATGTACACCATCACTTGCACTAAGCTCTGTAGACGCTTTTCCGCATAGCTATGAAGAAGGAAGAATAGTTATATAAGCTTTTGGCAGGAAGGGGTGGTGTTATGGTTTTATGATTTTTGTTGTATTACTGATATTCCACATCATGGAATAACATGAAGAGTTAATGCTACGGTCTAGTGGTTAGGAGCTGGTGCTTGCACTGCCGTGGCCTGGGTTCGATTCTCAAGTCAGGTATACCTAGAACGGAGCTAGAGCATTAACTCTTTAACTCCCAATACACCACATGATGTTATGATGTGGAATATCAATAATGCAACAAAAATCATAAAACCATAACAGGTAGGAAAGGAAAAACTCATGACTATGTTATTTCAGACAGAAATAAAACCAACCACTCAGGACATAGAAATGTATCAGTCTTACTGTCTGCTCAGACTTAGCAGATATCTTTATCTTAGAAGGGTAATAAAATATTTACTTAACTTGAAGTAAGCTGGGGCTTCCTCAGAACTTTTAGAGTAAAATATGTACTTAATTACTTTATTTCCTTCATACACTGTAATTATATATTTTTTCTGTTTGCCTGTTGCATGTAAGTTGGACAGTACAATTGAGCAGACATCTTCTGAAGGGCCAGGCTGTTAGCGCTGATTAATCTACTGAATTCCTGCAAAGCCATCTTACTGATACTAATGTACTTGATACATTCCATAATGTAGTAGTAGTAGGTTTGATTTTTACCATTTTACCATTTTCAACTTACTATGCTGCCTCATAGATTTAATCCTGGGATATTACACAAAAAATCAATCATCTATATGCTATGATAAAGGTTATATGTTGTTCCTCGGGTCAGTACAATTTAATGCTGACAACAATTAAGTAACCATAATATCTTCTTTTTCACTGCCTGATATTTTTACTAAGTAGCACATTCAGAGGGCATTTATTACATTTAAATTCATTGGTTCAAAATAGTCCCTAGAGACTCATCTTTAAAATAATGTGCATTTTTTTCCATATGCAACTGTAATGAAACACTGCCCTCTTTTGTCAAACTAGGATGAATCTCCATTTTTTTTTTTTTTTTTAATTTTTCTGGAAAACCAAACTGGATTAGAACAGATTAAAAAAATATATATATAATAGATAATAGAACATGTGTTAGCGTGTTTTGAAATGTTCATTTTCATTTCTTTTTGTTCTATTCCATAAGTAACATTTCTCTTTTCCTTTACTCGAAGTCACATTTTAGAGCACATACAAATGAGGAGATATATTGCAACAGTTCAGTTTAATAAACAAATTCTTCAGCTGCCTTTCTATATGAGCATCAAAAATCCACGATCTAATGTTTTCTTCTTAAGAGTTTGTGTATTATGATCTCTTATTATTATTAGCATGTTATTTTTTGGTACTTTTCTCCATTTTCCTAGAGATGTGCTTGAAATCTTGTGAAAACCTGACAGCTTTAACAGCAGTTCTGTACAGAATTTTGTTTCTAAAAAAAAATTTACTATCTTTTTCAATTAGAAAAGCAACAACAAAACAGTATCTCATTTTCAAAATTTGCATAATCTTTTCTCAATCTCACCTTGATTAACTATTCTTTGAACTGTGTCACTAACATCATTAGGTGCTTATATTTAACAATAACTGAAATTTTAAGACAGGAATATTATAGTTATAAAAATAAAATCATAGGAGTTACAACTCTATAGGAAAATATACAGGGCTCCATGCTATTTGAAAGATGTATTTAGCTAATGTAATTTCAAACTTTCTATACTCATCTTTCCTTACTGGAGGATTTGCCATATGTTCACATAAAAGCGATCAGTTTTTTTGCTACTCCTCTGGTCTCTGAAGGAAGAAACTGAAATTACCACCAATAAACTTTCTGACTTTTATAGTTATTTTTAGTTTGCCATCTTCTGCAACACTTCAGAAAATTACCACTGCAAGAACTGTCTTTGCCCTCACAACATCAGTGAAACGCATTGAAAAGGATACCACATTCCAAGTTACTTATGATAATCTATCACATGACGGATATCAGAAAAAGTACAATCACCCAGTCACAATTCTGTCTTTCTTTATAAAGACATAGCAACATTAAATTAAATTTCAAAAAAATAAAAGATTAAAAAAGATTAGCACTGTGAGAGTATTTTTTGGTTTATTTCTCCATTTCAGTAACAGAGTTACCATTGAAGAGTCAACAGAAGTAGAAAAAAAAACCTGAAACATTCTCACTGTTTTGTTGAGCAAAATGAACACCAAAGATTAGTTTTATAGGAAAATAACAGCAACAACAATAATACTACTACTAATAATAAATAGTGTAACTAAGATGCTTTCTGAAAAGTACAGGAAAACCAAGATAATATGAAAAAGACCAATGACATTTGACAAATTTTTACTCTCTAAAAGCAAAATATATTCCACAGTACTTTAACATACAACTTTCTAATTTTCAATAAGGGAATTTCTCTATATTACATTATTGTATCATAGCATTTTATACATAGGTAGTATTGCATTCTTTCAAAAAAAATTGAATTAACTTAAATAAAATATTTGAGCCATGACTCTTTGGTTCAACATGTTGTTATAGCAAAACATTTTAATTTTTCCAAAACATGTTTTTTATTAATTTTAACTCTCTGTAGCTGTGCATATTTTTTGTGCTCTTTAGGTTAAAAAATTAAAAATGTATTAAATTTAAAAATGTGAGCAAATGTTTGGCACAAAGAAAACACCAAGTTCTGCACTAAAGCATGTATTTAAACATTGTGTAAATAAATTGTAATTACAAATCTTAATAAAAATAAAGGTTGTATGAACTCTTCAGTAAAGCTTGATATTCATACTGCAATCATTAATCTAAACACTTTTTCAAAGCAATTTAAGTAATTTTAGGTAATTTTACATTTAAGCATGTAATCTCAGGCTAACTACACGATGACTCATGGTAAACTCATTTTCAATTCTGTGCTGCTTTCAGTATGAGGTTTTTTCTTTGTTTCATTTTGTTTTCCAGAAATTTTCAACCTAATCCAAAATATATTAATAAAGAATTTTTCTCCTATATTTTTCTCCATACAACTGTACAAACCTCTAGGTTGCTTTCAAGACCCCTGTGAATAGCAGACTTTCAGAAAGTTCTACGGAAAATAAATATATAACCAAGGCTGTCCTATTTTCCTGGTCTTTCTCTGTTCCCAGAAGGTAGTGGAACTGTGTTTTACCTCTTATTGTTTCATACTGGCATACATTCCCAGAGTTACTTCTTTCCCAGTGCATCATAGAATTATAGCATTATAAGGCTATATGAGGTGATGGAAACTAATACTGGAATGGATATCAAATATGATATCTCTACAATCCTCTTCTAAAATTAGTTTCCCGTTAATCATTTCCATTAACCTAAAAGCTTCATTGACCTAACACTCTAGCAGGACATTTCCTGTTATCAGCCAGTGAAGAAATCACGATTGACACCTCAATGAGGATAAAAGCAACATAATCTTTAACTATACCTTACACACTAGACAGAATAGCAGTTGAGTAGGAATTATGTCAGAAAGATAAAAGTGAGACCACAGCTTTATGTTTCACCTTGAACACACTTATGTATCACCTAAATGGAGTACAAGATTGCTTGGATATATTTGAACAATCTTGTACAGACACCGATTTCAGACATATGGCCTGATTTTTGTGTAGTTGAAGACAGGAAGTGTACACGGTGTATTCAATGATTTTTCTGGGTCCTTTGCAGCCCAGGATATTCAGTGATTCTACGAGACTAGCTACCATTTCCAAGTCACTAGCTTTCACAGCTTTAGCCCCAGTAGTCCTCCCTCTGTCCTTCACCAGAAATAAAATTGAAAGATATTCAGCAAGGTTCTACTATAACCTCAACAAGTGACCTTTACCTACTCTACAAAATAGTCTAATGATTTTTAAGAGAAGAGGCTAATGCACAGCTGATTTTAATGCTGAAAATAATTATACATGATATTCCGATGTTTTTGAAGTAGAATACCATAAGTATTCCAATCAAAATTCCTAAGAAATAAGTGCCATCTTTCTAGTAGTGCACATCAGCATTTATATCTAAGCTGTAAAACATTTCTAGAATGTTAATTTTATGAAAAGCTATTATTCACAATATATTTTTGAAGAATACAAATGAACCTGTTAGAATTTGAAGAGAAAATTAAAAATTAAAAACTAAAATATATTTTGTTAGTGCAATTTTTAGACAAACTTCTAAGCATAAAGACTGTAGAACAGTAATACGTAAGAATAAAAAGTAACAAAATTAACAAATTTGAAGTCATAAGACAAAATATGTATATGGTCAAATAAATGAGGAAAACAATACTGAAGTGGTGAGAAAAAAATGAAACAACTATGTGTAAATTTGGAAAAGCTCCAGATTTCAAGCTGAGAAATCAGTTACATTGGTATTCCAGTACCTGGAGAACAGAAAGACTGTATATAGACATACATTTTTTTTTAAATTTGTGTAATGTCTTAAAGGTAAGAAACCAAGCAAACAAGGATATATTCAACTCTAAATATTAAACCAGAACCAAAGTCAGGATCAAAACTAAAACAAACAAGCAAACAAACAACACCACAAGAGATTGTGCCTTTTAATATAAAGTCTGCTGCAACATTCAGAGAAGTCCTTCTCCAGTGAGAAAAGATTTAAGATGTGTTTGAAAAGATTTTGTTTTACCTACTCTTAAATGCCAACTTTAAGATAAAGAGTAGACTCATTTCTGGCACACAGGAAAACTGTAATGGACACGGTTAATCAGTCAATGCAACAAAGAAAAATTCACGGTTGTGGCCCTTTCTGATAAATAATGATCCTTTATATAGCATGGCTTACTGCACAGTTGTGGCCTACAAATGCAAAGCTGCTATTTTTAATAGGTTACCTAATATCACTGTCTAAAAACAACATTTTGGTGCCTACTAAGCACAATGGCTGCTCTGATAGTAATGCCTCCTAATTTATTATCTTTGCCCATAATGTCAAAGGCTAATGATGGTGGTATGGCAACAAAGGCTGAATCTTCCCACTAATATTCCATTAAATTTTGTTACCATGTGACAAATGGAAGTAGAGGGGTAATGTGACAAATTGGCATCAGATATTTAAGTGTGTGTGAAAGAAAGGTGTGCCACTGACTACCTTCATGCAGAAAAAATGGCATCCATTAACATTCATTAATGCTTGCTGAACATTTCCAGAGATAAACCTAGAGCTCTACCAGCAACATCCACCTCTGATATCATGGGCCAACATAATAAAGCAAGAGGCATTACTTTCAAAGGAGTCCTAGTAGTTTGATTATTAATATCTACTAAAAAAATAAAAAAATAAAAATAAAAATAAAAAATAAAAATTAAAATTAAAATTAAAATTAAAATTAAAATTAAAATTAAAATAAATAAATAAAAATAAAAATAAAAATAAAAATAAAAATAAAAATAAAAATAAAAATAAAAATAAAAATAAAAATAAAAATAAAAATAAAAATAAAAATAAAAATGAAAAGTTGTCTAATGGAAAATCTCTCTAAAGAGTACCTTAAAATTCATCAAAATATTACTTATTATATAGCTTGCATATAATAAAATTTAAATTTGAAGTGTTACTGAGATTAGCTGAATTATTAATGACTAATTAAACTCAATATTTATGAAATGCTTTCTATTAAAACTTTCTTCAGGACTTTTAGGATTTTTGCTCCTCAGAAAATGTGCACAGCTCCCCACAGGGTACAGGGCAGGGTACAATGTCCTTGATTCCCCCATTTGGAAATGGGGTGTTCCATGGGATCCAGCGAAAGATTGTGTTGAGAAAGTAGGACGAAAACACACTGGACTACAATTTCACAACAAAATATGCAGCTCAAGAATATGAAGGATGCTGTTGCTCCCCCTGTGCCGTGAAGGGTTGGCTGTAATGGCTGTCTATACTGTTCAAAGAACCCACTTGTCAAAGGATGATGAGTGATTATAAAACAAATTAGGTCAGTACTGAACATTATATAATCAGATTCAGAGCAGATATTTTACAGGTAAAGTTAACCCTATCTGTAAATACATTTAGAAACATTAGTCTTATTGCCACATCAAGGCCAAACTCTTCTCAGTAGTATGTGGTGATAGGATGAGGAGAAATGGTCACAAATGGATGCATAGGAAATTTTGCACAAATGTGTGTGAGAATGTCACAGTGCAGTGACGGAGCAGTGGCACAGCTGCACAGAGAGGTGGTGGAGTCTCCTTCTCTGGAGACATTCCAGACCCGCCTGGACACCTACCTGTGCAACCTGGGCTAGGGAGCTGCTTTGGCAGGGGGTTGGACTCCATGATCTCTACAGGTCCCTTCCAATCCCTACAATTCTGTGATTCTGTGATAAAGAAAACAGTGTGTCCATTCTCTCTCCCTTTAAGTTTATATTCTAAGTTGATAAACCAAAAGATTTCTTGTTTCTCCCTGCTAAGCAATCAGCCTTGACAGTCAAACTGGGACCTGAAAATCAAATTAGATTCCTTCTCCCTAAAACATAATGCTTACAAGTAATGACTGCACTTTCACAACACCTGACATACAATCTACCACTGCAGTTCATGAATAAGCTAGAAAATAAAATGGGGATTTTACCATAACAATTTTGTATGGCTCACAGTTATCAGAACTGAGAGGATCCATTTGTTCTTCCAAGGCACACACTCGGAACTCGGAAGGAAAGGAAGGAAAGGAAGGAAAGGGAAGGAAAGGGAAGGAAAGGGAAGGAAAGGGAAGGAAAGGGAAGGAAAGGGAAGGAAAGGGAAGGAAAGGGAAGGAAAGGGAAGGAAAGGGAAGGAAAGGGAAGGAAAGGGAAGGAAAGGGAAGGAAAGGGAAGGAAGGAAGGAAGGAATTTGGAAGGAAGGAAGGAATTTGGAAGGAAGGAAGGAATTCGGAAGGAAGGAATTCGGAAGGAAGGAAGGAATTCGGAAGGAAGGAATTCGGAAGGAAGGAAGGAAGGAATTCGGAAGGAAGGAATTCGGAAGGAAGGAATTCGGAAGGAAGGAAGGAAGGAATTCAGAAGGAAGGAATTCGGAAGGAAGGAAGGAAGGAATTCGGAAGGAAGGAATTCGGAAGGAATTCGGAAGGAAGGAATTCGGAAGGAAGGAAGGAAGGAAGGAATTCGGAAGGAAGGAAGGAAGGAAGGAATTCGGAAGGAAGGAATTCGGAAGGAATTCGGAAGGAAGGAAGGAATTCGGAAGGAAGGAAGGAAGGAATTCGGAAGGAAGGAAGGAAGGAATTCGGAAGGAAGGAAGGAAGGAAGGAAGGAAGGAAGGAAGGAAGGAAGGAAGGAAGGAAGGAAGGAAGGAAGGAAGGAAGGAAGGAAGGAAGGAAGGAAGGAAGGAAGGAAGGAAGGAAGGAAGGAAGGAAGGAAGGAAGGAAGGAAGGAAGGAAGGAAGGAAGGAAGGAAGGAAGGAAGGAAGGAAGGAAGGAAGGAAGGAAGGAAGGAAGGAAGGAAGGAAGGAAGGAAGGAAGGAAGGAAGGAAGGAAGGAAGGAAGGAAGGAAGGAAGGAAGGAAGGAAGGAAGGAAGGAAGGAAGGAAGGAAGGAAGGAAGGAAGGAATTCGGAAGGAAGGAATTCTGAAGGAAGGAAGGAATTCGGAAGGAAGGAATTCGAAGGAAGGAAGGAATTCGGATAGGAAGGAATTCGGAAGGAAGGAAGGAATTCGGAAGGAAGGAAGGAATTCGGAAGGAATTCGGAAGGAAGGAAGGAATTCGGAAGGAATTCGGAAGGAATTCGGAAGGAAGGAAGGAATTCGGAAGGAAGGAAGGAATTCGGAAGGAATTCGGAAGGAATTCGGAAGGAAGGAAGGAAGGAAGGAAGGAAGGAAGGAAGGAAGGAAGGAAGGAAGGAATTCGGAAGGAAGGAATTCGGAAGGAATTCGGAAGGAATTAGGAAGGAATTCGGAAGGAAGGAATTCGGAAGGAAGGAATTCGGAGGAAGGAAGGAATTCGGAAGGAATTCGGAAGGAAGGAATTCGGAAGGAAGGAAGGAATTCGGAAGGAATTCGGAAGGAAGGAAGGAATTCGGAAGGAAGGAAGGAAGGAAGGAATTCGGAAGGAAGGAAGGAAGGAAGGAATTCGGAAGGAAGGAATTCGGAAGGAAGGAATTCGGAAGGAAGGAAGGAAGGAATTCGGAAGGAAGGAAGGAAGGAAGGAAGGAATTCGGAAGGAAGGAATTCGGAAGGAAGGAAGGAAGGAAGGAATTCGGAAGGAAGGAAGGAATTCGGAAGGAAGGAATTCGGAAGGAAGGAATTCGGAAGGAATTCGGAAGGAAGGAATTCGGAAGGAAGGAAGGAATTCGGAAGGAAGGAAGGAAGGAAGGAATTCGGAAGGAATTCGGAAGGAAGGAAGGAAGGAATTCGGAAGGAAGGAAGGAAGGAAGGAAGGAAGGAAGGAAGGAAGAAGGAAGGAAGGAATTCGGAAGGAATTCGGAAGGAAGGAAGGAATTCGGAAGGAAGGAAGGAATTCGGAAGGAAGGAAGGAAGGAAGGAAGGAAGGAAGGAAGGAAGGAAGGAAGGAAGGAAGGAAGGAAGGAAGGAAGGAAGGAAGGAAGGAAGGAAGGAAGGAAGGAAGGAAGAAGGAAGGAAGGAAGGAAGGAAGGAAGGAAGGAAGGAAGGAAGGAAGGAAGGAAGGAAGGAAGGAAGGAAGGAAGGAAGGAAGGAAGGAAGGAAGGAAGGAAGGAAGGAAGGAAGGAAGGAAGGAAGGAAGGAAGGAAGGAAGGAATTCGGAAGGAATTCGGAAGGAATTCGGAAGGAATTCGGAAGGAATTCGGAAGGAAGGAAGGAAGGAAGGAAGGAAGGAAGGAATTCGGAAGGAAGGAAGGAAGGAAGGAAGGAAGGAATTCGAAGGAAGGAAGGAAGGAAGGAAGGAAGGAAGGAAGGAAGGAAGGAAGGAAGGAAGGAATTCGGAAGGAAGGAAGGAAGGAATTCGGAAGGAATTCGGAAGGAAGGAATTCGGAAGGAAGGAATTCGGAAGGAAGGAATTCGGAAGGAAGGAAGGAAGGAAGGAAGGAAGGAAGGAAGGAAAGGAAGGAAGGAAGGAAGAAGGAGGAAGGAAGGAAGGAAGGAAGGAAGGAAGGAAGGAAGAAGGAAGGAAGGAAGGAAGGAAGGAAGGAAGGAAGGAAGGAAGGAAGGAAGGAAGGAAGGAAGGAAGGAAGGAAGGAAGGAAGGAAGGAAGGAAGGAAGGAAGGGAAGGAAGGAAGGAAGGAAGGAAGGAAGGAAGGAAGGAAGGAAGGAAGGAAGGAAGGAAGGAAGGAAGGAGAAGGAAGGAAGGAAGGAAGGAAGGAAGGAAGGAAGGAAGGAAGGAAGGAAGGAAGGAAGGAAGGAAGGAAGGAAGGAAGGAAGGAAGGAAGGAAGGAAGGAAGGAAGGAAGGAAGGAAGGAAGGAAGGAAGGTAGGAAGGAAGGAAGGAGGAAGGAAGGAAGGAAGGAAGGAGTGAAGGAAGGAAGGAAGGAAGGAAGGAAGAAGGAAGGAATGGAAGGAGGAAGGAAGGAAGGAAGGAAGGAAGGAAGGAAGAAGGAAGGAAGGAAGGAAGGAAGGAAGGAAGGAAGGAAGGAAGGAAGGAAGGAAGGGAAGGAAGGAAGGAAGGAAGGAATGAAGGAAGGAGGAAGGAAGAAGGAAGAAGGAAGGAATTCGGAAGGAAGGGAAGGAATCGAAGGATTCGGGGAAGGAAGGAATTCGGAAGGAATTCGGAAGGAATTCGGAAAGGAAGGAAGGAAGGAAGGAAGGAAGGAAGGAAGGAAGGAAGGAAGGAAGGAAGAAGGAAGGAAGGAAAGGAAGGAAGGATGAAGGAAGGAAGGAAGGGAAGGATTTTCGGAAGGAAGGAAGGGAAGGAAGGGAAGGAAGGAAGGAAGGAAGGAAGGAAGGAAGGAAGGAATTCGGAAGGCAGGAGGAGGAGGAAGGAAGGAATTCGGAAGGATAGGAAGGAAGGAATTCGGGAAGGAAGGAATTCGGAAGGAAGGAAGGAAGGAAGGAATTCGGAGAAGGAATTCGGAAGGAGAAGGAAGGAATTCGGAAGGAAGGAATTCGTGAA